>NC_136639.1:26405900-26791840 GCF_949748355.1 Melanostigma gelatinosum
GGTTTCCACTTGAACCATGGCTGCACACTTTGTATTGTGTCTTGTAATCGCCATAAAAAAAGAAGTTTGACTGACATTTCAACTCAGGTTCTTGCCGTTAGAGTCATCAAGGGACCCGTATACTCCATCAGAGGTGCTTGTTGGATGGTCGACCAGCTTTGGAAACCCCATCCACCCTTCGGCGTCAGATGGGGGCTGTGTCCAACCATTTGTGTGTTAAAAAACACAAGGGGCTGTGTTAGTGGGGTCAACGGCAATGAATACTGATTCAAGACGTCGTGTTTGCGGAACATATTAATGCACTTAAAGGCTCATTAGATGGCAAAACAAAGCAAATTTAGGGTTTTTTCAGTCAGGATGGCCGAGCGGTCCAAGGCGCTGCGTTCAGGTCGCAGTCTCCACTGGAGGCGTGGGTTCGAATCCCACTTCTGACAGCAATTGCTTTTCACTGGTTCCGTTGACTGTAACATGATATTGTGAAAGAAATCTTAGCAATGCTTTGTGTGTTAAGGAGCAGGCATTTGACAAAATACTGTTGGCCTATAAGTTGCTGAATTCATTGTTTGTTGGAAGTCTCTCAAAACAATTTCTTTACTTGTCAGTTCCCAAATCCTCTGCTGAGCTTATGAACATTTTGAAGTTAGCCTGAAACGGTTTCTGTGTCTTGTTAGCTTCTTTATCATTGGTACCGTTGAATGCCTTCAATGTCCTATTCCCTGCACAGATAACGTACTTGCGGATGCCAAATAAGAAACTGTCTACCAAAACTGTGTATTAGCGTAGGGCATAGCGGCTCCATGGTGTAATGGTCAGCACTCTGGACTTTGACTACAGTGATCTGAGTTCAAATCTCAGTGGAACCTGATTTTAAGCTAGAGTAAAGGTAAAAAAATGCAACCTTTCCACATCTCACCAAAAGTTGGAGTGGTGTGGCCATCTTGCTTCAGGTACAAGTGAGACCAGAGAGGAGTGATCTAAGAATGAAGTACTGTTGTCAGGGAGTAAAATGGTTTCCACTTGAACCATGGATGCACACTTTGTATTGTGTCTTGTAATCGCCATAAAAAAATAAGTTTGACTGACATTTCAACTCAGGTTCTTGCCGTTAGAGTCATCAAGGGACCCGTATACTCCATCAGAGGTGCTTGTTGGATGGTCGACCAGCTTTGGAAACCCCATCCACCCACAGCTTTTCGACGTCAGATGGGGGCTGTGTCCAACCATTTGTGTGTTAAAAAAACACAAGGGGCTGTGTTAGTGGGGTCAACGGCAATGAATACTGATTCAAGACGTCGTGTTTGCGCGAACATATTAATGCACTTAAAGGCTCATTAGATGGCAAAACAAAGCAAATTCAGGGTTTTTTCAGTCAGGATGGCCGAGCGGTCCAAGGCGCTGCGTTTAGGTCGCAGTCTCCACTGGAGGCGTGGGTTCGAATCCCACTTCTGACAGCAATTGCTCTTCACTGGTTCCGTTGACTGTAACATGATATTGTGAAAGAAATCTTAGCAATGCTTTGTGTGTTAAGGAGCAGGCATTTGACAAAATACTGTTGGCCTATATGTTGCTGAATTCATTGAAACGGTTTCTGTGTCTTGTTAGCTTCTTTGTCATTGGTACCGTTGAATGCCTTCAATGTCCTATTCCCTGCACAGATAACGTACTTGCGGCTGCCAAATAAGAAACTGTCTACCAAAACTGTGTATTAATGTAGGGCATAGAGGTTCCATGGTGTAATGGTCAGCACTCTGGACTTTGAATCCAGTGATCTGAGTTCAAATCTCAGTGGAACCTGATTTTAAGCTAGAGTAAAGGTCAAAAAATGCAACCTTTCCACATCTCAGCAAAAGTTGGAGTGGTGTGGCCATCTTGCTTCAGGTACAAGTGTGACCAGAGAGGAGTGTCTTGACCTTCACCGGAGTGATCGAAGAATGAAGTACTGTTGTCAGGGAGTAAAATGGTTTCCACTTGAACCATGGATGCACACTTTGTATTGTGTCTTGTAATCCCCATAAAAAAAGAAGTTTGACTGACATTTCAACTCAGGTTCTTACCGTTAGAGTCATCAAGGGACCCGTATACTCCATCAGAGGTGCTTGTTGGATGGTCGACCAGCTTTGGAAACCCCATCCACCCACAGCTTTTCGACGTCAGATGGGGGCTGTGTCCAACCATTTGTGTGTTAAAAAAACACAAGGGGCTGTGTTAGTGGGGTCAACGGCAATGAATACTGATTCAAGACGTCGTGTTTGCGCGAACATATTAATGCACTTAAAGGCTCATTAGATGGCAAAACAAAGCAAATTCAGGGTTTTTTCAGTCAGGATGGCCGAGCGGTCCAAGGCGCTGCGTTTAGGTCGCAGTCTCCACTGGAGGCGTGGGTTCGAATCCCACTTCTGACAGCAATTGCTCTTCACTGGTTCCGTTGACTGTAACATGATATTGTGAAAGAAATCTTAGCAATGCTTTGTGTGTTAAGGAGCAGGCATTTGACAAAATACTGTTGGCCTATATGTTGCTGAATTCATTGAAACGGTTTCTGTGTCTTGTTAGCTTCTTTGTCATTGGTACCGTTGAATGCCTTCAATGTCCTATTCCCTGCACAGATAACGTACTTGCGGCTGCCAAATAAGAAACTGTCTACCAAAACTGTGTATTAATGTAGGGCATAGAGGTTCCATGGTGTAATGGTCAGCACTCTGGACTTTGAATCCAGTGATCTGAGTTCAAATCTCAGTGGAACCTGATTTTAAGCTAGAGTAAAGGTCAAAAAATGCAACCTTTCCACATCTCAGCAAAAGTTGGAGTGGTGTGGCCATCTTGCTTCAGGTACAAGTGTGACCAGAGAGGAGTGTCTTGACCTTCACCGGAGTGATCGAAGAATGAAGTACTGTTGTCAGGGAGTAAAATGGTTTCCACTTGAACCATGGATGCACACTTTGTATTGTGTCTTGTAATCCCCATAAAAAAAGAAGTTTGACTGACATTTCAACTCAGGTTCTTACCGTTAGAGTCATCAAGGGACCCGTATACTCCATCAGAGGTGCTTGTTGGATGGTCGACCAGCTTTGGAAACCCAATCCACCCACAGCTTTTCGACGTCAGATGGGGGCTGTGTCCAACCATTTGTGTGTTAAAAAACACAAGGGGCTGTGTTAGTGGGGTCAACGGCAATGAATACTGATTCAAGACGTCGTGTTTGCGGAACATATTAATGCACTTAAAGGCTCATTAGATGGCAAAACAAAGCAAATTTAGGGTTTTTTCAGTCAGGATGGCCGAGCGGTCCAAGGCGCTGCGTTTAGGTCGCAGTCTCCACTGGAGGCGTGGGTTCGAATCCCACTTCTGACAGCAATTGCTTTTTTTAGCCTGAAACGGTTTCTGTGTCTTGTTAGCTTCTTTATCATTGGTACCGTTGAATGCCTTCAATGTCCTATTCCCTGCACAGATAACGTACTTGCGGATGCCAAATAAGAAACTGTCTACCAAAACTGTGTATTAGTGTAGGGCATAGCGGCTCCATGGTGTAATGGCCAGCACTCTGGACTTTGACTACAGTGATCTGAGTTCAAATCTCAGTGGAACCTGATTTTAAGCTAGAGTAAAGGTCAAAAAATGCAACCTTTCCACATCTCAGCAAAAGTTGGAGTGGTGTGGCCATCTTGCTTCAGGTACAAGTGAGACCAGAGAGGAGTGATCTAAGAATGAAGTACTGTTGTCAGGGAGTAAAATGGTTTCCACTTGAACCATGGATGCACACTTTGTATTGTGTCTTGTAATCGCCATAAAAAAAGAAGTTTGACTGACATTTCAACTCAGGTTCTTGCCGTTAGAGTCATCAAGGGACCCGTATACTCCATCAGAGGTGCTTGTTGGATGGTCGACCAGCTTTGGAAACCCCATCCACCCACAGCTTTTCGACGTCAGATGGGGGCTGTGTCCAACCATTTGTGTGTTAAAAAAACACAAGGGGCTGTGTTAGTGGGGTCAACGGCAATGAATACTGATTCAAGACGTCGTGTTTGCGCGAACATATTAATGCACTTAAAGGCTCATTAGATGGCAAAACAAAGCAAATTCAGGGTTTTGTCAGTCAGGATGGCCGAGCGGTTCAAGGCGCTGCGTTTAGGTCGCAGTCTCCACTGGAGGCGTGGGTTCGAATCCCACTTCTGACAGCAATTGCTCTTCACTGGTTCCGTTGACTGTAACATGATATTGTGAAAGAAATCTTAGCAATGCTTTGTGTGTTAAGGAGCAGGCATTTGACAAAATACTGTTGGCCTATATGTTGCTGAATTCATTGTTTGTTGGAAGTCTCTCAAAACAATTTCTTTACTTGTCAGTTCCCAAATCCTCTGCTGAGCTTATGAACATTTTGAAGTTAGCCTGAAACGGTTTCTGTGTCTTGTTAGCTTCTTTATCATTGGTACCGTTGAATGCCTTCAATGTCCTATTCCCTGCACAGATAACGTAATTGCGGATGCCAAATAAGAAACTGTCTACCAAAACTGTGTATTAGTGTAGGGCATAGCGGCTCCATGGTGTAATGGTCAGCACTCTGGACTTTGACTACAGTGATCTGAGTTCAAATCTCAGTGGAACCTGATTTTAAGCTAGAGTAAAGGTCAAAAAATGCAACCTTTCCACATCTCAGCAAAAGTTGGACTTGTGTGGCCATCTTGCTTCAGGTACAAGTGAGACCAGAGAGGAGTGATCTAAGAATGAAGTACTGTTGTCAGGGAGTGAAATGGTTTCCACTTGAACCATGGATGCACACTTTGTATTGTGTCTTGTAATCCCCAAAAAAAAAGAAGTTTGACTGACATTTCAACTCAGGTTCTTGCCGTTAGAGTCATCAAGGGACCCGTATACTCCATCAGAGGTGCTTGTTGGATGGTCGACCAGCTTTGGAAACCCCATCCACCCACAGCTTTTCGACGTCAGATGGGGGCTGTGTCCAACCATTTGTGTGTTAAAAAAACACAAGGGGCAGTGTTAGTGGGGTCAACGGCAATGAATACTGATTCAAGACGTCGTGTTTGCGGAACATATTAATGCACTTAAAGGCTCATTAGATGGCAAAACAAAGCAAACTTAGGGTTTTTTCAGTCAGGATGGCCGAGCGGTCCAAGGCGCTGCGTTCAGGTCGCAGTCTCCACTGGAGGCGTGGGTTCGAATCCCACTTCTGACAGCAATTGCTTTTCACTGGTTCCGTTGACTGTAACATGATATTGTGAAATAAATCTTAGCAATGCTTTGTGTGTTAAGGAGCAGGCATTTGACAAAATACTGTTGGCCTATATGTTGCTGAATTCATTGAAACGGTTTCTGTGTCTTGTTAGCTTCTTTGTCATTGGTACCGTTGAATGCCTTCAATGTCCTATTCCCTGCACAGATAACGTACTTGCGGCTGCCAAATAAGAAACTGTCTACCAAAACTGTGTATTAGTGTAGGGCATAGCGGCTCCATGGTGTAATGGTCAGCACTCTGGACTTTGACTACAGTGATCTGAGTTCAAATCTCAGTGGAACCTGATTTTAAGCTAGAGTAAAGGTCAAAAAATGCAACCTTTCCACATCTCAGCAAAAGTTGGAGTGGTGTGGCCATCTTGCTTCAGGTACAAGTGAGACCAGAGAGGAGTGATCTAAGAATGAAGTACTGTTGTCAGGGAGTAAAATGGTTTCCACTTGAACCATGGATGCACACTTTGTATTGTGTCTTGTAATCGCGATAAAAAAAGAAGTTTGACTGACATTTCAACTCAGGTTCTTGCCGTTAGAGTCATCAAGGGACCCGTATACTCCATCAGAGGTGCTTGTTGGATGGTCGACCAGCTTTGGAAACCCCATCCACCCTTCGACGTCAGATGGGGGCTGTGTCCAACCATTTGTGTGTTAAAAAACACAAGGGGCTGTGTTAGTGGGGTCAACGGCAATGAATACTGATTCAAGACGTCGTGTTTGCGGAACATATTAATGCACTTAAAGGCTCATTAGATGGCAAAACAAAGCAAATTTAGGGTTTTTTCAGTCAGGATGGCCGAGCGGTCCAAGGCGCTGCGTTTAGGTCGCAGTCTCCACTGGAGGCGTGGGTTCGAATCCCACTTCTGACAGCAATTGCTCTTCACTGGTTCCGTTGACTGTAACATGATATTGTGAAAGAAATCTTAGCAATGCTTTGTGTGTTAAGGAGCAGGCATTTGACAAAATACTGTTGGCCTATATGTTGCTGAATTCATTGTTTGTTGGAAGTCTCTCAAAACAATTTCTTTACTTGTCAGTTCCCAAATCCTCTGCTGAGCTTATGAACATTTTGAAGTTAGCCTGAAACGGTTTCTGTGTCTTGTTAGCTTCTTTATCATTGGTACCGTTGAATGCCTTCAATGTCCTATTCCCTGCACAGATAACGTAATTGCGGATGCCAAATAAGAAACTGTCTACCAAAACTGTGTATTAGTGTAGGGCATAGCGGCTCCATGGTGTAATGGTCAGCACTCTGGACTTTGACTACAGTGATCTGAGTTCAAATCTCAGTGGAACCTGATTTTAAGCTAGAGTAAAGGTCAAAAAATGCAACCTTTCCACATCTCAGCAAAAGTTGGACTTGTGTGGCCATCTTGCTTCAGGTACAAGTGAGACCAGAGAGGAGTGATCTAAGAATGAAGTACTGTTGTCAGGGAGTGAAATGGTTTCCACTTGAACCATGGATGCACACTTTGTATTGTGTCTTGTAATCCCCCAAAAAAAATAAGTTTGACTGACATTTCAACTCAGGTTCTTGCCGTTAGAGTCATCAAGGGACCCGTATACTCCATCAGAGGTGCTTGTTGGATGGTCGACCAGCTTTGGAAACCCCATCCACCCACAGCTTTTCGACGTCAGATGGGGGCTGTGTCCAACCATTTGTGTGTTAAAAAAACACAAGGGGCTGTGTTAGTGGGGTCAACGGCAATGAATACTGATTCAAGACGTCGTGTTTGCGGAACATATTAATGCACTTAAAGGCTCATTAGATGGCAAAACAAAGCAAACTTAGGGTTTTTTCAGTCAGGATGGCCGAGCGGTCCAAGGCGCTGCGTTCAGGTCGCAGTCTCCACTGGAGGCGTGGGTTCGAATCCCACTTCTGACAGCAATTGCTTTTCACTGGTTCCGTTGACTGTAACATGATATTGTGAAATAAATCTTAGCAATGCTTTGTGTGTTAAGGAGCAGGCATTTGACAAAATACTGTTGGCCTATATGTTGCTGAATTCATTGAAACGGTTTCTGTGTCTTGTTAGCTTCTTTGTCATTGGTACCGTTGAATGCCTTCAATGTCCTATTCCCTGCACAGATAACGTACTTGCGGCTGCCAAATAAGAAACTGTCTACCAAAACTGTGTATTAGTGTAGGGCATAGCGGCTCCATGGTGTAATGGTCAGCACTCTGGACTTTGACTACAGTGATCTGAGTTCAAATCTCAGTGGAACCTGATTTTAAGCTAGAGTAAAGGTCAAAAAATGCAACCTTTCCACATCTCAGCAAAAGTTGGAGTGGTGTGGCCATCTTGCTTCAGGTACAAGTGAGACCAGAGAGGAGTGATCTAAGAATGAAGTACTGTTGTCAGGGAGTAAAATGGTTTCCACTTGAACCATGGATGCACACTTTGTATTGTGTCTTGTAATCGCCATAAAAAAAGAAGTTTGACTGACATTTCAACTCAGGTTCTTGCCGTTAGAGTCATCAAGGGACCCGTATACTCCATCAGAGGTGCTTGTTGGATGGTCGATCCATCCATCCCCATCCACCCACAGCTTTTCGACGTCAGATGGGGGCTGTGTCCAACCATTTGTGTGTTAAAAAAACACAAGGGGCTGTGTTAGTGGGGTCAACGGCAATGAATACTGATTCAAGACGTCGTGTTTGCGGAACATATTAATGCACTTAAAGGCTCATTAGATGGCAAAACAAAGCAAACTTAGGGTTTTTTCAGTCAGGATGGCCGAGCGGTCCAAGGCGCTGCGTTCAGGTCGCAGTCTCCACTGGAGGCGTGGGTTCGAATCCCACTTCTGACAGCAATTGCTTTTCACTGGTTCCGTTGACTGTAACATGATATTGTGAAATAAATCTTAGCAATGCTTTGTGTGTTAAGGAGCAGGCATTTGACAAAATACTGTTGGCCTATATGTTGCTGAATTCATTGAAACGGTTTCTGTGTCTTGTTAGCTTCTTTGTCATTGGTACCGTTGAATGCCTTCAATGTCCTATTCCCTGCACAGATAACGTACTTGCGGCTGCCAAATAAGAAACTGTCTACCAAAACTGTGTATTAATGTAGGGCATAGAGGTTCCATGGTGTAATGGTCAGCACTCTGGACTTTGAATCCAGTGATCTGAGTTCAAATCTCAGTGGAACCTGATTTTAAGCTAGAGTAAAGGTCAAAAAATGCAACCTTTCCACATCTCAGCAAAAGTTGGAGTGGTGTGGCCATCTTGCTTCAGGTACAAGTGTGACCAGAGAGGAGTGTCTTGACCTTCACCGGAGTGATCGAAGAATGAAGTACTGTTGTCAGGGAGTAAAATGGTTTCCACTTGAACCATGGATGCACACTTTGTATTGTGTCTTGTAATCCCCATAAAAAAAGAAGTTTGACTGACATTTCAACTCAGGTTCTTACCGTTAGAGTCATCAAGGGACCCGTATACTCCATCAGAGGTGCTTGTTGGATGGTCGACCAGCTTTGGAAACCCAATCCACCCACAGCTTTTCGACGTCAGATGGGGGCTGTGTCCAACCATTTGTGTGTTAAAAAAACACAAGGGGCTGTGTTAGTGGGGTCAACGGCAATGAATACTGATTCAAGACGTCGTGTTTGCGGAACATATTAATGCACTTAAAGGCTCATTAGATGGCAAAACAAAGCAAATTTAGGGTTTTTTCAGTCAGGATGGCCGAGTGGTCCGAGGCGCTGCCTTTAGGTCGCAGTCTCCACTGGAGGCGTGGGTTCGAATCCCACTTCTGACAGCAATTGCTTTTCACTGGTTCCGTACTGAGTAATGGTCAGCACTCTGGACTCTGAATCCAGTGATCTGAGTTCAAATCTCAGTGGAACCTGATTTTAAGCTAGAGTAAAGGTCAAAAAATGCAACCTTTCCACATCTCAGCAAAAGTTGGAGTGGTGTGGCCATATTGCCAGTCAGGATGGCCGAGCGGTCCAAGGCGCTGCGTTCAGGTCGCAGTCTCCACTGGAGGCGTGGGTTCGAATCCCACTTCTGACAGCAATTGCTTTTCACTGGTTCCGTTGACTGTAACATGATATTGTGAAAGAAATCTTAGCAATGCTTTGTGTGTTAAGGACCAGGCATTTGACAAAATACTGTTGGCCTATATGTTGCTGAATTCATTGCTTGTTGGAAGTCTCTCAAAACAATTTCTTTACTTGTCAGTTCCCAAATCCTCTGCTGAGCTTACGAACATTTTGAAGTTAGCCTGAAACGGTTTCTGTGTCTTGTTAGCTTCTTTGTCATTGGTACCGTTGAATGCCTTCAATGTCCTATTCCCTGCACAGATAACGTACTTGCGGATGCCAAATAAGAAACTGTCTACCAAAACTGTGTATCTTTATAGGACATAGAGGTTCCATGGTGTAATGGTCAGCACTCTGGACTCTGATTCCAGTGATCTGAGTTCAAATCTCAGTGGAACCTGATTTTAAGCTAAAGTAAAGGTCAAAAAATGCAACCCTTCCACATCTCAGCAAAAGTTGGAGTGGTGTGGCCATCTTGCTTCAGGTACAAGTGAGACCAGAGAGGAGTGATCTATGAATGAAGTACTGTTGTCAGGGAGTAAAATGGTTTCCACTTGAACCATGGATGCACACTTTGTATTGTGTCTTGTAATCGCCATAAAAAAGGAAGTTTGACTGACATTTCAACTCAGGTTCTTGCCATTACAGTCATCAAGGGACCCGTATACTCCATCAGAGGTGCTTGTTGGATGGTCGACCAGCTTTGGAAACCCCATCCACCCACAGCTTTTCGACGTCAGATGGGGGCTGTGTCCAACCATTTGTGTGTTAAAAAAACACAAGGGGCTGTGTTAGTGGGGTCAACGGCAATGAATACTGATTCAAGACGTCGTGTTTGCGGAACATATTAATGCACTTAAAGGCTCATTAGATGGCAAAACAAAGCAAATTTAGGGTTTTTTCAGTCAGGATGGCCGAGCGGTCCAAGGCGCTGCGTTCAGGTCGCAGTCTCCACTGGAGGCGTGGGTTCGAATCCCACTTCTGACAGCAATTGCTGTTCACTGGTTCCGTTGACTGTAACATGATATTGTGAAAGAAATCTTAGCAATGCTTTGTGTGTTAAGGACCAGGCATTTGACAAAATACTGTTGGCCTATATGTTGCTGAATTCATTGTTTGTTGGAAGTCTCTCAAAACAATTTCTTTACTTGTCAGTTCCCAAATCCTCTGCTGAGTTTACGAACATTTTGAAGTTAGCCTGAAACGGTTTCTGTGTCTTGTTAGCTTCTTTGTCATTGGTACCGTTGAATGCCTTCAATGTCCTATTCCCTGCACAGATAACGTACTTGCGGATGCCAAATAAGAAACTGTCTACCAAAACTGTGTATTAGTGTAGGGCATAGCGGCTCCATGGTGTAATGGTCAGCACTCTGGACTTTGACTACAGTGATCTGAGTTCAAATCTCAGTGGAACCTGATTTTAAGCTAGAGTAAAGGTAAAAAAATGCAACCTTTCCACATCTCAGCAAAAGTTGGAGTGGTGTGGCCATCTTGCTTCAGGTACAAGTGAGACCAGAGAGGAGTGATCTAAGAATGAAGTACTGTTGTCAGGGAGTAAAATGGTTTCCACTTGAACCATGGATGCACACTTTGTATTGTGTCTTGTAATCGCCATAAAAAAAGAAGTTTGACTGACATTTCAACTCAGGTTCTTGCCGTTAGAGTCATCAAGGGACCCGTATACTCCATCAGAGGTGCTTGTTGGATGGTCGACCAGCTTTGGAAACCCCATCCACCCACAGCTTTTCGACGTCAGATGGGGGCTGTGTCCAACCATTTGTGTGTTAAAAAAACACAAGGGGCTGTGTTAGTGGGGTCAACGGCAATGAATACTGATTCAAGACGTCGTGTTTGCGCGAACATATTAATGCACTTAAAGGCTCATTAGATGGCAAAACAAAGCAAATTCAGGGTTTTGTCAGTCAGGATGGCCGAGCGGTCCAAGGCACTGCGTTTAGGTCGCAGTCTCCACTGGAGGCGTGGGTTCGAATCCCACTTCTGACAGCAATTGCTCTTCACTGGTTCCGTTGACTGTAACATGATATTGTGAAAGAAATCTTAGCAATGCTTTGTGTGTTAAGGAGCAGGCATTTGACAAAATACTGTTGGCCTATATGTTGCTGAATTCATTGTTTGTTGGAAGTCTCTCAAAACAATTTCTTTACTTGTCAGTTCCCAAATCCTCTGCTGAGCTTATGAACATTTTGAAGTTAGCCTGAAACGGTTTCTGTGTCTTGTTAGCTTCTTTATCATTGGTACCGTTGAATGCCTTCAATGTCCTATTCCCTGCACAGATAACGTAATTGCGGATGCCAAATAAGAAACTGTCTACCAAAACTGTGTATTAGTGTAGGGCATAGCGGCTCCATGGTGTAATGGTCAGCACTCTGGACTTTGACTACAGTGATCTGAGTTCAAATCTCAGTGGAACCTGATTTTAAGCTAGAGTAAAGGTCAAAAAATGCAACCTTTCCACATCTCAGCAAAAGTTGGACTTGTGTGGCCATCTTGCTTCAGGTACAAGTGAGACCAGAGAGGAGTGATCTAAGAATGAAGTACTGTTGTCAGGGAGTGAAATGGTTTCCACTTGAACCATGGATGCACACTTTGTATTGTGTCTTGTAATCCCCAAAAAAAAAGAAGTTTGACTGACATTTCAACTCAGGTTCTTGCCGTTAGAGTCATCAAGGGACCCGTATACTCCATCAGAGGTGCTTGTTGGATGGTCGATCCATCCATCCCCATCCACCCACAGCTTTTCGACGTCAGATGGGGGCTGTGTCCAACCATTTGTGTGTTAAAAAAACACAAGGGGCTGTGTTAGTGGGGTCAACGGCAATGAATACTGATTCAAGACGTCGTGTTTGCGGAACATATTAATGCACTTAAAGGCTCATTAGATGGCAAAACAAAGCAAACTTAGGGTTTTTTCAGTCAGGATGGCCGAGCGGTCCAAGGCGCTGCGTTCAGGTCGCAGTCTCCACTGGAGGCGTGGGTTCGAATCCCACTTCTGACAGCAATTGCTTTTCACTGGTTCCGTTGACTGTAACATGATATTGTGAAATAAATCTTAGCAATGCTTTGTGTGTTAAGGAGCAGGCATTTGACAAAATACTGTTGGCCTATATGTTGCTGAATTCATTGAAACGGTTTCTGTGTCTTGTTAGCTTCTTTGTCATTGGTACCGTTGAATGCCTTCAATGTCCTATTCCCTGCACAGATAACGTACTTGCGGCTGCCAAATAAGAAACTGTCTACCAAAACTGTGTATTAATGTAGGGCATAGAGGTTCCATGGTGTAATGGTCAGCACTCTGGACTTTGAATCCAGTGATCTGAGTTCAAATCTCAGTGGAACCTGATTTTAAGCTAGAGTAAAGGTCAAAAAATGCAACCTTTCCACATCTCAGCAAAAGTTGGAGTGGTGTGGCCATCTTGCTTCAGGTACAAGTGTGACCAGAGAGGAGTGTCTTGACCTTCACCGGAGTGATCGAAGAATGAAGTACTGTTGTCAGGGAGTAAAATGGTTTCCACTTGAACCATGGATGCACACTTTGTATTGTGTCTTGTAATCCCCATAAAAAAAGAAGTTTGACTGACATTTCAACTCAGGTTCTTACCGTTAGAGTCATCAAGGGACCCGTATACTCCATCAGAGGTGCTTGTTGGATGGTCGACCAGCTTTGGAAACCCAATCCACCCACAGCTTTTCGACGTCAGATGGGGGCTGTGTCCAACCATTTGTGTGTTAAAAAAACACAAGGGGCTGTGTTAGTGGGGTCAACGGCAATGAATACTGATTCAAGACGTCGTGTTTGCGGAACATATTAATGCACTTAAAGGCTCATTAGATGGCAAAACAAAGCAAATTTAGGGTTTTTTCAGTCAGGATGGCCGAGTGGTCCGAGGCGCTGCCTTTAGGTCGCAGTCTCCACTGGAGGCGTGGGTTCGAATCCCACTTCTGACAGCAATTGCTTTTCACTGGTTCCGTACTGAGTAATGGTCAGCACTCTGGACTCTGAATCCAGTGATCTGAGTTCAAATCTCAGTGGAACCTGATTTTAAGCTAGAGTAAACGTCAAAAAATGCAACCTTTCCACATCTCAGCAAAAGTTGGAGTGGTGTGGCCATATTGCCAGTCAGGATGGCCGAGCGGTCCAAGGCGCTGCGTTCAGGTCGCAGTCTCCACTGGAGGCGTGGGTTCGAATCCCACTTCTGACAGCAATTGCTTTTCACTGGTTCCGTTGACTGTAACATGATATTGTGAAAGAAATCTTAGCAATGCTTTGTGTGTTAAGGACCAGGCATTTGACAAAATACTGTTGGCCTATATGTTGCTGAATTCATTGCTTGTTGGAAGTCTCTCAAAACAATTTCTTTACTTGTCAGTTCCCAAATCCTCTGCTGAGCTTACGAACATTTTGAAGTTAGCCTGAAACGGTTTCTGTGTCTTGTTAGCTTCTTTGTCATTGGTACCGTTGAATGCCTTCAATGTCCTATTCCCTGCACAGATAACGTACTTGCGGATGCCAAATAAGAAACTGTCTACCAAAACTGTGTATCTTTATAGGACATAGAGGTTCCATGGTGTAATGGTCAGCACTCTGGACTCTGATTCCAGTGATCTGAGTTCAAATCTCAGTGGAACCTGATTTTAAGCTAAAGTAAAGGTCAAAAAATGCAACCCTTCCACATCTCAGCAAAAGTTGGAGTGGTGTGGCCATCTTGCTTCAGGTACAAGTGAGACCAGAGAGGAGTGATCTATGAATGAAGTACTGTTGTCAGGGAGTAAAATGGTTTCCACTTGAACCATGGATGCACACTTTGTATTGTGTCTTGTAATCGCCATAAAAAAGGAAGTTTGACTGACATTTCAACTCAGGTTCTTGCCATTACAGTCATCAAGGGACCCGTATACTCCATCAGAGGTGCTTGTTGGATGGTCGACCAGCTTTGGAAACCCCATCCACCCACAGCTTTTCGACGTCAGATGGGGGCTGTGTCCAACCATTTGTGTGTTAAAAAAACACAAGGGGCTGTGTTAGTGGGGTCAACGGCAATGAATACTGATTCAAGACGTCGTGTTTGCGGAACATATTAATGCACTTAAAGGCTCATTAGATGGCAAAACAAAGCAAATTTAGGGTTTTTTCAGTCAGGATGGCCGAGCGGTCCAAGGCGCTGCGTTCAGGTCGCAGTCTCCACTGGAGGCGTGGGTTCGAATCCCACTTCTGACAGCAATTGCTGTTCACTGGTTCCGTTGACTGTAACATGATATTGTGAAAGAAATCTTAGCAATGCTTTGTGTGTTAAGGAGCAGGCATTTGACAAAATACTGTTGGCCTATATGTTGCTGAATTCATTGTTTGTTGGAAGTCTCTCAAAACAATTTCTTTACTTGTCAGTTCCCAAATCCTCTGCTGAGTTTACGAACATTTTGAAGTTAGCCTGAAACGGTTTCTGTGTCTTGTTAGCTTCTTTGTCATTGGTACCGTTGAATGCCTTCAATGTCCTATTCCCTGCACAGATAACGTACTTGCGGATGCCAAATAAGAAACTGTCTACCAAAACTGTGTATCTTTATAGGACATAGAGGTTCCATGGTGTAATGGTCAGCACTCTGGACTCTGAATCCAGTGATCTGAGTTCAAATCTCAGTGGAACCTGATTTTAAGCTAGAGTAAAGGTCAAAAAATGCAACCTTTCCACATCTCAGCAAAAGTTGGAGTGGTGTGGCCATCTTGCTTCAGGTACAAGTGTGACCAGAGAGGAGTGTCTTGACCTTCACCGGAGTGATCGAAGAATGAAGTACTGTTGTCAGGGAGTAAAATGGTTTCCACTTGAACCATGGATGCACACTTTGTATTGTGTCTTGTAATCCCCATAAAAAAAGAAGTTTGACTGACATTTCAACTCAGGTTCTTACCGTTAGAGTCATCAAGGGACCCGTATACTCCATCAGAGGTGCTTGTTGGATGGTCGACCAGCTTTGGAAACCCCATCCACCCACAGCTTTTCGACGTCAGATGGGGGCTGTGTCCAACCATTTGTGTGTTAAAAAAACACAAGGGGCTGTGTTTTTTTTCCCTTTTTATTATCAAAAATACCACTTAACCTCCCAACCGACCACTCTTTCCATATATACAAATATACATTCTCCTCATGACATGTATAATAAACATAAAAAAACCCTGTTGATGGGACAAAAAAAACCCCAACCCCACACACATGGAGAAAAACCCCCCCCCCTCAAAAGCCAAAAACCAGAGAATCATCCTCAGTTACTTTACATAGTGTATTATTGGGTGTAAAAAGCCCGAGGAAGGAAATCTTTTTATATTCAAACAACAGCCTAAAGTGTGCTTTGACGCAGCTTCTAAAGACTGCTTCCAGGTCCATGCCCTTCCGCTCAAAAAGAGCTCTGTTTCTCCTGAGTAGGATCACGTGCCTAGCAAAAGCTAGTAACGAGTTCATCGCACAACAGTCCATCTCCTTCATCTTCTTCGGAAAGCCAAATAACCAGGTCCAGTCCCATTCACTGCCTACTTCTAACTGTGCTCCATAGTGCTTGTTAAGTAGGGTTTTTATGTATTCTTTGAATTCAGCTAGCGCAGGGCAGTAAAGCACCAAGTGCTCAAAATCCTCATCTCCCACCCCACAGACCGTACAAACCCTCTCAAACTTATCCTTATGCATTTGATGCAGGACTATGCTGGTAAAAATCCTCCTGTGCCTTATTTTAAAATCTGTGTTAAAAACTGCTGGGGGGATGTGCTGCAAATCCAGATTTGCCCATATGACCTGTATCTGTTTGCTTGGGAACAACCTTTTCCAGACCTGCTCAGATGCCGGTTTTTTCTTGATTTTCCGTATAAGGATGTCATACAGGGTTTTCGTTTTTACTTGCGATATTGCTTTTGTCTTGCCCTCAAAGCACAGAAGAAAATCTACCCCATCGCCCTGCGTCGTGCAGTTTTGCCCCATTACAGACCTCCACTCTTGTTTAATACAAACCTCAATTTTCCCACCTATTCCTTTTAATTGTGTATTCCTAATCACCAGTTTTGCTTTCTTTAGACCCTCTATAGTTTTCGCCCTATCAAATTCCCCATCCTTGTTACAAATTGTTCCTATTGACGTTAAACCCGCTTCCTTCAGCTTTCCACACACCAGGGGACGACCTTTCGAGGTAAAGAAAGGTGTTGAAAGAAAAGGTAATCTCATCACCTGCTCTTTATTTTTACAGTCAGGTCTGAGGTAGGGCAGAATCTTGTCCCATGCCTCCAGCACTTCCCTGTAGAACCCCGTCAGACCCTCCCGGACATTCCTGCGAGAGAAAGCGCACAGATTGTACAAGCCTCTCTCACCGTACTCTGCCAGGAGGCCCGTCAGGTAATCCTTCCAGGGCAGCTGCCTCGTCAAATCCAAGTATCTCCCTATCAATTTAATCCTTAGTGCGTCCCTTTTTGCACAAACATCCATCAGAGCTAATCCCCCCTCCCTTTTATTTGCAATTAATGTCTTGCGAGCGATCGAATTCCCCCTTCCCCCCCACAGGAAGGAGGAGATTGCGCTATTTAACGAATTTAGAGCCCATTCTGGCAACTCGCAGGACCCCAAAATATGATTAATTTTGGACAGTATTAGGGCATTTGTTACTATTACCTTTCCCTTCAGGTTGAGACCCCTGGCAGCCCATAGATTAAAAACTCTTTGTATTTTCCCCAGGACTTCTTTCCACGTCTTGTCACTTGATTTTTTTTCCTCCCTTCCAATGTAAACCCCCAGGATTTTCCTGTCCTCTTTTACCTTAATGAAACCCCAGGCGTCACTGGGTGCGTCACTTATTTTGAAACTCATTATTTCTGATTTGTCTTTATTTACTCTTGCTCCTGAAGCCCTCTCATACCTATTTATATATTCCAGTGCTTTACCCAGGCTTTCCGTTGTCTTGACAAATATATTTATATCATCAGCGTACTGTACTATTTTTATTTCCTTCCCCCCCGGTGTTTTTATACCCTCAATAGTTTTATCCCCCAGTATTAAGCATGCCAAAGGCTCTGCTACTAGGCTGTACAAGAGTGGCGACAATGGGCAGCCCTGTCTCACCGATCTATTTATTTGGATGCTCTCCGTCAACCCCCCATTGCACTTTATTTTACTCCTTGCGCCTTGGTAAACCAATTTTATCCATTCCCTATACTTTTCCCCAAATCCAAAACGTTTTAAAACCTCCCACAAAAAAGTATGACCAACCCTGTCAAAAGCCTTTTCCAGATCCACCCCCAGCAGAATTCCTCCTTCCCTGTTCATAGTCCCCACAGTATCCTTTATGGTATGTATTGTGTCCGCTATGTCCCTTCCTGGTATACTATATGTTTGTGTTTGTCCAATTACTTTGCCTATGACCTCTTTTAATCTATTCGCAAGTATTTTAGTAAATATTTTATAATCCGTATTTAGTAAACTGATCGGCCTGTAATATTTTAAATGTGTTTTGCTTCCTTTATTTTTATATATTATTGTCACTAAGCCATCCGCGAAGGAGTCCGGAGCTTTATGCTCCTTATCCATGCTCTCAAAAAGCTTCGCTAAGATCGGCATTAAGGGCTTTTTAAAAGCTGAGTAAAATTCTACTGGGAGGCCATCCGCCCCTGGGCTTCTATTTTTATTTAGTCCATCCATTGCCATTTCAATTTCTTCCCCCGAGATGGGCAAATCGCACCATTTTGCTTCCTCTTCATTTATTGTTGTTTTTATACTGTTCAATACTTCTTTATTTCCGTCGGTTATGAGATTTTCCTCCCTTGAAAAAAGTTTTTGGTAAAACCACTGTATTTCCCTCATTACCCCTTCTGGTGTGTCCACAACTTCTCCCTTCTGATTTTCAATTTCTTCAATGTATGTTCTTTTTTGATTCCTTTTTTCCAATCCGAGAAAATAAGCCGTACATCTCTCCCCTTCCAAAACTTGCTTTGCCCTACTCCTTACCATGGCTCCTCTGCACTTTCTTTTTTCAATTTCCTTAATTTTTTCCTCATACATTTTAAAATTCCCACTGCTGTGATTTGGGTCCTCTTCACAAATAAGAGCCTCCTTTTGTAAAAGTTCATTTATTTCCCTTTCTTCTCTCCTTATTTCCCAGTTTTTTATTTTGCTGTACTTAAAACACAATCTTTTTATTCTTTCTTTCCCATCTTCCCAATATTCACATACATCGTCTACAAAGTTCAGGTCTGTTCCCATATTGTTTAGCAGGTTCCCAATTTTCCCCCTCAGAGCCGTGTCCTCTAAGATGCTAGTGTTCAGGCACCACACCCCTCCTCCTTTTTTATGCTTTGAGTCTCCCACCCCCAGCGCCATGTATGCGTGATCGCTCCAGGGGTTAAAAACATATTTAAATTCCGTGATCCGTTTCACTACATTTGACGCTACTAAGCAGAGGTCAATTCTTGACTGCTTCAAGATTCCTTTAACCGTCTGCCGTCTTGAAAACAAGGTTTTCCCCTTATTGAAAAAACTAGAAATATCAATTAAGTTATTCCTTTCCATAACCCTCTTTAAAGCTTGTCTGCTTGTATCATTCCGAAATTTGTTATTTTTCGAGACATCCTCTTTCCCCAAAGCCACATTGAAGTCACCCACGAGGATGGTGTTTTCATTGCACCATCCATGCAATTTTGCAAAGAAATCCCTTCTATCACCCTCACTATTTGGTGCATAAACATTTATCAGTCTGTAGCAGTTCTTTTGAAAGCAAAAATCAATTATAATATGCCTTCCCTCCTCATCTTTGTGCACAACTTGTATGTTGCTGAAAATGTTTACTTTAAAAACAGCCGCCACTCCACACGATTTACTGGTCCCGTGATTTGCGTATATCTTCCCTCCCCACTGTTTTAGATCCTGTATTTTACAGTTGCTGTCCCATCTCGTTTCCTGCAGACATATTATATCTGCTTTAATGTCATTTGAAATAGAGAGTGCTTTATCCGTGTTTCGAAGCCCATTCGTATTGAGAGAAACGATCTTGAAAGCAGCCGTAGTGCACATTATGAGGAATATAAGAATTGTTTTGCTTTTCCCTTTGCTCTTTTCGTCTTGCCTTTCCTTTGCCCATCACTCGCCCTTTTCCTAATTTCAAGGATTTGGGCTGTGGACATATCAACGTCCGAACCTTCCGTAGACAGGGGGAGCTCATTTGGAATATTGCTTTGTGATTCTAGAGGTACCTGCGGGGGCACATTATCCAATACGGTCCCAGGTTTTACAGCTTCATCCGCATCGCGAGGAGGTTGGGGGTCCGCCCTTTTTTCGAGCACTTTGACCCCAATAATCCCTCCATCTTTGCTGACAGGCTCTCCCACCACTAGCCCTTCTCCACCCGGGCTTGGACCCGGTATTTCAAGCCCCTTGCCTATGCCCTCCCTTTCCACCACTATGGACGGCCCTTCCGCCTCTTCCACGGCCATTTCCTCCCTGCTGCCCTCCTCCAAATCACCGTCATCACTCTCACTACTCGCTCTCCCTTTCTCGCTCTCCCCCCCCGTTGCCAATTCCGGCCCAGATAGGTCAGCATTTGATTCCTCCTCTTCATTAACGCTTTTGTTGCATATACACTCCGCCAAACTATTAAAACACAGACCGCATTTTTTTATCCTTCCCACACACTCTCTGGAAAAATGCCCTTGTACCCCACACTTATAGCACTGGAACTCCGGACAGTCCCTTAGTATGTGACCAGGTTGAATACACATTCTGCATACTTTTACTTGCTTATCATGAATTACCCTAAAATACTCAGCACCTAGGGCAGTACTAAACTTAGTTGAATATGGGAGGGACTGAACCTGGTTAGTAAACTTGACTTTCAGGAACCTTGTTCCGTCAGCAATCTTCGTTCCCGGCCACATCCTTCTCCGGATCGGGGACACCGCCGACACTCCCCAGCCCTGCAGCTTCTCCAAGATTTCCCGGTCCTCTGTGTAGAACGGGATATTCAGGAAGGATACCACCAGCTCATCGTTGCAGAGTTCCCGTGCGTGGACCCTGGTCCCTCTGATCTTGAATCCATCGAGGAGCCTCTCCTTCCCTCTTGGATGGCTCATTGACATTTCATACTTCTTCTCTCCAATGACACGGCACGCCAACAGCCCTCCGCACAGCTCCCGCACACATTTCATCATCTCCATGGCTCCGATATTTTCCTCTCCTTCTATCTCCACACTCACTGTCAAGTTCTGGTTTATTTTCCTTTCTTCAGCGACTCTCACCCTCTTCTCCAGTTCTTTTAGACTCGCCATCATCCCTCCCTCTTCGTCAGCTGTCATCTTAGGATGTCCGTTCCATGCCAGTTCATTTTGTTGGTCAGACATTTTTGCAGGAAAAAAAGCACCCCTTCCTCCAACCCGGGGGATAGGTAAGACCCACCCGGGAACACAAACCAAAGATTTCCCCCCAAACAGTTTAAACTGCTGGGGGTACTAAAAACCCCCCTCCTTGTCCAACCAACACAACCTCTCAGGGCATTGAGAAAAAACCCCGGAAAAAGAGAAAAAAAAGACAGCTTCCTCCAGGAGCCGTGTGCCAAACAAATCCCTGTCACCAGTCACTTCCTGCTTTCGCAAGGGGCGTGTTAGTGGGGTCAACGGCAATGAATACTGATTCAAGACGTCGTGTTTGCGGAACATATTAATGCACTTAAAGGCTCATTAGATGGCAAAACAAAGCAAATTTTGGTTTTTTTCAGTCAGGATGGCCGAGCGGTCCAAGGCGCTGCGTTCAGGTCGCAGTCTCCACTGTAGGCGTGGGTTCGAATCCCACTTCTGACAGCAATTACTTTTCACTGGTTCCGTTGACTGTAACATGATATTGTGAAAGAAATCTTAGCAATGCTTTGTGTGTTAAGGAGCAGGCATTTGACAAAATACTGTTGGCCTATATGTTGCTGAATTCATTGTTTGTTGGAAGTCTCTCAAAACAATTTCTTTACTTGTCAGTTCCCAAATCCTCTGCTGAGCTTATGAACATTTTGAAGTTAGCCTGAAACTGTTTCTGTGTCTTGTTAGCTTCTTTGTCATTGGCACCGTTGAATGCCTTCAATGTCCTATTCCCTGCACAGATAACGTACTTGCGGCTGCCAAATAAGAAACTGTCTACCAAAACTGTGTATTAATGTAGGGCATAGAGGTTCCATGGTGTAATGGTCAGCACTCTGGACTTTGACTCCAGTGATCTGAGTTCAAATCTCAGTGGAACCTGATTTTAAGCTAGAGTAAAGGTCAAAAAATGCAACCTTTCCACATCTCAGAAAAAGTTGGAGTGGTGTGGCCATCTTGCTTCAGGTACAAGTGTGACCAGAGAGCAGTGTCTTGACCTTCACCGGAGTGATCGAAGAATGAAGTACTGTTGTCAGGGAGTAAAATGGTTTCCACTTGAACCATGGATGCACACTTTGTATTGTGTCTTGTAATCCCCATAAAAAAAGAAGTTTGACTGACATTTCAACTCAGGTTCTTACCGTTAGAGTCATCAAGGGACCCGTATACTCCATCAGAGGTGCTTGTTGGATGGTCGACCAGCTTTGGAAACCCCATCCACCCACAGCTTTTCGACGTCAGATGGGGGCTGTGTCCAACCATTTGTGTGTTAAAAAAACACAAGGGGCTGTGTTAGAGGGGTCAACGGCAATGAATACTGATTCAAGACGTCGTGTTTGCGGAACATATTAATGCACTTAAAGGCTCATTAGATGGCAAAACAAAGCAAATTTAGGGTTTTTTCAGTCAGGATGGCCGAGCGGTCCGAGGCGCTGCGTTTAGGTCGCAGTCTCCACTGGAGGCGTGGGTTCGAATCCCACTTCTGACAGCAATTGCTTTTCACTGGTTCCGTACTGAGTAATGGTCAGCACTCTGGACTCTGAATCCAGTGATCTGAGTTCAAATCTCAGTGGAACCTGATTTTAAGCTAGAGTAAAGGTCAAAAAATGCAACCTTTCCACATCTCAGCAAAAGTTGGAGTGGTGTGGCCATCTTGCTTCAGGTACAAGTGAGACCAGAGAGGAGTGATCTAAGAATGAAGTACTGTTGTCAGGGAGTAAAATGGTTTATACTGAACCATGCATGCACACTTTGTATTGTGTCTTGTAATCGCCATAAAAAAAGAAGTTTGACTGACATTTCAACTCAGGTTCTTGCCGTTAGAGTCATCAAGGGACCCGTATACTCCATCAGAGGTGCTTGTTGGATGGTCGACCAGCTTTGGAAACCCCATCCACCCTTCGACGTCAGATGGGGGCTGTGTCCAACCATTTGTGTGTTAAAAAAACACAAGGGGCTGTGTTAGTGGGGTCAACGGTAATGAATACTGATTCAAGACGTCGTGTTTGCGGAACATATTAATGCACTTAAAGGCTCATTAGATGGCAAAACAAAGCAAATTTAGGGTTTTTTCAGTCAGGATGGCCGAGCGGTCCAAGGCGCTGCGTTCAGGTTGCAGTCTCCACTGGAGGTGTGGGTTCGAATCCCACTTCTGACAGCAATTGCTTTTCACTGGTTCCGTTGACTGTAACATGATATTGTGAAAGAAATCTTAGCAATGCTTTGTGTGTTAAGGAGCAGGCATTTGACAAAATACTGTTGGCCTATATGTTGCTGAATTCATTGTTTGTTGGAAGTCTCTCAAAACAATTTCTTTACTTGTCAGTTCCCAAATCCTCTGCTGAGCTTATGAACATTTTGAAGTTAGCCTGAAACGGTTTCTGTGTCTTGTTAGCTTCTTTGTCATTGGTACCGTTGAATGCCTTCAATGTCCTATTCCCTGCACAGATAACGTACTTGCGGAAAACTGTGTATTAATGTAGGGCATAGAGGTTCCATGGTGTAATGGTCAGCACTCTGGACTTTGACTCCAGTGATCTGAGTTCAAATCTCAGTGGAACCTGATTTTAGGCTAGAGTAAAGGTAAAAAAAATGCAACCTTTCCACATCTCAGCAAAAGTTGGAGTGGTGTGGCCATCTTGCTTCAGGTACAAGTGAGACCAGAGAGGAGTGATCTATGAATGAAGTACTGTTGTCAGGGAGTAAAATGGTTTCCACTTGAACCATGGATGCACACTTTGTATTGTGTCTTGTAATCGCCATAAAAAAGGAAGTTTGACTGACATTTCAACTCAGGTTCTTGCCATTACAGTCATCAAGGGACCCGTATACTCCATCAGAGGTGATGGTTGGATGGTCGACCAGCTTTGGAAACCCCATCCACCCACAGCTTTTCGACGTCAGATGGGGGCTGTGTCCAACCATTTGTGTGTTAAAAAAACACAAGGGGCTGTGTTAGTGGGGTCAACGGCAATGAATACTGATTCAAGACGTCGTGTTTGCGGAACATATTAATGCACTTAAAGGCTCATTAGATGGCAAAACAAATCAAATTTAGGGTTTTTTCAGTCAGGATGGCCGAGCGGTGCAAGGCGCTGCGTTCAGGTCGCAGTCTCCACTGGAGGCGTGGGTTCGAATCCCACTTCTGACAGCAATTGCTTTTCACTGGTTCCGTTGACTGTAACATGATATTGTGAAAGAAATCTTATCAATGCTTTGTGTGTTAAGGAGCAGGCATTTGACAAAATACTGTTGGCCTATATGTTGCTGAATTCATTGTTTGTTGGAAGTCTCTCAAAACAATTTCTTTACTTGTCAGTTCCCAAATCCTCTGCTGAGCTTATGGACATTTTGAAGTTAGCCTGAAACGGTTTCTGTGTCTTGTTAGCTTCTTTGTCATTGGTACCGTTGAATGCCTTCAATGTCCTATTCCCTGCACAGATAACGTACTTGCGGATGCCAAATAAGAAACTGTCTACCAAAACTGTGTATCTTTATAGGTCATGGAGGTTCCATGGTGTAATGGTCAGCACTCTGGACTCTGAATCCAGTGATCTGAGTTCAAATCTCAGTGGAACCTGATTTTAAACTAGAGTAAAGGTCAAAAAATGCAACCTTTCCACATCTCAGCAAAAGTTGGAGTGGTGTGGCCATATTGCTTCAGGTACAAGTGAGACCAGAGAGGAGTGATCTAAGAATGAAGTAAAATGGTTTCTACTTGAACCATGGATGCACACTTTGTATTGTGTCTTGTAATCGCCATAAAAAAAGAAGTTTGACTGACATTTCAACTCAGGTTCTTGCCGTTAGAGTCATCAAGGGACCCGTATACTCCATCAGAGGTGCTTGTTGGATGGTCGACCAGCTTTGGAAACCCCATCCACCCACAGCTTTTCGTTAAGGAGTTAAGGAGCAGGCATTTGACAAAATACTGTTGGCCTATATGTTGCTGAATTCATTGTTTGTTGGAAGTCTCTCAAAACAATTTCTTTACTTGTCAGTTCCCAAATCCTCTGCTGAGCTTATGAACATTTTGAAGTTAGCCTGAAACGGTTTCTGTGTCTTGTTAGCTTCTTTATCATTGGTACCGTTGAATGCCTTCAATGTCCTATTCCCTGCACAGATAACGTACTTGCGGCTGCCAAATAACAAACTGTCTACCAAAACTGTGTATTAATGTAGGGCATAGAGGTTCCATGGTGTAATGGTCAGCACTCTGGACTTTGACTCCAGTGATCTGAGTTCAAATCTCAGTGGAACCTGATTTTAGGCTAGAGTAAAGGTAAAAAAAATGCAACCTTTCCACATCTCAGCAAAAGTTGGAGTGGTGTGGCCATCTTGCTTCAGGTACAAGTGTGACCAGAGAGGAGTGTCTTGACCTTCACCGGAGTGATCTAAGAATGAAGTACTGTTGTCAGGGAGTAAAATGGTTTCCACTTGAACCATGGATGCACACTTTGTATTGTGTCTTGTAATCCCCATAAAAAAAGAAGTTTGACTGACATTTCAACTCAGGTTCTTACCGTTAGAGTCATCAAGGGACCCGTATACTCCATCAGAGGTGCTTGTTGGATGGTCGACCAGCTTTGGAAACCCCATCCACCGACAGCTTTTCGACGTCAGATGGGGGCTGTGTCCAACCATTTGTGTGTTAAAAAAACACAAGGGGCTGTGTTAGTGGGGTCAACGGCAATGAATACTGATTCAAGACGTCGTGTTTGCGGAACATATTAATGCACTTAAAGGCTCATTAGATGGCAAAACAAAGCAAATTTAGGGTTTTTCCAGTCAGGATGGCCGAGCGGTCCGAGGCGCTGCGTTTAGGTCGCAGTCTCCACTGGAGGCGTGGGTTCGAATCCCACTTCTGACAGCAATTGCTTTTCACTGGTTCCGTTGACTGTAACATGATATTGTGAAAGAAATCTTAGCAATGCTTTGTGTGTTAAGGACCAGGCATTTGACAAAATACTGTTGGCCTATATGTTGCTGAATTCATTGTTTGTTGGAAGTCTCTCAAAACAATTTCTTTACTTGTCAGTTCCCAAATCCTCTGCTGAGCTTATGAACATTTTGAAGTTAGCCTGAAACGGTTTCTGTGTCTTGTTAGCTTCTTTATCATTGGTACCGTTGAATGCCTTCAATGTCCTATTCCCTGCACAGATAACGTACTTGCGGCTGCCAAATAAGAAACTGTCTACCAAAACTGTGTATTAATGTAGGGCATAGAGGTTCCATGGTGTAATGGTCAGCACTCTGGACTCTGACTCCAGTGATCTGAGTTCAAATATCAGTGGAACCTGATTTTAAGCTAAAGTAAAGGTCAAAAAATGCAACCCTTCCACATCTCAGCAAAAGTTGGAGTGGTGTGGCCATCTTGCTTCAGGTACAAGTGAGACCAGAGAGGAGTGATCTATGAATGAAGTACTGTTGTCAGGGAGTAAAATGGTTTCCACTTGAACCATGGATGCACACTTTGTATTGTGTCTTGTAATCGCCATAAAAAAAGAAGTTTGACTGACATTTCAAATCAGGTTCTTGCCATTAGAGTCATCAAGGGACGCGTATACTCCATCAGAGGTGCTTGTTGGATGGTCGACCAGCTTTGGAAACCCCATCCACCCACAGCTTTTCGACGTCAGATGGGGGCTGTGTCCAACCATTTGTGTGTTAAAAAAACACAAGGGGCTGTGTTAGTGGGGTCAACGGCAATGAATACTGATTCAAGACGTCGTGTTTGCGGAACATATTAATGCACTTAAAGGCTCATTAGATGGCAAAACAAAGCAAATTTAGGGTTTTTTCAGTCAGGATGGCCGAGCGGTCCAAGGCGCTGCGTTCAGGTCGCAGTCTCCACTGGAGGCGTGGGTTCGAATCCCACTTCTGACAGCAATTGCTTTTCACTGGTTCCGTTGACTGTAACATGATATTGTGAAAGAAATCTTAGCAATGCTTTGTGTGTTAAGGAGCAGGCATTTGACAAAATACTGTTGGCCTATATGTTGCTGAATTCATTGTTTGTTGGAAGTCTCTCAAAACAATTTCTTTACTTGTCAGTTCCCAAATCCTCTGCTGAGCTTATGAACATTTTGAAGTTAGCTTGAAACGGTTTCTGTGTCTTGTTAGCTTCTTTGTCATTGGTACCGTTGAATGCCTTCAATGTCCTATTCCCTGCACAGATAACGTACTTGCGGATGCCAAATAAGAAACTGTCTACCAAAACTGTGTATCTTTATAGGTCATGGAGGTTCCATGGTGTAATGGTCAGCACTCTGGACTCTGAATCCAGTGATCTGAGTTCAAATCTCAGTGGAATCTGATTTTAAGCTAGAGTAGAGGTCAAAAAATGCAACCTTTCCACATCTCAGCAAAAGTTGGAGTGGTGTGGCCATCTTGCTTCAGGTACAAGTGAGACCAGAGAGGAGTGATCTAAGAATGAAGTACTGTTGTCAGGGAGTAAAATGGTTTCCACTTGAACCATGGATGCACACTTTGTATTGTGTCTTGTAATCGCCATAAAAAAGGAAGTTTGACTGACATTTCAACTCAGGTTCTTGCCATTACAGTCATCAAGGGACCCGTATACTCCATCAGAGGTGATGGTTGGATGGTCGACCAGCTTTGGAAACCCCATCCACCCACAGCTTTTCGACGTCAGATGGGGGCTGTGTCCAACCATTTGTGTGTTAAAAAAACACAAGGGGCTGTGTTAGTGGGGTCAACGGCAATGAATACTGATTCAAGACGTCGTGTTTGCGGAACATATTAATGCACTTAAAGGCTCATTAGATGGCAAAACAAATCAAATTTAGGGTTTTTTCAGTCAGGATGGCCGAGCGGTGCAAGGCGCTGCGTTCAGGTCGCAGTCTCCACTGGAGGCGTGGGTTCGAATCCCACTTCTGACAGCAATTGCTTTTCACTGGTTCCGTTGACTGTAACATGATATTGTGAAAGAAATCTTATCAATGCTTTGTGTGTTAAGGAGCAGGCATTTGACAAAATACTGTTGGCCTATATGTTGCTGAATTCATTGTTTGTTGGAAGTCTCTCAAAACAATTTCTTTACTTGTCAGTTCCCAAATCCTCTGCTGAGCTTATGGACATTTTGAAGTTAGCCTGAAACGGTTTCTGTGTCTTGTTAGCTTCTTTGTCATTGGTACCGTTGAATGCCTTCAATGTCCTATTCCCTGCACAGATAACGTACTTGCGGATGCCAAATAAGAAACTGTCTACCAAAACTGTGTATCTTTATAGGTCATGGAGGTTCCATGGTGTAATGGTCAGCACTCTGGACTCTGAATCCAGTGATCTGAGTTCAAATCTCAGTGGAACCTGATTTTAAACTAGAGTAAAGGTCAAAAAAATGCAACCTTTCCACATCTCAGCAAAAGTTGGAGTGGTGTGGCCATATTGCTTCAGGTACAAGTGAGACCAGAGAGGAGTGATCTAAGAATGAAGTAAAATGGTTTCTACTTGAACCATGGATGCACACTTTGTATTGTGTCTTGTAATCGCCATAAAAAAAGAAGTTTGACTGACATTTCAACTCAGGTTCTTGCCGTTAGAGTCATCAAGGGACCCGTATACTCCATCAGAGGTGCTTGTTGGATGGTCGACCAGCTTTGGAAACCCCATCCACCCACAGCTTTTCGTTAAGGAGTTAAGGAGCAGGCATTTGACAAAATACTGTTGGCCTATATGTTGCTGAATTCATTGTTTGTTGGAAGTCTCTCAAAACAATTTCTTTACTTGTCAGTTCCCAAATCCTCTGCTGAGCTTATGAACATTTTGAAGTTAGCCTGAAACGGTTTCTGTGTCTTGTTAGCTTCTTTATCATTGGTACCGTTGAATGCCTTCAATGTCCTATTCCCTGCACAGATAACGTACTTGCGGCTGCCAAATAAGAAACTGTCTACCAAAACTGTGTATTAATGTAGGGCATAGAGGTTCCATGGTGTAATGGTCAGCACTCTGGACTTTGACTCCAGTGATCTGAGTTCAAATCTCAGTGGAACCTGATTTTAGGCTAGAGTAAAGGTAAAAAAAATGCAACCTTTCCACATCTCAGCAAAAGTTGGAGTGGTGTGGCCATCTTGCTTCAGGTACAAGTGTGACCAGAGAGGAGTGTCTTGACCTTCACCGGAGTGATCTAAGAATGAAGTACTGTTGTCAGGGAGTAAAATGGTTTACACTTGAACCATGGATGCACACTTTGTATTGTGTCTTGTAATCCCCATAAAAAAAGAAGTTTGACTGACATTTCAACTCAGGTTCTTACCGTTAGAGTCATCAAGGGACCCGTATACTCCATCAGAGGTGCTTGTTGGATGGTCGACCAGCTTTGGAAACCCCATCCACCGACAGCTTTTCGACGTCAGATGGGGGCTGTGTCCAACCATTTGTGTGTTAAAAAAACACAAGGGGCTGTGTTAGTGGGGTCAACGGCAATGAATACTGATTCAAGACGTCGTGTTTGCGGAACATATTAATGCACTTAAAGGCTCATTAGATGGCAAAACAAAGCAAATTTAGGGTTTTTCCAGTCAGGATGGCCGAGCGGTCCGAGGCGCTGCGTTTAGGTCGCAGTCTCCACTGGAGGCGTGGGTTCGAATCCCACTTCTGACAGCAATTGCTTTTCACTGGTTCCGTTGACTGTAACATGATATTGTGAAAGAAATCTTAGCAATGCTTTGTGTGTTAAGGACCAGGCATTTGACAAAATACTGTTGGCCTATATGTTGCTGAATTCATTGTTTGTTGGAAGTCTCTCAAAACAATTTCTTTACTTGTCAGTTCCCAAATCCTCTGCTGAGCTTATGAACATTTTGAAGTTAGCCTGAAACGGTTTCTGTGTCTTGTTAGCTTCTTTATCATTGGTACCGTTGAATGCCTTCAATGTCCTATTCCCTGCACAGATAACGTACTTGCGGCTGCCAAATAAGAAACTGTCTACCAAAACTGTGTATCTTTATAGGTCATGGAGGTTCCATGGTGTAATGGTCAGCACTCTGGACTCTGAATCCAGTGATCTGAGTTCAAATCTCAGTGGAATCTGATTTTAAGCTAGAGTAAAGGTCAAAAAATGCAACCTTTCCACATCTCAGCAAAAGTTGGAGTGGTGTGGCCATCTTGCTTCAGGTACAAGTGAGACCAGAGAGGAGTGATCTAAGAATGAAGTACTGTTGTCAGGGAGTAAAATGGTTTCCACTTGAACCATGGATGCACACTTTGTATTGTGTCTTGTAATCCCCATAAAAAAAGAAGTTTGACTGACATTTCAACTCAGGTTCTTGCCGTTAGAGTCATCGAGGGACCCGTATACTCCATCAGAGGTGATGGTTGGATGGTCGACCAGCTTTGGAAACCCCATCCACCCACAGCTTTTCGACGTCAGATGGGGGCTGTGTCCAACCATTTGTGTGTTAAAAAAACACAAGGGGCTGTGTTAGTGGGGTCAACGCCAATGAATACTGATTCAAGACGTCGTGTTTGCGGAACATATTAATGCACTTAAAGGCTCATTAGATGGCAAAACAAAGCAAACTTAGGGTTTTTTCAGTCAGGATGGCCGAGCGGTCCAAGGCGCTGCGTTCAGGTCGCAGTCTCCACTGGAGGCGTGGGTTCGAATCCCACTTCTGACATCAATTGCTTTTCACTGGTTCCGTTGACTGTAACATGATATTGTGAAATAAATCTTAGCAATGCTTTGTGTGTTAAGGAGCAGGCATTTGACAAAATGCTGTTGGCCTATATGTTGCTGAATTCATTGAAACGGTTTCTGTGTCTTGTTAGCTTCTTTGTCATTGGTACCATTGAATGCCTTCAATGTCCTATTCCCTGCACAGATAACGTACTTGCGGATGCCAAATAAGAAACTGTCTACCAAAACTGTGTATCTTTATAGGTCATGGAGGTTCCATGGTGTAATGGTCAGCACTCTGGACTCTGAATCCAGTGATCTGAGTTCAAATCTCAGTGGAACCTGATTTTAAGCTAGAGTAAAGGTCAAAAAATGCAACCTTTCCACATCTCAGCAAAAGTTGGAGTGGTGTGGCCATATTGCTTCAGGTACAAGTGAGACCAGAGAGGAGTGATCTAAGAATGAAGTAAAATGGTTTCTACTTGAACCATGGATGCACACTTTGTATTGTGTCTTGTAATCGCCATAAAAAAGGAAGTTTGACTGACATTTCAACTCAGGTTCTTGCCATTACAGTCATCAAGGGACCCGTATACTCCATCAGAGGTGATGGTTGGATGGTCGACCAGCTTTGGAAACCCCATCCACCCACAGCTTTTCGACGTCAGATGGGGGCTGTGTCCAACCATTTGTGTGTTAAAAAAACACAAGGGGCTGTGTTAGTGGGGTCAACGGCAATGAATACTGATTCAAGACGTCGTGTTTGCGGAACATATTAATGCACTTAAAGGCTCATTAGATGGCAAAACAAATCAAATTTAGGGTTTTTTCAGTCAGGATGGCCGAGCGGTGCAAGGCGCTGCGTTCAGGTCGCAGTCTCCACTGGAGGCGTGGGTTCGAATCCCACTTCTGACAGCAATTGCTTTTCACTGGTTCCGTTGACTGTAACATGATATTGTGAAAGAAATCTTATCAATGCTTTGTGTGTTAAGGAGCAGGCATTTGACAAAATACTGTTGGCCTATATGTTGCTGAATTCATTGTTTGTTGGAAGTCTCTCAAAACAATTTCTTTACTTGTCAGTTCCCAAATCCTCTGCTGAGCTTATGGACATTTTGAAGTTAGCCTGAAACGGTTTCTGTGTCTTGTTAGCTTCTTTGTCATTGGTACCGTTGAATGCCTTCAATGTCCTATTCCCTGCACAGATAACGTACTTGCGGATGCCAAATAAGAAACTGTCTACCAAAACTGTGTATCTTTATAGGTCATGGAGGTTCCATGGTGTAATGGTCAGCACTCTGGACTCTGAATCCAGTGATCTGAGTTCAAATCTCAGTGGAACCTGATTTTAAACTAGAGTAAAGGTCAAAAAATGCAACCTTTCCACATCTCAGCAAAAGTTGGAGTGGTGTGGCCATATTGCTTCAGGTACAAGTGAGACCAGAGAGGAGTGATCTAAGAATGAAGTAAAATGGTTTCTACTTGAACCATGGATGCACACTTTGTATTGTGTCTTGTAATCGCCATAAAAAAAGAAGTTTGACTGACATTTCAACTCAGGTTCTTGCCGTTAGAGTCATCAAGGGACCCGTATACTCCATCAGAGGTGCTTGTTGGATGGTCGACCAGCTTTGGAAACCCCATCCACCCACAGCTTTTCGTTAAGGAGTTAAGGAGCAGGCATTTGACAAAATACTGTTGGCCTATATGTTGCTGAATTCATTGTTTGTTGGAAGTCTCTCAAAACAATTTCTTTACTTGTCAGTTCCCAAATCCTCTGCTGAGCTTATGAACATTTTGAAGTTAGCCTGAAACGGTTTCTGTGTCTTGTTAGCTTCTTTATCATTGGTACCGTTGAATGCCTTCAATGTCCTATTCCCTGCACAGATAACGTACTTGCGGCTGCCAAATAAGAAACTGTCTACCAAAACTGTGTATTAATGTAGGGCATAGAGGTTCCATGGTGTAATGGTCAGCACTCTGGACTTTGACTCCAGTGATCTGAGTTCAAATCTCAGTGGAACCTGATTTTAGGCTAGAGTAAAGGTAAAAAAAATGCAACCTTTCCACATCTCAGCAAAAGTTGGAGTGGTGTGGCCATCTTGCTTCAGGTACAAGTGTGACCAGAGAGGAGTGTCTTGACCTTCACCGGAGTGATCTAAGAATGAAGTACTGTTGTCAGGGAGTAAAATGGTTTACACTTGAACCATGGATGCACACTTTGTATTGTGTCTTGTAATCCCCATAAAAAAAGAAGTTTGACTGACATTTCAACTCAGGTTCTTACCGTTAGAGTCATCAAGGGACCCGTATACTCCATCAGAGGTGCTTGTTGGATGGTCGACCAGCTTTGGAAACCCCATCCACCGACAGCTTTTCGACGTCAGATGGGGGCTGTGTCCAACCATTTGTGTGTTAAAAAAACACAAGGGGCTGTGTTAGTGGGGTCAACGGCAATGAATACTGATTCAAGACGTCGTGTTTGCGGAACATATTAATGCACTTAAAGGCTCATTAGATGGCAAAACAAAGCAAATTTAGGGTTTTTCCAGTCAGGATGGCCGAGCGGTCCGAGGCGCTGCGTTTAGGTCGCAGTCTCCACTGGAGGCGTGGGTTCGAATCCCACTTCTGACAGCAATTGCTTTTCACTGGTTCCGTTGACTGTAACATGATATTGTGAAAGAAATCTTAGCAATGCTTTGTGTGTTAAGGACCAGGCATTTGACAAAATACTGTTGGCCTATATGTTGCTGAATTCATTGTTTGTTGGAAGTCTCTCAAAACAATTTCTTTACTTGTCAGTTCCCAAATCCTCTGCTGAGCTTATGAACATTTTGAAGTTAGCCTGAAACGGTTTCTGTGTCTTGTTAGCTTCTTTATCATTGGTACCGTTGAATGCCTTCAATGTCCTATTCCCTGCACAGATAACGTACTTGCGGCTGCCAAATAAGAAACTGTCTACCAAAACTGTGTATATTTATAGGTCATGGAGGTTCCATGGTGTAATGGTCAGCACTCTGGACTCTGAATCCAGTGATCTGAGTTCAAATCTCAGTGGAATCTGATTTTAAGCTAGAGTAAAGGTCAAAAAATGCAACCTTTCCACATCTCAGCAAAAGTTGGAGTGGTGTGGCCATCTTGCTTCAGGTACAAGTGAGACCAGAGAGGAGTGATCTAAGAATGAAGTACTGTTGTCAGGGAGTAAAATGGTTTCCACTTGAACCATGGATGCACACTTTGTATTGTGTCTTGTAATCCCCATAAAAAAAGAAGTTTGACTGACATTTCAATTCAGGTTCTTGCCGTTAGAGTCATCGAGGGACCCGTATACTCCATCAGAGGTGCTTGTTGGATGGTCGACCAGCTTTGGAAACCCCATCCACCCACAGCTTTTCGACGTCAGATGGGGGCTGTGTCCAACCATTTGTGTGTTAAAAAAACACAAGGGGCTGTGTTTTTTTTTTTGTCTTTTTATTATCAAAAATACCACTTAACCTCCCAACCGACCACTCTTTCCATATATACAAATATACATTCTCCTCATGACATTTATAATAAACATAAAAAACCCTGTTGATGGGACAAAAAAAAAACCCCAACCCCACACACATGGAGAAAAAAACCCCCCCCTCAAAAGCCAAAAACCAGAGAATCCTCCTCAGTTACTTTACATAGTGTATTATTGGGTGTAAAAAGCCCGAGGAAGGAATCCTTTTTATATTCAAACAACAGCCTAAAGTGTGCTTTGACGCAGCTTCTAAAGACTGCTTCCAGGTCCATGCCCTTCCGCTCAAAAAGAGCTCTGTTTCTCCTGAGTAGGATCACGTGCCTAGCAAAAGCTAGTAACGAGTTCATCGCACAACAGTCCATCTCCTTCATCTTCTTCGGAAAGCCAAATAACCAGGTCCAGTCCCATTCACTGCCTACTTCTAACTGTGCTCCATAGTGCTTGTTAAGTAGGGTTTTTATGTATTCTTTGAATTCAGCTAGCGCAGGGCAGTAAAGCACCAAGTGCTCAAAATCCTCATCTCCCACCCCACAGACCGTACAAACCCTCTCAAACTTATCCTTATGCATTTGATGCAGGACTATGCTGGTAAAAATCCTCCTGTGCCTTATTTTAAAATCTGTGTTAAAAACTGCTGGGGGGATGTGCTGCAAATCCAGATTTGCCCATATGACCTGTATCTGTTTGCTTGGGAACAACCTTTTCCAGACCTGCTCAGATGCCGGTTTTTTCTTGATTTTCCGTATAAGGATGTCATACAGGGTTTTCGTTTTTACTTGCGATATTGCTTTTGTCTTGCCCTCAAAGCACAGAAGAAAATCTACCCCATCGCCCTGCGTCGTGCAGTTTTGCCCCATTACAGACCTCCACTCTTGTTTAATACAAACCTCAATTTTCCCACCTATTTCTTTTAATTGTGTATTCCTAATCACCAGTTTTGCTTTCTTTAGACCCTCTATAGTTTTCGCCCTATCAAATTCCCCATCCTTGTTACAAATTGTTCCTATTGACGTTAAACCCGCTTCCTTCAGCTTTCCACACACCAGGGGACGACCTTTCGAGGTAAAGAAAGGTGTTGAAAGAAAAGGTAATCTCATCACCTGCTCTTTATTTTTACAGTCAGGTCTGAGGTAGGGCAGAATCTTGTCCCATGCCTCCAGCACTTCCCTGTAGAACCCCGTCAGACCCTCCCGGACATTCCTGCGAGAGAAAGCGCACAGATTGTACAAGCCTCTCTCACCGTACTCTGCCAGGAGGCCCGTCAGGTAATCCTTCCAGGGCAGCTGCCTCGTCAAATCCAAGTATCTCCCTATCAATTTAATCCTTAGTGCGTCCCTTTTTGCACAAACATCCATCAGAGCTAATCCCCCCTCCCTTTTATTTGCAATTAATGTCTTGCGAGCGATCGAATTCCCCCTTCCCCCCCACAGGAAGGAGGAGATTGCGCTATTTAACGAATTTAGAGCCCATTGTGGCAACTCGCAGGACCCCAAAATATGATTAATTTTGGACAGTATTAGGGCATTTGTTACTATTACCTTTCCCTTCAGGTTGAGACCCCTGGCAGCCCATAGATTAAAAACTCTTTGTATTTTCCCCAGGACTTCTTTCCACGTCTTGTCACTTGATTTTTTTTCCTCCCTTCCAATGTAAACCCCCAGGATTTTCCTGTCCTCTTTTACCTTAATGAAACCCCAGGCGTCACTGGGTGCGTCACTTATTTTGAAACTCATTATTTCTGATTTGTCTTTATTTACTCTTGCTCCTGAAGCCCTCTCATACCTATTTATATATTCCAGTGCTTTACCCAGGCTTTCCGTTGTCTTGACAAATATATTTATATCATCAGCGTACTGTACTATTTTTATTTCCTTCCCCCCCGGTGTTTTTATACCCTCAATAGTTTTATCCCCCAGTATTAAGCATGCCAAAGGCTCTGCTACTAGGCTGTACAAGAGTGGCGACAATGGGCAGCCCTGTCTCACCGATCTATTTATTTGGATGCTCTCCGTCAACCCCCCATTGCACTTTATTTTACTCCTTGCGCCTTGGTAAACCAATTTTATCCATTCCCTATACTTTTCCCCAAATCCAAAACGTTTTAAAACCTCCCACAAAAAAGTATGACCAACCCTGTCAAAAGCCTTTTCCAGATCCACCCCCAGCAGAATTCCTCCTTCCCTGTTCATAGTCCCCACAGTATCCTTTATGGTATGTATTGTGTCCGCTATGTCCCTTCCTGGTATACTATATGTTTGTGTTTGTCCAATTACTTTGCCTATGACCTCTTTTAATCTATTCGCAAGTATTTTAGTAAATATTTTATAATCCGTATTTAGTAAACTGATCGGCCTGTAATATTTTAAATGTGTTTTGCTTCCTTTATTTTTATATATTATTGTCACTAAGCCATCCGCGAAGGAGTCCGGAGCTTTATGCTCCTTATCCATGCTCTCAAAAAGCTTCGCTAAGATCGGCATTAAGGGCTTTTTAAAAGCTGAGTAAAATTCTACTGGGAGGCCATCCGCCCCTGGGCTTCTATTTTTATTTAGTCCATCCATTGCCATTTCAATTTCTTCCCCCGAGATGGGCAAATCGCACCATTTTGCTTCCTCTTCATTTATTGTTGTTTTTATACTGTTCAATACTTCTTTATTTCCGTCGGTTATGAGATTTTCCTCCCTTGAAAAAAGTTTTTGGTAAAACAACTGTATTTCCCTCATTACCCCTTCTGGTGTGTCCACAACTTCTCCCTTCTGATTTTCAATTTCTTCAATGTATGTTCTTTTTTGATTCCTTTTTTCCAATCCGAGAAAATAAGCCGTACATCTCTCCCCTTCCAAAACTTGCTTTGCCCTACTCCTTACCATGGCTCCTCTGCACTTTCTTTTTTCAATTTCCTTAATTTTTTCCTCATACATTTTAAAATTCCCACTGCTGTGATTTGGGTCCTCTTCACAAATAAGAGCCTCCTTTTGTAAAAGTTCATTTATTTCCCTTTCTTCTCTCCTTATTTCCCAGTTTTTTATTTTGCTGTACTTAAAACACAATCTTTTTATTCTTTCTTTCCCATCTTCCCAATATTCACATACATCGTCTACAAAGTTCAGGTCTGTTCCCATATTGTTTAGCAGGTTCCCAATTTTCCCCCTCAGAGCCGTGTCCTCTAAGATGCTAGTGTTCAGGCACCACACCCCTCCTCCTTTTTTATGCTTTGAGTCTCCCACCCCCAGCGCCATGTATGCGTGATCGCTCCAGGGGTTAAAAACATATTTAAATTCCGTGATCCGTTTCACTACATTTGACGCTACTAAGCAGAGGTCAATTCTTGACTGCTTCAAGATTCCTTTAACCGTCTGCCGTCTTGAAAACAAGGTTTTCCCCTTATTGAAAAAACTAGAAATATCAATTAAGTTATTCCTTTCCATAACCCTCTTTAAAGCTTGTCTGCTTGTATCATTCCGAAATTTGTTATTTTTCGAGACATCCTCTTTCCCCAAAGCCACATTGAAGTCACCCACGAGGATGGTGTTTTCATTGCACCATCCATGCAATTTTGCAAAGAAATCCCTTCTATCACCCTCACTATTTGGTGCATAAACATTTATCAGTCTGTAGCAGTTCTTTTGAAAGCAAAAATCAATTATAATATGCCTTCCCTCCTCATCTTTGTGCACAACTTGTATGTTGCTGAAAATGTTTACTTTAAAAACAGCCGCCACTCCACACGATTTACTGGTCCCGTGATTTGCGTATATCTTCCCTCCCCACTGTTTTAGATCCTGTATTTTACAGTTGCTGTCCCATCTCGTTTCCTGCAGACATATTATATCTGCTTTAATGTCATTTGAAATAGAGAGTGCTTTATCCGTGTTTCGAAGCCCATTCGTATTGAGAGAAACGATCTTGAAAGCAGCCGTAGTGCACATTATGAGGAATATAAGAATTGTTTTGCTTTTCCCTTTGCTCTTTTCGTCTTGCCTTTCCTTTGCCCATCACTCGCCCTTTTCCTAATTTCAAGGATTTGGGCTGTGGACATATCAACGTCCGAACCTTCCGTAGACAGGGGGAGCTCATTTGGAATATTGCTTTGTGATTCTAGAGGTACCTGCGGGGGCACATTATCCAATACGGTCCCAGGTTTTACAGCTTCATCCGCATCGCGAGGAGGTTGGGGGTCCGCCCTTTTTTCGAGCACTTTGACCCCAATAATCCCTCCATCTTTGCTGACAGGCTCTCCCACCACTAGCCCTTCTCCACCTGGGCTTGGACCCGGTATTTCAAGCCCCTTGCCTATGCCCTCCCTTTCCACCACTATGGACGGCCCTTCCGCCTCTTCCACGGCCATTTCCTCCCTGCTGCCCTCCTCCAAATCACCATCATCACTCTCACTACTCGCTCTCCCTTTCTCGCTCTCCCCCCCCGTTGCCAATTCCGGCCCAGATAGGTCAGCATTTGATTCCTCCTCTTCATTAACGCTTTTGTTGCATATACACTCCGCCAAACTATTAAAACACAGACCGCATTTTTTTATCCTTCCCACACACTCTCTGGAAAAATGCCCTTGTACCCCACACTTATAGCACTGGAACTCCGGACAGTCCCTTAGTATGTGACCAGGTTGAATACACATTCTGCATACTTTTACTTGCTTATCATGAATTACCCTAAAATACTCAGCACCTAGGGCAGTACTAAACTTAGTTGAATATGGGAGGGACTGAACCTGGTTAGTAAACTTGACTTTCAGGAACCTTGTTCCGTCAGCAATCTTCGTTCCCGGCCACATCCTTCTCCGGATCGGGGACACCGCCGACACTCCCCAGCCCTGCAGCTTCTCCAAGATTTCCCGGTCCTCTGTGTAGAACGGGATATTCAGGAAGGATACCACCAGCTCATCGTTGCAGAGTTCCCGTGCGTGGACCCTGGTCCCTCTGATCTTGAATCCATCGAGGAGCCTCTCCTTCCCTCTTGGATGGCTCATTGACATTTCATACTTCTTCTCTCCAATGACACGGCACGCCAACAGCCCTCCGCACAGCTCCCGCACACATTTCATCATCTCCATGGCTCCGATATTTTCCTCTCCTTCTATCTCCACACTCACTGTCAAGTTCTGGTTTATTTTCCTTTCTTCAGCGACTCTCACCCTCTTCTCCAGTTCTTTTAGACTCGCCATCATCCCTCCCTCTTCGTCAGCTGTCATCTTAGGATGTCCGTTCCATGCCAGTTCATTTTGTTGGTCAGACATTTTTGCAGGAAAAAAAGCACCCCTTCCTCCAACCCGGGGGATAGGTAAGACCCACCCGGGAACACAAACCAAAGATTTCCCCCCAAACAGTTTAAACTGCTGGGGGTACTAAAAACCCCCCTCCTTGTCCAACCAACACAACCTCTCAGGGCATTGAGAAAAACCCCGGAAAAAGAGAAAAAAAGACAGCTTCCTCCAGGAGCCGTGTGCCAAACAAATCCCTGTCACCAGTCACTTCCTGCTTTCGCAAGGGGCGTGTTAGTGGGGTCAACGCCAATGAATACTGATTCAAGACGTCGTGTTTGCGGAACATATTAATGCACTTAAAGGCTCATTAGATGGCAAAACAAAGCAAACTTAGGGTTTTTTCAGTCAGGATGGCCGAGCGGTCCAAGGCGCTGCGTTCAGGTCGCAGTCTCCACTGGAGGCGTGGGTTCGAATCCCACTTCTGACATCAATTGCTTTTCACTGGTTCCGTTGACTGTAACATGATATTGTGAAATAAATCTTAGCAATGCTTTGTGTGTTAAGGAGCAGGCATTTGACAAAATGCTGTTGGCCTATATGTTGCTGAATTCATTGAAACGGTTTCTGTGTCTTGTTAGCTTCTTTGTCATTGGTACCATTGAATGCCTTCAATGTCCTATTCCCTGCACAGATAACGTACTTGCGGATGCCAAATAAGAAACTGTCTACCAAAACTGTGTATCTTTATAGGTCATGGAGGTTCCATGGTGTAATGGTCAGCACTCTGGACTCTGAATCCAGTGATCTGAGTTCAAATCTCAGTGGAACCTGATTTTAAGCTAGAGTAAAGGTCAAAAAATGCAACCTTTCCACATCTCAGCAAAAGTTGGAGTGGTGTGGCCATATTGCTTCAGGTACAAGTGAGACCAGAGAGGAGTGATCTAAGAATGAAGTAAAATGGTTTCTACTTGAACCATGGATGCACACTTTGTATTGTGTCTTGTAATCGCCATAAAAAAAGAAGTTTGACTGACATTTCAACTCAGGTTCTTGCCGTTAGAGTCATCAAGGGACCCGTATACTCCATCAGAGGTGCTTGTTGGATGGTCGACCAGCTTTGGAAACCCCATCCACCCACAGCTTTTCGTTAAGGAGTTAAGGAGCAGGCATTTGACAAAATACTGTTGGCCTATATGTTGCTGAATTCATTGTTTGTTGGAAGTCTCTCAAAACAATTTCTTTACTTGTCAGTTCCCAAATCCTCTGCTGAGCTTATGAACATTTTGAAGTTAGCCTGAAACGGTTTCTGTGTCTTGTTAGCTTCTTTATCATTGGTACCGTTGAATGCCTTCAATGTCCTATTCCCTGCACAGATAACGTACTTGCGGATGCCAAATAAGAAACTGTCTACCAAAACTGTGTATCTTTATAGGTCATGGAGGTTCCATGGTGTAATGGTCAGCACTCTGGACTCTGAATCCAGTGATCTGAGTTCAAATCTCAGTGGAACCTGATTTTAAGCTAGAGTAAAGGTCAAAAAATGCAACCTTTCCACATCTCAGCAAAAGTTGGAGTGGTGTGGCCATCTTGCTTCAGGTACAAGTGAGACCAGAGAGGAGTGATCTAAGAATGAAGTACTGTTGTCAGGGAGTAAAATGGTTTCCACTTGAACCATGGATGCACACTTTGTATTGTGTCTTGTAATCCCCATAAAAAAAGAAGTTTGACTGACATTTCAACTCAGGTTCTTGCCGTTAGAGTCATCGAGGGACCCGTATACTCCATCAGAGGTGCTTGTTGGATGGTCGACCAGCTTTGGAAACCCCATCCACCCACAGCTTTTCGACGTCAGATGGGGGCTGTGTCCAACCATTTGTGTGTTAAAAAAACACAAGGGGCTGTGTTAGTGGGGTCAACGCCAATGAATACTGATTCAAGACGTCGTGTTTGCGGAACATATTAATGCACTTAAAGGCTCATTAGATGGCAAAACAAAGCAAACTTAGGGTTTTTTCAGTCAGGATGGCCGAGCGGTCCAAGGCGCTGCGTTCAGGTCGCAGTCTCCACTGGAGGCGTGGGTTCGAATCCCACTTCTGACATCAATTGCTTTTCACTGGTTCCGTTGACTGTAACATGATATTGTGAAATAAATCTTAGCAATGCTTTGTGTGTTAAGGAGCAGGCATTTGACAAAATGCTGTTGGCCTATATGTTGCTGAATTCATTGAAACGGTTTCTGTGTCTTGTTAGCTTCTTTGTCATTGGTACCGTTGAATGCCTTCAATGTCCTATTCCCTGCACAGATAACGTACTTGCGGATGCCAAATAAGAAACTGTCTACCAAAACTGTGTATCTTTATAGGTCATGGAGGTTCCATGGTGTAATGGTCAGCACTCTGGACTCTGAATCCAGTGATCTGAGTTCAAATCTCAGTGGAACCTGATTTTAAGCTAGAGTAAAGGTCAAAAAATGCAACCTTTCCACATCTCAGCAAAAGTTGGAGTGGTGTGGCCATATTGCTTCAGGTACAAGTGAGACCAGAGAGGAGTGATCTAAGAATGAAGTAAAATGGTTTCTACTTGAACCATGGATGCACACTTTGTATTGTGTCTTGTAATCCCCATAAAAAAAGAAGTTTGACTGACATTTCAACTCAGGTTCTTACCGTTAGAGTCATCAAGGGACCCGTATACTCCATCAGAGGTGCTTGTTGGATGGTCGACCAGCTTTGGAAACCCCATCCACCCACAGCTTTTCGACGTCAGATGGGGGCTGTGTCCAACCATTTGTGTGTTAAAAAAACACAAGGGGCTGTGTTAGTGGGGTCAACGGCAATGAATACTGATTCAAGACGTCGTGTTTGCGGAACATATTAATGCACTTAAAGGCTCATTAGATGGCAAAACAAAGCAAATTTAGGGTTTTTCCAGTCAGGATGGCCGAGCGGTCCGAGGCGCTGCGTTTAGGTCGCAGTCTCCACTGGAGGCGTGGGTTCGAATCCCACTTCTGACAGCAATTGCTTTTCACTGGTTCCGTACTGAGTAATGGTCAGCACTCTGGACTCTGAATCCAGTGATCTGAGTTCAAATCTCAGTGGAACCTGATTTTAAGCTAGAGTAAAGGTCAAAAAATGCAACCTTTCCACATCTCAGCAAAAGTTGGAGTGGTGTGGCCATATTGCCAGTCAGGATGGCCGAGTGGTCTAAGGCGCCAGACTCAAGGGTTTACTCCTTCCTCAGCAAAGAGACTTCTGGTCTCCAAATGGAGGCGTGGGTTCAAACCCCACTTCTGACAGATAATTTTACCTGCAAGTTTCATCCTTGTAGTTTGGCAAAACAGATATCTCTGCGGTGGTTTCTGTAGAAAACAAAGTTGTCCTTGAATATCTACCGGTACCATTTTGACTGAATGAAATCATGAGAACATAGAAAACCAAATTGCTTTAAGGTGTGCAACATGGATTTAGTTGTTAGTTCAAAAGATGTATTTTACTTTGCTAGAAGTTACACAGAATGTCAATGTAAATCCAGCTGGAGTTGGTGTCAGAATCAAGCCGACAATCAGCATCCTCCCAGACCACTGATGTCAACAGTGGGGGATGGGTTGGCGGAGGCGTGTGTTATAGGACTGAAGTCCACCCATGAGAACAGTCGGCCACAGTACAAAAGACTATCACCGAAGGTGGGATTCGAACTCTCAACCTTTTGTTTGCTTTAACAGGCCCGGCTAGCTCAGACGGCAGAGCATGAGACTCTTAATCTCAGGGTCGTGGGTTCGAGCCCCACGTTGGGCTTCTAAGTTTTAGACTAGGACTTAACCTGGGATGAATTTGTAGACGTTTACCCGAGCTATACGTGGGTGTGTTACAGGACATTCTGATGCAGCATTTTGAAATTAAAGCCCTTCAAAATCTCATTCATGAGCTAACTTCAAATGAAAGGCAACCCCTGACAACAGTAGTCCACAGTACAAAAGACAATCACCGAAGGTGGGATTCGAACTCTCAACCTTTTGTTTGCTTTAACAGGCCCGGCTAGCTCAGACGGCAGAGCATGAGACTCTTAATCTCAGGGTCGTGGGTTCGAGCCCCACGTTGGGCTTCAGAGTTTTAGACTAGGACTTAACCTGGGATGAATTTGTAGATGTTTACTCTCGCTATACTTGGGTGTGTTACAGGACATTCTGATGTAGCATTTTAAAATGAAAGCACTTCAAAATCTCATTCATGAGCTAACTTCAAATCAAATTCATGAGACAACGACATTTGCATTACGCGGAATATAGCAGAACCTTGCTATCGAGGCAACCCATGATGTCTATTTAGATGTCACTCGTGAAACCCAGGCACAATTTGGATTTCACCTGTCAGGACCAGAGTGCATTGTGGGACTTGGCTGATTGTGATCCTGTTTGCAGGCACGCTTGTTTGCTGCTCCTGCTTTTCTCTACACTATACTCGTTTTTTCTTACATGCCCTGAGTGGTTTTCTTTGTTAATTGTTTGATTGTTCGTTCTAGTACCCCCGACAGTGTCTCACTGTTCGGGGGGAAGTGTTTAAAGTCCGTCGTTTTGGCGTGTTTTTCCCTCTTTTTACAATTGTTTGTAAAAGAGCGCTTTTTTTTCCCCTCCCGAGATGACTGCCACACCTGTGAACCGAACCCTGCCTGGTACAATGATGACGAACACGGACACCCCTGGTATGATTGACAACGACGGAATGACCCTGCCTGGCGTAGCGACAATCCGAATGAACATCCCCATGCAGACGGCGAAAGATGGCGTGACAAGGAATGGAATACTGACAACGAGGAAGGAGATGCCCACCCGGGCTACAGAGAGATGCGAGGCCCCGGCTGCAGCTGCGGTGAATAACCTGGTGGTAGCGGTGAGGAGCGAGCAGGAGAATGCAGCACAAAGGGCTGCGGAGAAGATGACTGCCACACCTGTGAACCGAACCCTGCCTGGTACAATGAGGACGAACACGGACACCCCTGGTATGATTGACAACGACGGTATGACCCTGCCTGGCGTAACGACAATCCGAATGAACATCCCCATGCAGACGGCGAAAGATGGCGTGACAAGGAATGGAATACTGACAACGAGGAAGGAGATGCCCACCCGGGCTACAGAGAGATGCGAGGCCCCGGCTGCAGCTGCGGTGAATAACCTGGTGGTAGCGGTGAGGAGCGAGCAGGAGAATGCAGCACAAAGGGCTGCGGAGAAGGTGAGGAGTACGAATGACCTGAAGAGACTGACAGTGAATGTAGAGCTGGAGGGCGGAAATAATATCACGGCAATGGGGCTGATCACCCAGATCCAGAGGCAGTGTGGGGCTCTACTGGCATGCAGAGCTATCTCACCCAGAAAATACGAACTAACCATGGCTGATCTGGCAGCAAAGAACAAATTAATGGAGGGCTTCAGGGTGGGTGATATGCGGGTGCATGCGTCTGAACTTGTAAATAATGAACTGGTAGTTTCTTTCCTGAATCTACCGTTTTATATTGCTGATGAAAGCATCCTGACTAAACTGGCCAGCTGGGGTGTAATGGCGGTTTCTGCCATCAGGAGGAGAATGTGGCCCGGCTCACGGGTGACAGACGGAACCAGGTACCTGAGAGTACGTTTCACGGAGCGCGTGCAGTCCCTGCCATACTCCACAAAATTTGAGACTGCAGTAGGATCGGAGTACTTTAGGGTACTCCACGACGGGCAGGCAAAAATATGCAGGGGCTGCATGCAGCCGGGCCACATTCTCAGGGAGTGCCCAGAGTTTCTGTGCCACAAGTGTGGCGAGCAGGGCCATATTGCCAGAGAGTGCGCCATGAAGCAGGGACAGAGATGTAGACAATGTAACAAAATGCCTGAGGCATGTGTGTGTGTGGGAGAGCTGGTGGTGGAGGAGGAGAAAGGGACGGAGGAGGAGCTGTTTGACCTAAACAGCGCTACGGATTCCGGCGGGCCTGGGGGAGAGGACGAGGAGCAGACCCAGATGGATGAGGAGGAGGTGGGGGCCAGCTGCGATGTGCAGCCTGAGCCCGAGGCAGACCTACTGGCGGAGGGTGAGGTGATGGGCCCCAGCACTGGGCTGACACCGGGGCAGGTGAGCGGAGTGGCCAAGGAGCCAGCGACGGCGGGGATGGACCTGGTGGTGATTGCTGAGGACGTGGAGGGGCCAGTGGCGACGGCGGAGACGGGAGCCCGAGAGAGTGTCGGGGCGAGAGCTACAGATGTGGAGGCAGCAGGAGCAGCGTTGGAGCCAGGGGCCACACCCGTGCAGACAACGGTGCCAGAAACGCCGACGCCAGCAACGACGCAGCCGGGACCGAGGGGCGGGCTGCAGCCCGCATCATGGCTGGGAATGGAAGAGAGCCAGAGACTGGGAGCCAAGGCAAGAGGAAGGCGTGTCTCGAGGGTGGTGGGCTCGGCGGCCATGACACAAGTGAGGATCGCTGACGAGGCGATGCATGGAGCAGATACGGCGGTGGAGGCAGAGGCAGTAATGCCGGAGTCGGCACCAGCACAGACGGTTCAGTCTGGGCCGCGGGAACTGGGGGGGGTTGAGGATCAGTTCGAGATCGGGTCCTCCCTTGACATGGAGGAGAGGGGAGGGAGCGGTACTGGGCTGCAGACATCACAGCAGACAGAGATATCTGGTGAGTCGGACATGGACTTCTCTGAAGCCAAAGAGATGAGAAAGAGACAGGGGTTATGGGCAACAAAAAGGAAATCAAAGAAAAAGGTGAGCGGAAAAAAAATAATAAAAGTGTAAATGTATCTGCCTAACATAATGGTCTTCCTTGCTGCTGGTTCTGTGAATGTATTGTCCCTAAGCATAAATGGCTGCAGAAGTAGGAAAATAATTAAGTACAGTCTCACAGGGAAGTTGTGTCTAAAAAAAGACGATTTATTTGTTTTCTTTTTTTTTCATTTGTACTATTAATGGTGTCTGTTGCTTCTTTTAATGCAAATAGGCTTAGGACTAGGTATAGGCGAAGCCAAGTCTTGATGTTGTGTGAGGCTGACATTATATGTTTGCAAGAGACACACTGGGATGAGAAATGTGTGGAGGAGGTAGAGAGAGAGTGGATGGGAGATGTGTATGCAAACAATGGGGACATGTATTCGAGGGGAGTGGCGATTTTAGTTAAACAGGGAGGGATTGAGAAAGTGAGGAAATGTGAGGATGATGGGGATGGGAGGGTGATAGGGATTACTTTTGAACACCTGGGTAAGGAATTGAAAGTGTTGAATGTGTATGCACCAAATGAGGAAAAGGAGAGACGGGAGTTTTTTGAGAGAATGGCGGGAATGTGTGGGAAAGAATGCGTAATTGTGGGCGACTTTAATGTGTGGTGTGGAAGGTTGGATGCGTCTGCAAGTGTGTGTTTCAAAAGTGACTCCTCAAGAAGAGTATTGAAGGAGGTAATGAGAGCAAATGGACTGGTAGATGTGTGGAGGGAAAAGAATCCAAGAGGCCGCATATTTACAAGGAGACAGATGGTGAAAGGGGAATTAAAACAGAGTAGGATTGATTTAGTGTTGAGTACGGAGAGTCTAGCAAGCAAAATGGGAGAAATTGATTATAGGGTAACTACGCTCAGTGACCATGTGGTGCTGAAATTTAGATTAGGTCATGGGTGTGAGAGGAGGGGGGGAGGTGTGTGGTGCCTGAATGGGATGTTGCTCAAAGAAGAAAGGTACAAGGAAAAGGTGAGAGAATGTATAATGGGGAGAAAGAATGAGAGCATGTATGAGGAGGATATGGGGAGGTGGTGGGAGGAGATGAAGGGGGAGCTAAAGAAGTTGAGCATGAGCTACAGCAGGGATAGGAATAGAAGGGAAAGAGGGAGGGAAAGGAGACTAAAGGAAGAGTTAGCTAGAGAAGCAGAGAGGGTGGACCAGGGGGTAGGGCACGCATTAGAACGGTATAATACAATTAAAAGTGAGCTGGAGGAGGTAGAACAGAAGAGATGCATGGGAGCAATAGTTAGAAGTAGGGCTAGATATGTGGTTGAGGGAGAGAAATGTACAGCATTCTTTTTAGGGTTAGAGAGGACGAAACAGAAAAATAATTATTTGGAGCAGGTGGAAGGGAAAAATGGAGAAACAATAACGGATTTTGTAGGGATTGTTGGAAGGGTAGAAGAATTTTATAGGGAACTATTTAGGAAAGAAGAGGTTGATGAAGAGAGCATGAAACATGTGCTGGAGAAAATGGAGTCTAAGTTGACCGAAGATGCGAAGGGGATGTGTGAAGGAGAGATAAGGATAGGTGAAATAGAAGCAGCCATAGTAGGGTTAGGCAGGAATAAAAGTCCAGGGTTAGATGGGTTAGTGGGAGAGTTTTACATAGAGTTTAAAGAGGAACTAGCGCCACTGTTGGACAGATTGTTTAAATGGATGGAAGAGAAGGATGAGATGCCGGTTAGTATGGCGACAGGGTTAGTTAGTATTATATATAAGAAAGGGAGTAGGGATAGACTTGAAAACTATAGGCCGCTTAGCTGTTTAAACAGTGACTATAAAATACTAGCAAGAGTACTGGCAAATAGGATTAAGAGGGTGATAGGGACAATAGTGGGAAGCACGCAGGCTTACAGCATACCAGGGAGGGATATAGCAGACACAATCAGCAGTATTAGGGACACAATAGAACACATGAAGGGAGGGGAGGGGGGAATAGTGATGAGTTTAGACTTGAACAAAGCATTTGATAGGGTAGACCATGGATACCTATATGGCGTATTAGAAAAAGTTGGGTTTGGGCAGCAGTTAGTAGGATGGATCAAAAGGTTGTATGATAAAGCTGTTAGTTGCGTCAAAATTAATGGGATAGTCACAGATGAATTCAGATTAGAGAGGTCGGTTAGACAGGGGTGTCCACTGTCAGCTCTGCTGTACTCACTGTCAGCAGAGCCATTGGCTGCACTGCTGAAGCAAAATAAAAAGGTCAGAGGCATAGACTTACCAGGAGGGCAAATGAGTCTATTGTACCAGTATGCGGATGACACAACAGTAACAGTACAAGATAGTGAAAGTGTCCTTGAGGTTATAAAAAGTGTAGATGATTATGGTAGAGCATCAGGAGCAAAGCTAAACATGGAAAAGTCAGAAATCATGTATGTTGGAGCCAATAGAGAAAGGAGGAGGGATATAGGATTGAAAGAGAGGAAGGACTATTTTAGGGTATTAGGGGTGAATCTAGGGGTTGAAGACAGAGAAGGGAGAGACATGCAGTATGAAGGGATAATGAATAGCATCAAGAAGACATTACGGTTTTGGAGACTTAGGAAGTTGAAGTTGAAGGGGAAAGTGGTGGTAGTGAATGGCCTGCTAATGAGCAAACTGGTGTATGCAATGACTGTGTTGGATGTGCCTGAGCGAGTGCTAAAGGAGACAGAGAAAATGATGAGTGAGTTTCTCTGGGGTGGGAAAGGTGTCAGAATAGCCAGGGAAGTGATGGAAAATGAATACAAGGATGGGGGGTTGAAGCTGATCAATTTAGAAAAGAAAAAGAATACGCTTCGGTTGAAAATGATGACAAGATATGTAAAGGACAAGAAAGATCATGTATGGAAGCTGTTTTTGAATGAAGCAATTAACAAATGTGGGGGTTGTGGAGAAAGTGGAATATTTATGGAACTGAAGAAAGGTATGTTGAGTGAGGTGTCTGAGTTCTATAAAGAGATGTTGGGAGCTTGGGGAGAGTTTGTAAAACATGTGCAGTTTCAATGCAAGAATGTAAAACAGGTGTGGGAGCAACCAGTGTTTCTAAATCCCAAAATCACGTTTGAGGGGAGCACAATTTATAACGTGGAGATGTGGAGAGCAGGCTTTAGGAAGGTGAGGGATTTAGTGTACGAGTATGTACCTGGGTTCATGGGGGCTCAGGTAGTGGTAGATGGGGTGAGAGAAAGGGGTGATGAAATGGGGTTCGGTGCAGTGGGGGAAGTGGTGGAGAAGATAAAGAAGGGGATGCCGGGTGAGTGGGTGAGAATGATTGAGAGTGAGGCGGTGGGGAGTGGAGAAGAAGGGGTGGAAATGTATGTGGGGGAAGGAGAAAGGATAGTAAGCCTGGCGAGTGTGAAAACGAGAGTGATGTACAGATGTTTAAGAATGAAAGAGGTAAGAAGGCCGGCTGCAGAGAAGGTATGGGAAAAGGTAATGGCCGGAATGGACGTAAAAAGGATGTGGCTGAACCTGGGAGTAAAATGGAATAGTATTGAATGTGAGCATTTCGATTTCCTACTACGTCACAACAGGGTGTTTAACAATCTTATAAGAAGTAAATTTAATGAGGATGTGAGGAAGGAGTGTGATGTCTGTCAGGTGGAAGTGGAGACATGTATGCATGAGTTTGTGGAATGTGGGGAGTTGGCTATGTACTTTGGGAAAGTGAAAGAGTTGATAATCAGATGCTGGAAAGGGGAATTTATTGAGAAAATAGGGTGGAAGGAGCTGTGGTTGTTTGGTGCGGGTGCTAGAAGGAAAGGATGTAATGTCAACTTGTTGAACTACATGCTAAGCCATGCAAGGTTTGCAGTCAAGCTAAGGAGGAATGTAGCGCATTACGAGAACAGGAGAGTGGAAGTATGGGATGTGTTTAAAAGTATTATGAAAAGAGATGTAAACATATTACATAGCTATGTCAAGGAGGAAGAGTTTAAGGAGGGGTTTATTGAGGGGAGCACCTTTGTTGCGATTGGGGAGAGGGGAGGGGTTGTGTTAGATTTTGGTTAGAATCTGTGTTATGGCTAATTATCAGTGGGGATTGTTTTTGTTGTTTACATTATGTCTGAGTAAAAAGTTGGTATCTGTCTGTTTGAGTTATGGGGAGGTTTATTTTCATTGATTTTGACTTTGTGGGTGGGGAAAGTGTTAAGTGTTTTGAATTTAAAGTTCGTGTACGTTTGGAGGGTTTATGGAGTATTTATGTTTGTGCAAATGTCATGTGGTCTTGTATTGAAGAGTAAAGTGGCAAAGTGTTGATTGTAAAAATTTATATTTTTGATAATAAAAAAAAAAAAAAAAAGCGGTCCAAGGCGCTGCGTTCAGGTCGCAGTCTCCACTGGAGGCGTGGGTTCGAATCCCACTTCTGACAGCAATTGCTTTTCACTGGTTCCGTTGACTGTAACATGATATTGTGAAAGAAATCTTAGCAATGCTTTGTGTGTTAAGGAGCAGGCATTTGACAAAATACTGTTGGCCTATATGTTGCTGAATTCATTGTTTGTTGGAAGTCTCTCAAAACAATTTCTTTACTTGTCAGTTCCCAAATCCTCTGCTGAGCTTACGAACATTTTGAAGTTAGCCTGAAACGGTTTCTGTGTCTTGTTAGCTTCTTTGTCATTGGTACCGTTGAATGCCTTCAATGTCCTATTCCCTGCACAGATAACGTACTTGCGGATGCCAAATAAGAAACTGTCTACCAAAACTGTGTATCTTTATAGGACATAGAGATTCCATGGTGTAATGGTCAGCACTCTGGACTCTGAATCCAGTGATCTGAGTTCAAATATCAGTGGAAGCTGATTTTAAGCTAGAGTGAAGGTCAAAAAATGCAACCCTTCCACATCTCAGCAAAAGTTGGAGTGGTGTGGCCATCTTGCTTCAGGTACAAGTGAGACCAGAGAGGAGTGATCTAAGAATGAAGTAAAATGGTTTCTACTTGAACCATGGATGCACACTTTGTATTGTGTCTTGTAATCGCCATAAAAAAAGAAGTTTGACTGACATTTCAACTCAGGTTCTTGCCGTTAGAGTCATCAAGGGACCCGTATACTCCATCAGAGGTGCTTGTTGGATGGTCGACCAGCTTTGGAAACCCCATCCACCCACAGCTTTTCGACGTCAGATGGGGGCTGTGTCCAACCATTTGTGTGTTAAAAAACACAAGGGGCTGTGTTAGTGGGGTCAACGGCAATGAATACTGATTCAAGACGTCGTGTTTGCGGAACATATTAATGCACTTAAAGGCTCATTAGATGGCAAAACAAATCAAATTTGTGCAATGTGAAATCTGTGAACATTTGACGCTACTAAGCAGAGGTCAATTCTTGACTGCTTCAAGATTCCTTTAACCGTCTGCCTTCTTGAAAACAAGGTTTTCCCCTTATTGAAAAAACTAGAAACATCAATTAAGTTATTCCTTTCCATAACCCTCTTTAAAGCTTGTCTGCTTGTATCATTCCGAAATTTGTTATTTTTCGAGACATCCTCTTTCCCTAAAGCCACATTGAAGTCACCCACGAGGATGGTGTTTTCATTGCACCATCCATGCAATTTTGCAAAGAAATCCCTTCTATCACCCTCACTATTTGGTGCATAAACATTTATCAGTCTGTAGCAGTTCTTTTGAAAGCAAAAATCAATTATAATATGCCTTCCCTCCTCATCTTTGTGCACTACTTGTATGTTGCTGAAAATGTTTACTTTAAAAACAGCCGCCACTCCACACGATTTACTGGTCCCGTGATTTGCGTATATCTTCCCTCCCCACTGTTTTAGATCCTGTATTTTGCAGTTGCTGTCCCATCTCGTTTCCTGTAGACATATTATATCCGCTTTAATGTCATTTGAAATAGAGAGTGCTTTATCCGTGTTTCGAAGCCCATTCGTATTGAGAGAAATGATCTTGAAAGCAGCCGTAGTGCACATTATGAGGAATATAAGAATTGTTTTACTTTTCCCTTTGCTCTTTTCGTCTTGCCTTTCCTTTGCCCTTCACTCGCCCTTTTCCTAATTTCAAGGATTTGGGCTGTGGACATATCAACGTCCGAACCTTCCGTAGACAGGGGGAGCTCATTTGGAATATTGCTTTGTGATTCTAGAGGTATCTGCGGGGGCACATTATCCAATACGGTCACAGGTCTTACAGCTTCATCCGCATTGCGAGGAGGTTGGGGGTCCGCCCTTTTTTCGAGCACTTTGACCCCAATAATCCCTCCATCTTTGCTGACAGGCTTTCCCACCGCTAGCCCTTCTCCACCCGGGCTTGGACCCGGTATTTCAAGCACCTTGCCTATGCCATCCCTTTCCACCACTATGGACGGCCCTTCCACCTCTTCCACGGCCATTTCCTCCCTGCTGCCCTCCTCCAAATCACCGTCATCACTCTCACTACTCGCTCTCCCTTTCTCGCTCTCCCCCCCGTTGCCAATTCCGGCCCAGATAGGTCAGCATTTGATTCCTCCTCCTCATTAACGCTTTTGTTGCATATACACTCCGCCAAACTATTAAAACACAGGCCGCATTTTTTTATCCTTCCCACACACTCTCTGGAAAAATGCCCTTGTACCCCACACTTATAGCACTGGAACTCCGGACAGTCCCTTAGTATGTGACCAGGTTGAATACACATTCTGCATACTTTTACTTGCTTATCATGAATTACCCTAAAATACTCAGCACCTAGGGCAGTACTAAACTTAGTTGAATATGGGAGGGACTGGACCTGGTTAGTAAACTTGACTTTCAGGAACCTTGTTCCGTCAGCAATCTTCGTTCCCGGCCACATCCTTCTCCGGATCGGGGACACCGCCGACACTCCCCAGCCCTGCAGCTTCTCCAAGATTTCCCGGTCCTCTGTGTAGAACGGGATATTCAGGAAGGATACCACCAGCTCATCGTTGCAGAGTTCCCATGCGTGGACCCTGGTCCCTCTGATCTTGAATCCATCGAGGAGCCTCTCCTTCCCTCTTGGATGGCTCATTGACATTTCATACTTCTTCTCTCCAATGACCCGGCACGCCAACAGCCCTCCGCACAGCTCCCGCACACATTTCATCATCTCCATGGCTCTGATATTTTCCTCTCCTTCTATCTCCACACTCACTGTCAAGTTCTGGTTTATTTTCCTTTCTTCAGCGACTCTCACCCTCTTCTCCAGTTCTTTTAGACTTGCCCTCATCTCTCCCTCTTCGTCAGCTGTCATCTTAGGATGTCCGTTCCATGCCAGTTCATTTTGTTGGTCAGTCATTTTTGCAGGAAAAAAAAACCACCCCTTCCTCCAACCCGGGGGATAGGTAAGATCCACCCGGGAACACAACCAAAGATTTCCCCCCAAACAGTTTAAACTGCTGGGGGTACTAAAAACCCCCCTCCTTGTCCAACCAACACAACCACTCAGGGCATTGAGGAAAACCCCGGAAAAAGAGAAAAAAAAGACAGCTTCCTCCAGGAGCCGTGTGCCAAACAAATCCCTGTCACCAGTCACTTCCTGCTTTCGCAAGGGGCGTGTTAGTGGGGTCAACGGCAATGAATACTGATTCAAGACGTCGTGTTTGCGGAACATATTAATGCACTTAAAGGCTCATTAGATGGCAAAACAAATCAAATTTAGGGTTTTTTCAGTCAGGATGGCCGAGCGGTGCAAGGCGCTGCGTTCAGGTCGCAGTCTCCACTGGAGGTGTGGGTTCGAATCCCACTTCTGACAGCAATTGCTTTTCACTGGTTCCGTTGACTGTAACATGATATTGTGAAAGAAATCTTAGCAATGCTTTGTGTGTTAAGGAGCAGGCATTTGACAAAATACTGTTGGCCTATATGTTGCTGAATTCATTGTTTGTTGGAAGTCTCTCAAAACAATTTCTTTACTTGTCAGTTCCCAAATCCTCTGCTGAGCTTACGAACATTTTGAAGTTAGCCTGAAACGGTTTCTGTGTCTTGTTAGCTTCTTTGTCATTGGTACCGTTGAATGCCTTCAATGTCCTATTCCCTGCACAGATAATGTACTTGCGGATGCCAAATAAGAAACTGTCTACCAAAACTGTGTATCTTTATAGGACATAGAGGTTCCATGGTGTAATGGTAGCACTCTGGACTCTGAATCCAGTGATCTGAGTTCAAATCTCAGTGGAACCTGATTTTAAGCTAAAGTAAAGGTCAAAAAATGCAACCCTTCCACATCTCAGCAAAAGTTGGAGTGGTGTGGCCATCTTGCTTCAGGTACAAGTGAGACCAGAGAGGAATGATGTAAAATGGTTTCTACTTGAACCATGGATGCACACTTTGTATTGTGTCTTGTAATCGCCATAAAAAAAGAAGTTTGACTGACATTTCAACTCAGGTTCTTGCCGTTAGAGTCATCAAGGGACCCGTATACTCCATCAGAAGTGCTTGTTGGATGGTGTCGTAGCGGAAATGAGGAGAAGACAGGCGATTAACTGGAATTGCAATCCAGCCGGAATCGTTTCATGCACATTCATTAACAACACACGAACTTGGCATATGGAAACAGATTCAAAATCTTACTGTCCTCAGACCACTTTTATAGTCTAAATGCACGCCTCTTTAGCTGTGCTTCATCAATCAAACCTGTCTGTTCAATCAAAACAGGACACATCTGGACTCCTACTTTAGGACATGTAGTTATGCTATTTTGACCTCTTGCCCTCTGATTGGACAAACGCAAACATATAGTATTCCAGGAAGGGACATAGCGGACACAATACATACCATAAAGGATACTGTGGGGACTATGAACAGTGAAGGAGGAATTCTGCTGGGGGTTGATCTGGAAAAGGCTTTTGACAGGGTTGGTCATACTTTTTTGTGGGAGGTTTTAAAACGTTTTGGATTTGGGGAAAAGTATAGGGAATGGATAAAATTGGTTTACCAAGGCGCAAGGAGTAAAATAAAGTGCAATGGGGGGTTGACGGAGAGCATCCAAATAAATAGATCAGTGAGACAGGGCTGCCCATTGTCGCCACTCTTGTACAGCCTAGTAGCAGAGCCTTTGGCATGCTTAATACTGGGGGATAAAACTATTGAGGGTATAAAAACACCGGGGGGGGAAGGAAATAAAAATAGTACAGTACGCTGATGATATAAATATATATGTGTCAAGACAACGGAAAGCCTGGGTAAAGCACTGGAATATATAAATAGGTAGGAGAGGGCTTCAGGAGCAAAAGTAAACAAAGCCAAATCAGAAATAATGAGCTTCAAAATAAGTGACGCAACCAGTGACGCCTGGGGTTTCATTAATGTAAAAGAGGACAGGAAAATCCTGGGGGTATATATTGGAAGGGAGGAAAAAAAATCAAGTGACAAGACATGGAAAGAAGTCCTGGGGAAAATACAAAGAGTTTTTAATCTATGGGCTGCCAGGGGTCTCAACCTGAAGGGAAAGGTAATAGTAACGAATGCCCTAATACTGTCCAAAATTAATCATATTTTGGGGTCCTGCGAGTTGCCAGAATGGGCTCCAAATTTGTTAAATAGCGCAATCTCCTCCTTTCTGTGGAGGGGTAGGGGGAATTCGATCGCTCGCAAGACATTAATAGCAAATAAAAGGGAGGGGGGATTAGCTCTGATTGATGTTCGTGCAAAAAGGGACGCACTACGGATTAATTTGATAGGGAGATACTTGGATTTGACGAGGCAGCTGCCCTGGAAGGATTACCTGACGGGCCTCCTGGCAGAGTATGGTGAGAGAGGCTTGTACAATCTGTGCACCGTCTCTCTCAGGAATGTCCAGGAGGGTCTGACGGGGTTCTACAGGGAAGTGCTGGAGGCATGGGACAAGATTCTGCCCTACCTCAGACCTGACTGTAAAAATAAAGAGCATGTGATGAGATTACCTTTTCTTTCAACACCTTTCTTCACCTCGAAAGGTCGTCCCCTGGTGTGTGGAAAGCTGAATGAAGCGGGTTTAACGGCAATAGGAAAGATTTGTAACAAGGATGGGGAATTTGATATGGCTAAAACTATAGAGGGTCTAAAGAAAGCAAAACTGGTGATTAGGAATACACAATTAAAAGAAATAGGTGGGAAAATTGAGGTTTGTATGAAACAAGAGTGGAGGTCTGTAACGGGGCAAAACTGCACGACGCAGGGCGATGGGGTAGATTTTCTTCTGTGCTTTGAGGGCAAAATAAAAGCATTATCGCAAGTAAAAACGAAAACCCTTTATGACATCCTTATACGGAAAATCAAAAAAAAAAACGGCATCTGAGCAGGTCTGGAAAAGGTTGTTCCCAAGCAAACAAATACATGTCATATGGGCAAATCTGGATTTGCAGCACATCCCCCCCCCAGCAGTTTTTAACACGGATTTTAAAATAAGGCACAGGAGGATTTTTACCAGCATAGTCCTGCATCAAATGCACAAGGATACGTTTGAGAGGGTTTGTACGGTCTGTGGTCTGGGAAATGAAGATTTTGAGCACTTGGTGCTTTACTGCCCCGCACTAGCTGAATTCAAAGAATACATAAAAACCCTACTTAACAAGCACTATGGAGCACAGTTAGAAGTAGGCAGTGAATGGGACTGGACCTGGTTATTTGGCTTTCCGAAGAAGATGAAGAAGATGGACTGTTGTGCGATGAACTCGTTACTAGCTTTTGCTAGGCACTACCCACAAAAACTGGGATATGATGCTATTTAAAGCATTCAAAGCCCAAACCGGCAGCTCTTATAAGCCTCTTATGGCCCTGGAAAACCTGACTCTGATCTCTTTTTAACACGAGTGGCTGCAAAAGCCCTGCAAGAATGCAGGTAATTGTAGAGAAGGTGAAAACTTTCGACATTGGGGATTAAAACTGTGGGTGCGAACGAAGTGAAAATAATGCAATACGCAGATGACATAAATGTGTTTTTGAAAAACAGTTCGCACCTGGAGAAAACGATGGAAAATATTAGAAAGTACGAGTGTGCGTCGGGGGCAAAAGTAAACATGTCGAAGTCGGAAATAATGGTGTTTATGGAAAATTATATTGACACAGGGAAATGGGGTTTTAACGAAATAACTGAAGAACATAAAATACTGGGTGTTTGGATAGGGAAAGAGAGTAAAAGCTCGGGACAGAAATTGGTCGGGTGTAATAAAAAAAGTAAGGTACATATGTAACTTATGGCAAGCCCGCGGGCTTACCATAAGAGGAAAGGTAATTTTATCAAATGCTCTGGTTCTGTCCAAAATTAAATCACATTTTGGGGTCCTGCGAGCTGCCGGTTTGGGCTTTGAATGCTTTAAATAGCATCATATCCCAGTTTTTGTGGAAAGGGAAGGGTAATATGATCGCTTGTAGGACATTAACCGCTAAGAAGAGGGAGGGGGGGTTTAGATCTGATTGACATAGGTGCCAAAAGGGACGCACTTAGGGTAAAACTTATAGGGCGTTTTTTGGATGAGAAGAGGCAGCACCCGTGGAAGGATGCCTTGACCGGACTCCTGGCAGACTATGGTGAGAGAGGGCCTTACAGTTTGTACACCCTCTCTCCCAGAAATGTTTCAGGAGACTGGCTCTTTCGCGAAGCGCTGGAGGCTTGGGACAAGTTTCTGTCCCACCTCAGACCTGACGTGCAGCATGAAGGACATTTGATGCGGTTACCTTTTCTAAACTCCCCCTTCTTCCTTCACAACGGCAGGCCCATGGTGTCTAAGGCCCTCCGCGTGGCGGGCCTGACAACACTTGGGGATGTCTGTGGAGGAGGGGGGGTTGTATTGTATTTGAAAGAATAAAAACTAATGGGACTGAGGAGGGCGGGGGGACCGTTTCAGGTCCGTGTAATAGGGGGGCTGGGGTGCAGCCTGTCAGAGTGCGTCCGCAGGGACTGGAGCGCACTCAAAACCGGGAGGAATGTGAGGCAGGGCGATGCTGTAAGCTTCCTCCTGTGCCTAGGTGATAAAACAACAAATCTGGTCAACATAAAAACATACGATATTCTGTTGGTGACGCTCAAAAAAAAAACCTGTGGCAGAAATGAGGTGGTCGGCTGTTTTCCCAAACAATAACGTAAGCACAATCTGGGGGAACCTTAGTCGTCCCACCATCCCTCATTCTGTCTTCAATAACGACTTTAAGTTAAGGCACAGGAGGATGTATACTAGCATCGTCCTGCATCAGATTCACAAGCTCCTGTTTGTGCGGACCTGCGCAGTCTATGGCCTGGCCGACGAGGATTTTGAGCATCTGGTCCTCCTGTCCCGCCCTGACGAAACTGAAAATGCTGGTTTTAAACTGGCTGTCTGCTCTGTGTCTCATAGAGAAGGAAAAGCTGAAGGACTGGAAGTGGGTATGGCTTTTCGGCCTGCCCAAGAAGGACGGGGGAGGAAGGGCGGTGCAGGCGAACACACTCCTCTCTTTTGCCAGGCATGCAGTAGTCTTAAGGCGCAACTTTGCCCTCTTTGAGGGCAAAGAGGTAAACATCGAAGAATTATTTAAAAACACTCTGAAGGCACATTTGAGGCTACTGCATGCCTGCAGAGAGGAGTGGTGTGAGCTTTTATTTGTAAATAAAACAAAACTGTGTAAATATGGAGAGGGAGGGGGGTTGGAGTTTAATTTTTGAGGGTGTAATATAGCTGGGATTGATTTAGTCGTTTTATTTTTTTTGGAGGTAGTGTAAGTAGGGGGGGGTAAATGAATATGGATTATGAGGGTGATTATGTACTTCTGGGAGTCTATTTTGATTTGGTTTTGTCTGTTTTATCAGTAGTTGTGTATGTTGCTTTGGTTTATGGGGAGGATTAAGTTCGTTAATTTGTTTTGTGGGTTGGGTAAATGTTGAGTGTATCTTTTAAGTTGTATGTGTTGAGGGGTTATCTTATTTTCTGTTGTCAGTTCATGAACTTTTTTTTGAAAAGGGGAAAAAGTGTAATTTTGAGTGTTGTAAAAAATGAAATCATGTGATTTTTGATAATAAGAAAAGAAAAAAAGGCATACAACGGTACCAATGACAAAGAAGCTAACAAGACACAGAAACCGTTTCAGGCCAACTTAAAAATGTTCGTAAGATCAGCAGAGGATTTTGGGAACTGACAAGTAAAGAAATTGTTTTGAGAGACTTCCTACAAACAATGAATCCAGCAACATATAGGCCAACTGTATAGAAAGACATGGTAAGATTACACTGGTTGATAATGTAGAGGCTTACAAATGCTGCTGTTACAGTATTTTCTCAAATGCCTGCTCCTCAACACACAAAGCATTGCTAAGATTTCTTTCACAATATCATGTTACAGTCAACGGAACCAGTGTAAAACAATTGCTGTCGGAAGTGGGATTCCAACCCACGCCTCCAGTGGAGACTGCGACCTAAACGCAGCGCCTTGGACCGCTCGGCCATCCTGACTGAAAAAAAACTGAAATTTGCTTTGGTTTGCCATCTAATGAGCCTTTAAGTGCATTAATATGTTCCGCAAACACGACGTCTTGAATCAGTATTCATTGCCGTTGACCCCACTAACACGCCCCTTGCGAAAGCAGGAAGTGACTGGTGACAGGGATTTGTTTGGCACACGGCTCCTGGAGGAAGCTGTCTTTTTTTTCTCTTTTTACAGGGTTTTTCTCAATGCCCTGAGAGGTTGTGTTGGTTGGACAAGGAGGGGGGTTTTTAGTACCCCCAGCAGTTTAAACTGTTTGGGGGGAAATCTTTGGTTTGTGTTCCCGGGTGGGTCTTACCTATCCCCCGGGTTGGAGGAAGGGGTGCTTTTTTTCCTGCAAAAATGTCTGACCAACAAAATGAACTGGCATGGAACGGACATCCTAAGATGACAGCTGACGAAGAGGGAGGGATGATGGCGAGTCTAAAAGAACTGGAGAAGAGGGTGAGAGTCGCTGAAGAAAGGAAAATAAACCAGAACTTGACAGTGAGTGTGGAGATAGAAGGAGAGGAAAATATCGGAGCCATGGAGATGATGAAATGTGTGCGGGAGCTGTGCGGAGGGCTGTTGGCGTGCCGTGTCATTGGAGAGAAGAAGTATGAAATGTCAATGAGCCATCCAAGAGGGAAGGAGAGGCTCCTCGATGGATTCAAGATCAGAGGGACCAGGGTCCACGCACGGGAACTCTGCAACGATGAGCTGGTGGTATCCTTCCTGAATATCCCGTTCTACACAGAGGACCGGGAAATCTTGGAGAAGCTGCAGGGCTGGGGAGTGTCGGCGGTGTCCCCGATCCGGAGAAGGATGTGGCCGGGAACGAAGATTGCTGACGGAACAAGGTTCCTGAAAGTCAAGTTTACTAACCAGGTTCAGTCCCTCCCATATTCAACTAAGTTTAGTACTGCCCTAGGTGCTGAGTATTTTAGGGTAATTCATGATAAGCAAGTAAAAGTATGCAGAATGTGTATTCAACCTGGTCACATACTAAGGGACTGTCCGGAGTTCCAGTGCTATAAGTGTGGGGTACAAGGGCATTTTTCCAGAGAGTGTGTGGGAAGGATAAAAAAATGCGGTCTGTGTTTTAATAGTTTGGCGGAGTGTATATGCAACAAAAGCGTTAATGAAGAGGAGGAATCAAATGCTGACCTATCTGGGCCGGAATTGGCAACGGGGGGGGAGAGCGAGAAAGGGAGAGCGAGTAGTGAGAGTGATGATGGTGATTTGGAGGAGGGCAGCAGGGAGGAAATGGCCGTGGAAGAGGCGGAAGGGCCGTCCATAGTGGTGGAAAGGGAGGGCATAGGCAAGGGGCTTGAAATACCGGGTCCAAGCCCGGGTGGAGAAGGGCTAGTGGTGGGAGAGCCTGTCAGCAAAGATGGAGGGATTATTGGGGTCAAAGTGCTCGAAAAAAGGGCGGACCCCCAACCTCCTCGCGATGCGGATGAAGCTGTAAAACCTGGGACCGTATTGGATAATGTGCCCCCGCAGGTACCTCTAGAATCACAAAGCAATATTCCAAATGAGCTCCCCCTGTCTACGGAAGGTTCGGACGTTGATATGTCCACAGCCCAAATCCTTGAAATTAGGAAAAGGGCGAGTGATGGGCAAAGGAAAGGCAAGACGAAAAGAGCAAAGGGAAAAGCAAAACAATTCTTATATTCCTCATAATGTGCACTACGGCTGCTTTCAAGATCGTTTCTCTCAATACGAATGGGCTTCGAAACACGGATAAAGCACTCTCTATTTCAAATGACATTAAAGCAGATATAATATGTCTGCAGGAAACGAGATGGGACAGCAACTGTAAAATACAGGATCTAAAACAGTGGGGAGGGAAGATATACGCAAATCACGGGACCAGTAAATCGTGTGGAGTGGCGGCTGTTTTTAAAGTAAACATTTTCAGCAACATACAAGTTGTGCACAAAGATGAGGAGGGAAGGCATATTATAATTGATTTTTGCTTTCAAAAGAACTGCTACAGACTGATAAATGTTTATGCACCAAATAGTGAGGGTGATAGAAGGGATTTCTTTGCAAAATTGCATGGATGGTGCAATGAAAACACCATCCTCGTGGGTGACTTCAATGTGGCTTTGGGGAAAGAGGATGTCTCGAAAAATAACAAATTTCGGAATGATACAAGCAGACAAGCTTTAAAGAGGGTTATGGAAAGGAATAACTTAATTGATATTTCTAGTTTTTTCAATAAGGGGAAAACCTTGTTTTCAAGACGGCAGACGGTTAAAGGAATCTTGAAGCAGTCAAGAATTGACCTCTGCTTAGTAGCGTCAAATGTAGTGAAACGGATCACGGAATTTAAATATGTTTTTAACCCCTGGAGCGATCACGCATACATGGCGCTGGGGGTGGGAGACTCAAAGCATAAAAAAGGAGGAGGGGTGTGGTGCCTGAACACTAGCATCTTAGAGGACACGGCTCTGAGGGGGAAAATTGGGAACCTGCTAAACAATATGGGAACAGACCTGAACTTTGTAGACGATGTATGTGAATATTGGGAAGATGGGAAAGAAAGAATAAAAAGATTGTGTTTTAAGTACAGCAAAATAAAAAACTGGGAAATAAGGAGAGAAGAAAGGGAAATAAATGAACTTTTACAAAAGGAGGCTCTTATTTGTGAAGAGGACCCAAATCACAGCAGTGGGAATTTTAAAATGTATGAGGAAAAAATTAAGGAAATTGAAAAAAGAAAGTGCAGAGGAGCCATGGTAAGGAGTAGGGCAAAGCAAGTTTTGGAAGGGGAGAGATGTACGGCTTATTTTCTCGGATTGGAAAAAAGGAATCAAAAAAGAACATACATTGAAGAAATTGAAAATCAGAAGGGAGAAGTTGTGGACACACCAGAAGGGGTAATGAGGGAAATACAGTTGTTTTACCAAAAACTTTTTTCAAGGGAGGAAAATCTCATAACCGACGGAAATAAAGAAGTATTGAACAGTATAAAAACAACAATAAATGAAGAGGAAGCAAAATGGTGCGATTTGCCCATCTCGGGGGAAGAAATTGAAATGGCAATGGATGGACTAAATAAAAATAGAAGCCCAGGGGCGGATGGCCTCCCAGTAGAATTTTACTCAGCTTTTAAAAAGCCCTTAATGCCGATCTTAGCGAAGCTTTTTGAGAGCATGGATAAGGAGCATAAAGCTCCGGACTCCTTCGCGGATGGCTTAGTGACAATAATATATAAAAATAAAGGAAGCAAAACACATTTAAAAAATTACAGGCCGATCAGTTTACTAAATACGGATTATAAAATATTTACTAAAATACTTGCGAATAGATTAAAAGAGGTCATAGGCAAAGTAATTGGACAAACACAAACATATAGTATACCAGGAAGGGACATAGCGGACACAATACATACCATAAAGGATACTGTGGGGACTATGAACAGGGAAGGAGGAATTCTGCTGGGGGTGGATCTGGAAAAGGCTTTTGACAGGGTTGGTCATACTTTTTTGTGGGAGGTTTTAAAACGTTTTGGATTTGGGGAAAAGTATAGGGAATGGATAAAATTGGTTTACCAAGGCGCAAGGAGTAAAATAAAGTGCAATGGGGGGTTGACGGAGAGCATCCAAATAAATAGATCGGTGAGACAGGGCTGCCCATTGTCGCCACTCTTGTACAGCCTAGTAGCAGAGCCTTTGGCATGCTTAATACTGGGGGATAAAACTATTGAGGGTATAAAAACACCGGGGGGGAAGGAAATAAAAATAGTACAGTACGCTGATGATATAAATATATTTGTCAAGACAACGGAAAGCCTGGGTAAAGCACTGGAATATATAAATAGGTATGAGAGGGCTTCAGGAGCAAGAGTAAATAAAGACAAATCAGAAATAATGAGTTTCAAAATAAGTGACGCACCCAGTGACGCCTGGGGTTTCATTAAGGTAAAAGAGGACAGGAAAATCCTGGGGGTTTACATTGGAAGGGAGGAAAAAAAATCAAGTGACAAGACGTGGAAAGAAGTCCTGGGGAAAATACAAAGAGTTTTTAATCTATGGGCTGCCAGGGGTCTCAACCTGAAGGGAAAGGTAATAGTAACAAATGCCCTAATACTGTCCAAAATTAATCATATTTTGGGGTCCTGCGAGTTGCCACAATGGGCTCTAAATTCGTTAAATAGCGCAATCTCCTCCTTCCTGTGGGGGGGAAGGGGGAATTCGATCGCTCGCAAGACATTAATTGCAAATAAAAGGGAGGGGGGATTAGCTCTGATGGATGTTTGTGCAAAAAGGGACGCACTAAGGATTAAATTGATAGGGAGATACTTGGATTTGACGAGGCAGCTGCCCTGGAAGGATTACCTGACGGGCCTCCTGGCAGAGTACGGTGAGAGAGGCTTGTACAATCTGTGCGCTTTCTCTCGCAGGAATGTCCGGGAGGGTCTGACGGGGTTCTACAGGGAAGTGCTGGAGGCATGGGACAAGATTCTGCCCTACCTCAGACCTGCCTGTAAAAATAAAGAGCAGGTGATGAGATTACCTTTTCTTTCAACACCTTTCTTTACCTCGAAAGGTCGTCCCCTGGTGTGTGGAAAGCTGAAGGAAGCGGGTTTAACGTCAATAGGAACAATTTGTAACAAGGATGGGGAATTTGATAGGGCGAAAACTATAGAGGGTCTAAAGAAAGCAAAACTGGTGATTAGGAATACACAATTAAAAGAAATAGGTGGGAAAATTGAGGTTTGTATTAAACAAGAGTGGAGGTCTGTAATGGGGCAAAACTGCACGACGCAGGGCGATGGGGTAGATTTTCTTCTGTGCTTTGAGGGCAAGACAAAAGCAATATCGCAAGTAAAAACGAAAACCCTGTATGACATCCTTATACGGAAAATCAAGAAAAAACCGGCATCTGAGCAGGTCTGGAAAAGGTTGTTCCCAAGCAAACAGATACAGGTCATATGGGCAAATCTGGATTTGCAGCACATCCCCCCAGCAGTTTTTAACACAGATTTTAAAATAAGGCACAGGAGGATTTTTACCAGCATAGTCCTGCATCAAATGCATAAGGATAAGTTTGAGAGGGTTTGTACGGTCTGTGGGGTGGGAGATGAGGATTTTGAGCACTTGGTGCTTTACTGCCCTGCGCTAGCTGAATTCAAAGAATACATAAAAACCCTACTTAACAAGCACTATGGAGCACAGTTAGAAGTAGGCAGTGAATGGGACTGGACCTGGTTATTTGGCTTTCCGAAGAAGATGAAGGAGATGGACTGTTGTGCGATGAACTCGTTACTAGCTTTTGCTAGGCACGTGATCCTACTCAGGAGAAACAGAGCTCTTTTTGAGCGGAAGGGCATGGACCTGGAAGCAGTCTTTAGAAGCTGCGTCAAAGCACACTTTAGGCTGTTGTTTGAATATAAAAAGGATTCCTTCCTCGGGCTTTTTACACCCAATAATACACTATGTAAAGTAACTGAGGAGGATTCTCTGGTTTTTGGCTTTTGAGGGGGTTTTTTTTTTTCTCCATGTGTGTGGGGTTGGGGTTTTTTTTTTGTCCCATCAACAGGGTTTTTTTATGTTTATTATAAATGTCATGAGGAGAATGTATATTTGTATATATGGAAAGAGTGGTCGGTTGGGAGGTTAAGTGGTATTTTTGATAATAAAAAGACAAAAAAAAAAAAACACAGCCCCTTGTGTTTTTTTAAACACACAAATGGTTGGACACAGCCCCCATCTGACGTCGAAAAGCTGTGGGTGGATGGGGTTTCCAAAGCTGGTCGACCATCCAACAAGCACCTCTGATGGAGTATACAGGTCCCTTGATGACTCTAACGGCAAGAACCTGAGTTAAAATCTCAGTCAAACTTCTTTTGGATAAAAATGTTATATAAAAAGGGGCAGAAGGCAAAATCAAATTTAATGGAAGCCTGACAGGAAGTATAAGGATCGAAAGATCAGTTAAGCAGGGATGCCCGCTGTCGGCTCTACTGTACAGTCTGATAGCGGAGCAAATAGCAAATATGATATTAAATGATAAAACAATAAATGGGATAGTAACACCAACAGGAAACAAAATAAAAAATAGTTCAATATGCGGACGATAAATATATTTGTTAAAACAAAGGAAAATAGAAAAGAATGTTGAGATATTAAATAAATATGAAAAAGCCTCTGGTGCAAAAGTGAATAAAAATGAATCCAAAATAATGTTTTTTATAATAGGGATGAGGCACTAAATAATTCCTGGGGTTATAATATAATGAAACAGGAAAGAAAGGTCTCAGGAATCTATATAGGGAAGGATGAAAACGAGGCCAGGGACAAGACATGGAGAGAGGTTTTAGGGAAAACAAAAATAACCTTAAATATATGGTGTGCACAAGGACTCAACGTGAAAGTTAAGGTAATCATAACAAATGCCCTAATACTGTCCAAAATAAATCACATTTTGAGGTCTTTGAGATGCCAGAGTGGGCTCTAAATTCGCTAAACAGCGCGATGTCTGTGCGCTCTCTCCCCCAGAAATGTCAGGGAGGCCTCTGGTGAGCTGCCACCTTGGTGAAGCGGGGTTAACCACTATTGGGAAGGTGGTTAATCAAGAGGGTTTTTTCGATATAGAGAAAACAGTGCAAGGCTTAAAGAAAGCTGGGAGAAAATATAAAAAACAAATAAAAGAAATGGGAGAAAAAATAAATGAAGGCATAACTCAAGAGTGGAGAGAGTTGTGGAGGGAAAATGTTTTGCTGCGGGACGAGGCTGTAAATCTCTTTCTGTGCTTTGAGGGTAAAATAATCCCGGTCCCACAAATAAAAACAAAAATAATATGACATCCTCAGAAAAATGATTTAAAAAAAAAAACCGCGTCGGAGAAAGTATGGGAAGGAATAACAAATAAAACAAATATGGAGAAATGCAGATATCCCACTTATCCCACCAGCAATATTCAACACTGACTTCAAACTATTGATGTTACGAGATGTGCCGACGCTTCGAAGCGTGTGTCGAGTAATGGAGGGGGCGTTTCCTCGAAGCGCGTATCGAGGCTTGCTTCATTTAGGGGAGGAGCCAAAAATGATGACGTCCGAAGCCTCGCTGCCCGGCTGCACCACATGACTGCCTCGGGAAGTGGTACAGATTTTGCCGGGAGGTTTGACAGCAATATAAACCTCTCAGGCTCCATTCAAAATGTGGGTTGTTGGTGGAGAGTTGCGGTCAGTTGAGAGTTTGGATAGTGTTTATATAGTTTGGAGAGTTTAGTGAGTGAGGAGAGAAGGATAGGTGATAAGATGGAGCCAGCTAGGAAGAGGAGGATTTCCCCTGTGTGGGAACACTTTGATTTGATAACTCCTAATAAGGTAAGCTAAATCTAACTATTTCAGACACATTATGTTTGCTTATCAAGAACTGTATTTTTCAGTTTCTTATTTTATTCAAAGGTGAGGTGTTTATTGTGCTCCAAGGAGTTGGGGTACAATAACAACACCTCATCCATGCTAAGGCATTACCGTGCCTTGCATGAGAATAAGGAGGAAACTGGAGCTTCACCCAGCCATGGTAAGTAATTACAATATTACAAATGCACCATCACAATTTTTCCCTGTTCACTTTTGTTTATTGTGCAACTAAAGACAGGTAACCGACACTGTATTCATTCTCTTTTAACGAGCCACCAGAAAACAAGAGCTGGATGAAGCCCTCGTCTCCATGATAGTGATGGACACACAGCCCTTCAGTATTGTGGATGATGTTGGATTCAGGGCATTTGTGTCCAAACTGGATCCTAATTATGTTATCCCTACAAGGCAGGTATATATGGGTGCATGCATGAAACAAATGAGTACTTTATTGTGTCTCACAGTTCAGCACGATATATTTTTTCCTTTAGGCTCTGAAGGCCATGGTGGAGGCAAAGTATGAGTCAGCTAAGGAGTTCAAAGTTCAAAGTTCAAAGTTCACTTTATTGTCAAAGTTTCCACATGTGTTATGCATACAGAAAATTCGAAATGCCGTTTCTCGCAGTCCCACAGTGTAATATAGACATGAACATATAACATATAATAGAATAAAATAGAATAAAGTTAAGAACATAAGGGCCAAGATAAAGGATTTACAAGTAGCAGCAGAGAATAAAAAGTGACTGGTGCTGATAAAAAGTGACTGGTGCTGATAAAAAGTGACTGGTGCTGGATGAGGGAAGGGGTGTGAGGGGGAGTAGATGTCCTGGTATGTTCCATTTGAGGCAGTGGGGAAAGGTGGGTGAGGGGGAGGGTAGAGAGGTCAGGGGAGAGATGGCAGGGGGGGAGAGAGGGGGAGCGAGAGGAGAGAGGGAGGGAGAGAGTTCAGCATCCTGACCGCCTGGTGGAAGAAGCTGTTCCTCAGCCGGGTAGAGCTCGAACGGAGACTGCGGAACCTTCTCCCTGAAGGCAGGAGGCTGAAGAGGCTGTTGGAGGGGTGGGTGGGGTCACCCGCAATGCCGAGTGCTTTGCGGGTGAGGCGGGTGTTGTAAATGTCCTGTAGTGTAGGGAGTGAGACTCCGATGATCCTCTGGGCAGAGTTCACAATGCGCTGCAGGCTCTTGCGGTTGGAGGCGGTGCAGCTTCCGAACCACAGCGTGATGCAGCTGCTGAGGATGCTCTCAGTGGCGCCTCGGTAGAATGAGAGCATGATGGGGGGGGGGGGCTCCTGCTCGCTTGAGCTTCCTGATGAAGTACAGGCGTTGCTGGGCCTTCTTTGCCAGTGCAGTGGTGTTGCTGTTCCAGGTGAGGTCATCTGTGATTGTCACACCCAGGAATTTGGTGCTGCTCACCTGTTCCACAGCAGCACCATTGATGGTCAGAGGGAGGGGGGGTTGGGAGTGGGTTCTCCTGAAGTCAACAACAATCTCCTTTGTTTTCCCCACATTGAGGAAGAGATTGTTATTTTGGCACCAACGGACCAGCTGGTTCACTTCCTTCCTGTAGTTAGTCTCATCGTTGTGGCTGATGAGACCTACCACGGTAGTGTCGTCAGCGAACTTCACGATGTGGTTGGAGCTGTAGTTGGGTTTACAGTCATGGGTCAGCAGGGTGAAGAGAAGGGGGCTGAGCACACAACCTTGGGGGGCCCCCGTACTCAGTGTTAGTGTGTTCGAAGTGTTGTTGTTGACCCGAACAGCTTGTGGTCTCTCTGTGAGGAAGTCCAACAACCAGTTGCAGAGAGAGGGGCTGAGGCCCAGGTCTGTAAGCTTACACACAAGCTGCTGGGGGATGATTGTATTGAATGCTGAGCTGAAATCTATGAACAGCATTCTGATGTAGGAGTTCTTAGTGTCCAGGTGTGTGAGGGCTGGGTGTAGAGCGGAGGAGATTGCATCCTCTGTGGACCGTTTAGTTCGGTAAGCAAACTGAAACGGGTCCAGGGAGGGAGGAAGGGTGGATTTGATCTGCTTCATGACCAGCCTTTCGAAACACTTCATGATGGTAGAAGTCAATGCGACGGGGCGGTAGTCGTTGAAGCAGGCTGGAGATGACTTCTTCGGCACAGGAATGATGGTGGTTTCCTTGAAGCACGTGGGAACAACAGCCTGGCTCAGGGAGGTGTTAAAGATGTCGGTGAGGACATCCGTGAGCTCCTCTGCGCAGTCCCTCAGCACACGACCAGGAATGTTGTCAGGTCCCGCAGCCTTGCGGGTATTAATCCTCAGCAGTGTGCTCCTCACACTGGCTGGGGACAGGCACAGAGCCTGGTCGTCGGTGGGGGGGGTGGTTTTCTGCGCAGGTGTGTTGTTCTGTGCTTCGAAGCGTGCAAAGAAGCCATTGAGGTTGTTAAGCAGGGAGGTGTGACTGTCACAGGTCTGTGGCGGTAGTTTGTAGTCCGTTATGGTCCTAATGCCCTGCCACAGGCTCCGTGAGTCCCTGCTGTCTTTGAAATGTCCTGTGATTTTCCTGGTGTACAGTCGTTTAGCTTTCCTGATGCCACGGCACAGGTCAGCCCTGGCTGCTCCCAGCCCAGCTGGGTCTCCAGCTCTGAAGGCGGTGTCGCGAGCCTTGAGCAGTGTGCGGACCTCCCCTGTCAGCCATGGCTTCTGGTTGGCTCGGATGGTGATGGCTCTGGTGGTAGTTACATCATCAATGCACTTGGTGATGTAACCTGTGACTGTCTCTGTGTATTCTTGAATGTTAATGTGATGGTTGTAGGTGGCTGCCTGCTTGAACATGTCCCAGTCTGTAGTACCAAAGCAGTCCTGAAGTGCAGCAGTACTGTCCTCTGGCCACACCCGTACCTGTTTTGAAACCGGTTTGGTAACCTTTACCCTTGCTCTGTAGGCCGGTTTCAGCAAGACAGTGAGGTGGTCGGAGAGGCCAATGTGGGGGAGGGGGGACGCCTTGTACGCTCCCTTGATCGATGTGTAGACTAGGTCTAATTTGTTGTTTTCCCTGGTTGGAAAATCAACATGCTGGTATATTTTAGGCAGAACAGTTTTTAGGTTAGCATGGTTGAAGTCTCCAGCAACGATGAGAATGCCGTCTGGGTGTGCTGTCTGTTGCTCACTGATGGCTCTGTAAAGTTCACTGAGTGCCTCCTCTCTGTCCTTGTTGTTGGGGCTCGGAGGTATATAAACAGCCACCAGTAGAATGGCTGAAAACTCCCTCGGCAGGTAAAAAGGACGGCACTTTAAAACCATAAACTCCACCAGCGGGGAACAGTGTTGGTTAACAACAATAGCGTCTCGACACCAAGCATCACTGATGTAAACACACACACCGCCGCCGCGGGACTTTCCCACGCTAACTATGTCTCTGTCTGCTCGGTAGCATGTTAGCTTGTCCAGTTGAATAGCGGAGTCCGGGATGTTGTGGTGGAGCCATGTTTCCGTGAACACGTAAACACAGCAGTCCCTCACCTCACGCTTGGTTCTGAGTAGCCGTATATTGTCCATCTTGTTGTCCAGTGAACGGACATTTGCCATGAGTAATGTTGGAATTGCCGGCTTGTGTGGGCTAGCCGCTAGCCTAGCCCGGATACCTCCACGCTTTCCCCGCTTTTGCTTCCTTTCGCACCGCTTGCGCTGTCTCCTTACCGGGTGGGGGTTGACACAATGGGGGGAGCAGAGAAGTCCCAGGCTGCTAAGATCCACGGAGAGTTTGGCTTCCAAGTTGAAGAAAGTTGTACTTTTTCCAAGAAGAAACTCACGGCTGTATTGTTGTGTTTTGCGATATAAGTCCGTCGGGCATGACGAACACAGCGGCAGACTAGACAAACTAGACGAAAAAGACGAAAAAGACGAAAACACTGTTTTTCCGGGACCGCGAGTGGCCGCTGCGACTGCTCGCGCCGCCAACATGAGGAGAAGGCTAAAGTGGAAAAGGTGGCTGCTGTTAGCCTTACTTCTGACATGTGGACATCCATCAATATGGATGCCTACCTGGCTGTAACATGCCATATTGTGGGTGAGAAAACCACACTCAGTTCAGTGCTGTTAGGAGTGCAGGCATTCCCCCAATCACATACTGCTGAAAATATAGCTCGTGTGAAAGCCTCCCTGATGGAGGAATGGGGAATCGCTAATAAGGTGACATGTATGGTCACTGATGGTTCTCCCAATATGGTTGCCTGTGTGAGAGAGCTGAAGCTTCGGCACCATATTTGCATTGCACACACACTGAATCTGATAGTGAAGAAGGCACTTGACCAGCAGCCTGTGCTCTCTGCTCTGGCATCCGGGCCAAAGCACGGAAACTGGTTGGCTTCTTTAGAAGCAGCACCACTGCTAGGGTATGCTCTTTCCTTTTATTCCAATTTCTAGTCACGCTAATAGTTTGTCTGTGTTCCTACTGCAGTCATTTCATGGCCTACTCATCTGTATCTTCAAAGGAGAAGCTTACACAAGTGCAACTTCATCTGGGGATGGCAAACATGAAACTAATGCAAGAAGTGGAGACCAGATGGAACAGCACATATTTGATGCTGCAACGTTTGGTGGAGCAAAGGGAGCAGCGTTACAACATGACGTCCCCTTCCTAACAGAAGAAGAGTTCAACATTGTTGGAGGGTGCCTTTGTTTGCTGTCTCCCTTCTATGATGCCACTGTAGAGCTGTCGGCAGAGGAAAATGTGTCTGCCTCCAAAGTTGTCCCCCTCGAGAAGATGCTGGAGCACACCCTTCAGGAGGAAATAACAAAGCCGGCACCTGCAGCAGCATTGGAAATGGGAAACCAGCTCATCAGGCAACTCCGGGAGAAGCTGTACACTTTGCAGTCGATGAGCATCATGTCTCTTGCTACCCTCCTGGACCCCCGATTTAAAGTAATAGGATTTTTCAGCCAAACAAAAGCCACCGAAGCAATAAAACGACTGACCTCCGAGTGTGCCACCATTATACGGTCAAAACAAAGCAGAGAGGAAATCCCCCAGGCTTCCACCTCTCATGATGTCACAGGAGGTAATCTATTATTTTTCATTTTGAGATCAATTATTCCGATGAGAACACTTAGTAACATGATCTGTGGTTTCCTCTTAGGTAGCAAACTGTGGCATCGTTTAGACACCAGCGTCATGGAGGCACGGAAGACTCAAAATGTAACAGCAGATGCCACTGTGGAGGTCCAGCGCTACCTTTCCGAGCCAAACATAAGCAGGCTGGAAAAGCCTCTGGAGTACTGGGAGAGGCAAAATTCCTGTATCAAAATTGATATAGACTTGCTCGTGCGTTTTTGTGCACGCCAGCATCTTCTGTACCCTGTGAAAGGGTGTTTTCAAAGGCCGGAGAGGTTGTGTCAAAAAAAAGGAATAGTTTAAAACCAAAAACTGTTGAGAAACTGTTATTTCTGAATAAAAATGAATAAAATGTCCCCTGTCCTGTACATCACTGTCCAAGTTACACAAGCATATTCAGTCCCCTCTTCCTAGTTCCAGAAGCACTTTCACTGTCCTCTGCCTGCTTAAGCCCATGCCATTTTCCTAAAGTGACATAACAACATTATTACACAACCTGCCATATCATATGATACTTCCATTTTGGGAAAATTTACACACACAGAATACATTCAAAAAATATTTTATTAGGCACGTGTGATAATTTATGTACAGAAATGATTTGGTCATACATTTTTGTAATTCATAGTCATACCCAACAGCCATATCAGACACAAAAATTCAATGAATCACATTATGTGGTTCAGATACAGCTGCCTGTGATTATACACTTGGCCAGTAGGTGGTGTCGTGTGCACATGAAGCTTCGAGAAATGAACCCTTTCTCGAACCAATTGGCTGAAGTGGTTAGATGCCTCATGAGGCTTCATCTCACCATCACTACTTCAAACTAAGGCACAGAAGGACATTGAAAAGCATCGTCCTGCATCAAATCTGTCACGGGGCATGATGAGGACTTAAGCGCAGAGTCAGGTGCGGTGAAAAAAGAGTTTTAATGAACCAAAAACGGCAGGACGAGGCAGAGCAGGCAGACTGGGAAACCGGGAACAGGACAAGCAAAACAGGTGGGTAGGTAGGAAACAAACAATGATCTGGCAGTGGGTGTGTGTGAGGCAGGGGTTTAAATAGGGAAGGAGGCAGAGTGAGCAGGTGAGAGTAATGAGCTGATGAGGTGAGTTTGACTGGCAGGTGCACTGAATGAACTGAGTAGGTGAGTGAGGAGCTACAGAAAGAAACAAAGACACAGAACACACAGGGTAAAGCCTGATCGTGACAAAATACATAAAGAGAAATTTAAGAGGGAATGTGCAGTATGTAGAAAAGACAGTGAGAACTTCGAGCACCTAGTGCTGCACTGTCCGGGTCTCCTTCCTTTTAGGGAATATGTGAGAAATCTACGATATAAACACTGTGGAATAAAGGCGGAACTGGACTTAGAATGGGACTGGACCTGGTTGTTTGGCTTGCCCAAAAAAATTAAGGAAGCAGACAGTGTTTTAGTCAACACAATGCTGGCCTTTGCAAGACATATAAGCATACTAAGAAGAAACAAGATGCTTTTTGAGGGAAAATACATGGACCTGAAAACAGTATTTGGAGTGCGTGTGAAAACACTGCAAATTATTGTATGAACATAAAGAAGACTTTTTCCTGGGTAACTTTACAAAGAAAAACACCATATGTCAGATTACAGATGACTGCCTTATTTTTGGATTCTAATCTTTGCTTTGTGGGATTTGTGTGTATAAAGTGTTTGAGTATTGGTTAAAGAGGGTTATGTTTTTGTTTGGATCGGGGTTTCTGTTATAACAAAGTTTTCTCTTTCGTAATTACGAGTAAATTGTGAAAATATATTGGGTGGTTTGTTTTGAGGTATCTTTTCTGTTTGTTTTGTTTTTGTGGTGTTTTCTGCCAAGTAGATCTTTGTTTTGTTATTATTTATGGGGTTAAATAAATAAAAAAATAGTTATGATGATTTGGTTTTCGCGAGTCTTAGTGTTTGGTAGACTGAAAGTACTGAATGGGGTTTTTTGTTGTAAATATTATGGATATTGAAAAGAATATTTTGTGAAATTGCTATTTTTTGATAATAAATAGATTAAAAAAAAACACAGCCCCTTGTGTTTTTTTAACACACAAATGGTTGGACACAGCCCCCATCTGACGTCGGAAAGCTGTGGGTGGATGGGGTTTCCAAAGCTGGTCGACCATCCAACAAGCACCTCTGATGGAGTATACGGGTCCCTTGATGACTCTAACGGCAAGAACCTGAGTTGAAATGTCAGTCAAACTTCTTTTTTTATGGCGATTACAAGACACAATACAAAGTGTGCATCCATGGTTCAAGTGGAAACCATTTTACTCCCTGACAATAGTACTTCATTCTTAGATCACTCCGGTGAAGGTCAAGACACTCCTCTCTGGTCTCACTTGTACCTGAAGCAAGATGGCCTCAACAGTCCAACTTTTGGGGTATTTTCTCCCTGATTACGTTTGTGTTTGACGTATTACAAATACTCCCGGATTTTACACGTGGGCCTTTGTGGAGGTATTGTAGCCGCGTAATGTTCCTCGTTGCTCGGCCTGGATGAGCGCGTTTCTGCTGGAGACAGGCGTAGTGTTTTGGTGGTATCTCGGCCGACAACTCGGTGTTGTTCCCGTGCGTGGATGAGCGCATTTCTGCCGGAGACAGGCGGCGTTGTGGTAGTATTCTGACCGCGTAATAGGGAGAAGGAGAGGCGGTGGTGGAGAGGGAAAAAAAGTTTAAAATGTTGATTAGAAACGTATTTGTAATACGTCAATGTAATAAGTCAAACACAAACGTAATCAGGGATAAAATACGTTTTTAGTCAAACGTAATTGAGAATGCATTTTAGTTTTGGGGGAACGTCATTTTTAGGTGCAGTGAGGTTCTGGCTAACAGCTGTCTGAAGCCCTCTTATTTACGTTGATCGTCACCTGAACACCAAGCGTGCAAGTGAAAAGCCCCTTACATTTTTTATATCGAAATCGGAGGAGTTACAAAACAGCCCAAAACAACTGCAGTCTCATTCATGTTGGGTCTACAAAAACGCACTGCAGGCTTCATATATGGTTCATATCTTTTTATCTGGTAAACAAACGCCACGCGCGAGCAAACTGTTCTCTCATTGGTCCGATTTTTAGCCTCTGTTTATTTTTTAAGGTGTGTGTGTGGGGGGGGGGGGATTGGGGGTGCGTGAACGCGGTCGGGATGTAGAAGGGGGTGCGTGGCATAAAACGTTTGGGAACCGCTGCTCTAGCTTAAAGTCAGGTTCCACTGAGATTTGAACTCAGTCTTTTTTTTTTGTCTTTTTATTATCAAAAATAACTATTTCATTTTCAACAACACTCAAATGACAGACTTTTTAAAAAAAAATAGATTTACAACAGAGAATAAAATAACCCCTCAAAACAAACAAATAAAAATAAACACTCAACATTTACCCAACCCACTAAACAAATCAATGAACTTAATCCTTCCCATAAATCAAGCGACATAAACTACAAATACTGATAAATCAGACAAAACCAATTCAAAATAAACCCCCAGAAGTGCATAATCACACTTATAATCCATATTAATTTAACCCCACTACTATACTACCTCCAAAAAAATAAAGCGACCCCAAATCAACCCCAGCTATAAGACACTGTGACGACCCTCCTCCTACTGTCATACACTAGGTGCCCTGTGTGCTTCATTTGTTGCAGGTGCTGATCGGAGGCTCGTCTGCAGGATGAGCCACACCTGTTCCGGTGTGGCTCATCCTTAAAATACCCTCTCCAGTTGGCAGCCGGTCTCTCGGGGAGGAAGAGCCTTGGTGGCACTGGCCTAAACAATTACATCCGTTTATGTTCGACTGAGATTTGAACTCAGATCACTGGATTCAGAGTCTTTTTTTGTTTGTTTATCTGTTATTATAAAAAATATCACAGGTTCATTTTACAACTTTCTTTGTATCAATAATATATATATTTACAATGAACAGGAAGTGGTATCAAAAAATATCCTCCGCTAGATTAGCCACTTCACAAGCATAAATCAAGCAACAAAACCCCATCATAAGCAGAACAAATAAATATGCAAACCGATATACAAAATACACAAATGGCGAAAAAAAACCTTAAAGGAGATAACCTGCTCTTTCATAGCGGCTCAAGAAAAGCTATCTTAAGCCTCCTATTAGGATAGCTCAGAACAGGAAGCAGAGCCTCCCACCCTCCTCGACCTTACATAGGGACGTTCTGTTTAAAAACATTTCAGAGAACCACTCCTCTCTGCAGACATGCAGCAGTCCCAAATGAGCTCTTAACAGATTCTTAAATAGTGCTTTTGCATTTACTTGCTTTTGCTCGAACACAGCATCATTTCTCCTTAGGACTACTGCATACCTGGCAAGAGCAAAAAGCGTGTTCATCTGAACCACCGTCCCCCCCCTTACCCTGCTTGGGTAAGCCAAACCCAGTCCCACTCACTCAGTTCTTGCACCGTAGGACCGCAATAAGTGCCCAAAAGCTGGCGCACATAATTCCGTATGTCAGTTAGAGCAGAGCATTTAAAAATGAGATGGTCAAAATCCTCATCCTCTACCCCATAGACCACACATGACTTTTGGAACTTGAGTTTGTGAAGCTGATTCAGGACGATGCTGGTATAGTACCTCCTAAGCTTAAAATCAGTGTCAAAAACTGCATGAGTAATGGAAGGAACACGCAAGTTACCCCATATTGATTTTATGTCCCTGTTAGGGAACAAAGCAGCCCAGTGTGGCTCTGACGCAGGTTTTTTAGTAAGTTTCTGAATTAGAGTATCATAGATCACTTTAGTTTTTATTTCCGTGACTGGCACATTCCTCTCACCCTGACACAGGAGGAAGCTCACAGCATCGCCCTGCACTCGATTACTACATTGCTTGAGAGCCCTCAAGCAATGTACCACACTGGCCACACTCATTTACACTCTCCCAGTTCAGTCATTTGCTTTCCTTTTTAAAAGGCCCTCCCGCCCTTCTCAGTGATATCAATGTTTTGGTTTTATCGAAAGTTAAACCCCCCCCCCCCCCCCCCCTCCCCCCACAGACTTCCCCCAGCGTCGACAAACCCGCCTCGCGGAGAGCCTTGGACATGAGGGGCCTGCCCTTATGGGAGAAGAAAGGCGAGTTGAGGAAAGGTAATTTCTTTACATTCAAAGTCAGGTCTGAGGTGGGGCAGAAACTTGTCCCAAGCCTCCAGCACCTCGCAATAGAACCCCGGCAGCCCCCCCATATTATCTACATATGGCATGTCATATGCACTTTGGGTTAGTAATTTCTTTACTTTATTCTCATACACTGTCCTCCAACAAGCTGTTATTATAGCACCATGTGTTCTTGCCTCTTTTAGCCGTGCTGTCACCAACTTTTAAATCCACGTAAGCGTGATCGCTCCATGCATTAAAAACAGACTTCATGTCAGTAACACATTTTAACTAGACCCGACGCCACCAGGGCCAGGTCTTTGCGGGTTTGTTTTAGCTTGCCCAGGACAACCTGTCTTCTAGAGTAACCCATTATCCTAAGGTTAATTACCCTCCATACATCCATTAAGTTTTTTCCTATCATGATATCTTTGAGTGCAGTTCTACTCGTGTCACACCTAAATTAATCATTATAATTGTCACTACGACTAAGTGTGATATTATAGTCTCCTAGAACAGGGATTCCCAAAGTGTGGTGCTGCCTCTAGGGGGTGCGCGAGAGGAAAAATGTAATGGTGGCCTCATGGTGCAGTCCTGTCTCCTAAAAATTACGTTCCCCCAAAACTACACTGGGGGTGTGTGAACCCGGTCGGGATGTAGAAGGGGGTGCGTGGCCTAAAACGTTTGGGAACCGCTGCCCTAGAATAATAGTGTTATTATTGATTCAGACTTCTGAAGAAGTTTCTGCGTTCCTCCTCACTATTGGGCGCGTGTGTATTCATCAGTCTAATTATATCACTATTTATTAATATATCCACGATCACACACTTGCCATTGCTAGCTTTATATACACATTTAGTACTAAGTTTTCTGCTAATTAGTACTGCGACCCCTCGCGCTTGCCCAATACCGTCCTGGGAGTAAATCACCCCTTTCCACAGTTTTTGCGCATGGCTGACAGCCTTTAGATCCCACCCAGTTTCTTGAAGACACATTATGCCCACATGCTTGTTCCTATCAAACACTGCTCTCATTTTACCTGGGTCTTTTAAGCAATTAGCATTAAAAGAGCGAAAAGGCAGAGTCAAAGGCCATGAGGGCACAAAGTATAGCAAAACAAAACATGGTGGTGTTTTTTTCAGTGCTTTCTTCAGATTACCAGACCCTTTTATAAGCTCGCCATCCCTTTTCGTCACCCTTTGGCCCTTCTCGATGTCTGAGTCCGAGGGGTCACTTAATAGCAGCGGGGAGCCGCAGTTCCCAATTTCTTGAGGAACAATGCTGTCCAGGGAAGACCCCATCGCCTCCTTTTTCTCAGCCCTCTTTCGCAGCTCAACCTCTGCGGCTTCCGATAGCACCACCTTCGGTTTCCTCGCAGCCAGTCTCCCCTCTCGGGTCTTGCCCGGCTTGGTCTGGACTTGCTCCTTCAGCCTGGCACTGGCTCGTGCCTCCCCCACCTTTAGCCCCGGCTGGCTGGGCACTGGCCCTGGCCCACTCACATCAATCTGGCTAGGCGCCGTCTCCGGCACCTCCACTACTTCAGTTCCCCTCCCTGCATCGGTCGTCCTCCCTTGCTTCACCACGCCTGCCGTTGTCACTGGCCCCACAGCTGCACCTGCCGCTTTCACTGGCCCCACAGCCAGTAACGCACCACACAACCGCTGCACATGACTGATGAGCTCGATAGCACTCAGCCTCCATTCCAGGTCGGGTTTACCGGGTGGTCCACCAATTTGTGAAAAAAAAGAACTGAAATCGCCCCTCAAAAAATCTGGGGGATAGCTCACGAAACACTGAGATAAACGCTTACCCCCGTTCAGTGAAACACTCACGGGGGTACTACTGACAAAATCAGCCAGCCAAAACCAAAAAATACCTTCTCTTATGGCATGTAAAACAAACGAAAGGAGAGAGAGAGATGGGAGGAGAAACTAAACACAGCCGTGTGCTTCCTCCAAGGAGGAAGTGGCTCAAACCCACAATGCACTCTGTTCTGAAACAGGACAGAGAGTGCTGACCATTACACCATGGAACCCAGAGTCCAGGCTTGTTGGTTAAGGTCAAAAGTAAATGGGTCATTCCTCAATCGCATCTGCCAAATAACGTTTCGGTTTGCTCGACTTTGTCATTATGACCCCAAATCAACCCCAGCTATACTACACCCTCAAAATTTAACTCCAACCCCCCTCCCTCTCCATATTTACACAATTTTGTTTAATTTACAAATAATAGCTCACACCACTCCTCTCTGCAGGCATGCAGTAGTCTCAAGTGCGCCTTCAGCATGTTTTTAAATAACTCTTCGATGTTTACCTCTTTGCCCTCAAAGAGGGCGAAGTTGCGCCTTAAGACTACTGCATGCCTGGCAAAAAAGTGTGTTCGCCTGTACCACCCTTCCTCCCCCGTCCTTTTTGGGCAGGCCGAATAGCCATACCCACTTCCAGTCCTTCAGCTTTTCTTTCTCTATGAGACACGGAGCAAACAAACATTTTCAGTGTTGTCAGGGCCGGACAGAGGAGGACCAGATGCTCAAAATCCTCGTCGGCCACAGACTGCAGAGGTCCGCAAGAACAGGAGCTTGTGAATCTGATGCAGGACGATGCTAGTATACATCCTCCTGTGCCTTAACGTAAAGTCGTCATTGAAGGCAGAATGAGGGATGGCGGGAATACTAAGGTTCCCCCAGATTGTGCAAACGTCATTGTTTGGAAAAACAGCCGACCACCTCTCTTCTGCCGCAGGTTTTTTAATGCGCTTCACCCTCAGAATATCTTATATTGTTTTTGTTTTTATGTTGACCAGATTTATTGTTTTATCACCAAGGCACAGGAGGAAGTTTACAGCATCGCCCTGCATCACATTCCTCTTGGTTTTGAGTGCACTCAAGTCCCTGCGGACACATTCTGACAGGCTGCAGCCCAGCCCCTCTATTACACGGACCTTAAAAGGTCCCCCCCCCCTTCTCAGTCCCATTGCAGTTTTTATTTGTTCAAATACCACACAACCCCCCCCCCCCCTACACACACACACTCCCCCCTCCTCCACAGACATCCCCAAGTATCATCAGGCCCGCCTCGCGGAGGGCCTTAGACACCATGGGTCTGCCATTGTGAAGGAAGAAGGGGGAGTTTAGAAAAGGTAACCGCATAAAATGTCCTTTATGTTGCACGTCAGGTCTGAGATACTTTGCCAGGAGACCTGCCAAGGTATCTTTCCATGGGTGCTGCCTCTTGGAATCCAAAAACCGTCCTATCAATTTAACCCCAAGTGCATCTCTTTTTGCACTTATGTCAATTAGGTCTAAGCCCCCCTCCCTTTTTGTGGCGATTTAAAGTCTTGCGAGCGATCATATTGCCCTGCGCCTTCCACAAGAAAGAAGAGATCACGCTGTTTAAAAGAATTTAAAGCCCAATCCGGCAGCTCACAAGACCCCAAAATGTGGTAAATTTTAGACAGAACAAGAGCATGAGATACAATTACCTTTCATCTAATGTTCAACCCACGGGCCTGCCATAGGTTACAAATGTTCCTAGTTTTACTAATTACTTCATTCCAGTTCCTGTCCCTGGCTTTGTCACTATCCACCCCTATATAAACCCCTAATATCTTCCTTTCATCTTTAGTTAGTTTAAACCCCCATTTATCTGTTCCGATACTATTTTCTTTAAAAACCATTAGTTCAGACTTGGAAATGTTGACTTTTGCCCCCGAAGCCTTTTCATAATTTCCTATGTGGTTCATTACCCGCTCTATATACGTGCTATTTTCCATAAATATATTTATGTCATCAGCGTATTGAATAATTCTTACTGTTATTCCCTTCAGTATTTATCCCCTTTATTTCATTATCATTTATGAAACTCAACGCCAGAGGCTCTGCCACCAAACTATAAAGCATGGCGGACAGAGGACACCCCTGCCTAATCGACCTCTGTAGCGCCACTGGTTCAGTGAAAAAAACGTTAATTTTGACCCTGCTACTGGCTTGCTTATACAAGAGTGTTACACGATTTATACAATGAATCCCAAAACCATATTTATTTAGAACCTCTCACAAAAATTCATGTTCTACCCTATCAAAAGCTTTTTCCAAATCAATTCCCAATAAGCACCCACCCTCTTTTGTCATTTAATTTACAAGGTATTTCACAGCTATTATGTTATCATTTATGTCCCTGTCTGGGATGCTATATGACTGTCTGATACAATAGTTCTGATATCTTCGCGCAGTCTGTTGGACAGTACTTTGGCGATAATCTTGTAATCTGTATTAAGTAAACTAACTGGTCTGTAAAATTTCAAGTTATCTTGTGCCGTTTAAAAAACAAAAAAATCAAGGTAATTATTCCCTCAGTTACCTTTTCAGAAGTGCTGTTCTTGGACTCTATTTCCACTTGCAACAGGACTGGAGAAAGCAACTCAGGAAAACACCTGTAGAGTTCAGCAGTGATCCCATCAGATCCAGGGCTTTTATTATTTTTGAGATTTTGAATAGCTACTTCTATTTCCCGAGTTGTTATAGGTGAGTCACAAAAATGCTTGTCATTTGCACTGATCTGAGTTTTGATTTGTCATAAGCTCTTATTTGTTTCTTTGATGGGCATTGCCCCTTGGTCAAAATGCTGTAATAGCTTTGAGCCATCTCCAATAAATCTTTGCTGTCAGTATGTACTATGTCCTCCTGGTCCTTCAGTTCTTTGAATTGGTTCTCCTGAGTTACTCTCTCCAGCAGGGGCCGATACCTACTTCTTATTGCGACTCCCTTGCAACGTTTGGTCTCAATTCCTGCCAGTTCCGCCCTATAAATCTCATAATTTTCACTATTATAATTTTTATCAAGATCCATTCTTTCTATTTCTTTGTTTAAAAGATCGTTCAGTATACTTTCCTCCATTTTGTTTCTCCTCATCTTTTGTCTCTACTGTAGTGAATGCTTATTTTTTCAATTTAACATCATCCCAATAAGCAATTTTATTTTCTACGTATGTTATATCATAGGCGCGTTGAGTTAGCAGTTTTTTTTATTTTGTTCTTGTGTATCACGTCTTCTAAAAGGCTATTGTTAAGGCACCAAGTGCATCTGCCCCTTTTTGCAGTCTTCTCTCCAATCTTCAGCTCTACATAAGCGTGATCGCTCCATGAGTTAAATATGTATTCCATTTCAGGAATCCTTTTTAACCAAACCAGACGCCCAGCACTACCTGCCTCCGGGAGAAGCCTATAATTCTAGGATTTATGACTCTCCAGACATCAACCAGTGTTTTTTATTATGTTTTTGCAATCATCAATTCCTTCAGCACAGTCCTACTTGTGTCCCATTTAAATTTATTGCTGGAGTATCACTCTTGCTAATTGTGACATTGAAGTCTCCTACTCCGACTGTTTTATTGTTTATCTACCTGTTCAGGTCTTTAAAAAAAGCCCTCCGCTCTTCAGTATTCGGAGCATGTATATTAATTATTGTTGGAATGCTGTTAAGCATTCCAACTATTGTTATCCTGTTTCTTTATTCCACTATTTCTTCCCCCCCCCCCATTTTTCGTTGCAACTCTTCTTAATTTTTTAAGCTACAGAAACCGTTCAACGATCAAAATGTACAGCTACTTCAGCTCATCTCTGCTATGACTTTTTCTATTTCTGACCTTTAAACTTTTTGAATTATTAAGCTTTTAGCACCTCTTTTTGAATGGGATGTCTTTCGAGAAGATTTTCAAATCCTCTTAAACTTCTTAAACTTTCAAATCCTTCAACTTCCTCATACTTTCAGCTAAAGACACCATTTCAACTTCCAAATGTTGAGAAAACCCTGAACTATTGCCAACATGATTCAGCTTTCCGATATCTTCTAAACTTTTGGAACTGCAGCAATTTAACTTTTATGATTTTTCAGCCCTTTTCTGACTTTATAATGAGTGTATTGCGCAACTTAGACTGCGTGATGTCATCGCTAGAGTGAAGAGCAGCTTGAGATTCTTGTGAAAAAAACATTTGTGTTTTGCCACTGTGTTTTACACTCACTCTTCATGCATAATTTCTGGATGTAGACGTAGCTAATCTTGTCCTTGTCGTAGACAAATTACTGTGGAATCCCACAGATTTCCACATTTAACACAGAAGCCGTTAATTGAGAGGAAAACCAACTTTCTGCTCCATAGAGACCAATGTTAAATTTTGCTTCAAAAACATCTTCCACAGAACACGGTACTCCATTTCTAGATCGCCAGTTAAGCCACATTTTTTACACTACAGAAACAATTTTTACAGGATCTGTTTCTCAAGTCATCCTTCCTCTCAATTATTATCTGAGCAATATAAGCTACGGTTATGGGAGTTTTGATTTGTTTGAGAGGTGTTTCCCTGTTTTATCTCCATGAAATGGCTTCAGGCACACAGGTGTTCGCGATTGAGCCAATTAGTGATGTTGATAAACACACAGACTCCCAGACACACGCGCACATACACTCCTCTCCCTCTCTTTCTGTGTCTCTCTCATACAGTCATTCAGGTCTTAAGGATCTTTAGAGGTCTTTCCCCCCTCCTCCACACACACACGCCATTTTAAAATAAAAGCCCCACAGAATGAACGCCCAGCTCGCAAGACCCCAAAATGTGATTAATGTTTAGACAGAATTAGAGCATTAGATACGACTACCTTCCCTCTTATGGTCAGCCCTCGGGCCTTCCACAGGTTACAGGTATTACGTATTCTTATTAGTAACTCTTGCCAGTTACGATCTCTGGCTTTAACGCTGTCTTTTCCAATATAAATACCAAGTATTTTCCGTTAAACATCCGTGATTTTAAAGCCCTATTTAGCGGCGCCCACCTTATCTCCGTTAAAAATCATAAGCTCAGATTTCGTGATGTTTAGTTTTGCCCCAGAAGCTCTTTCATAGTTGTTGATATGGGTCATTACCTGTTCAATGTAGGATGTGTTTTTGGTAAATATATTAATATCGTCCGTATATTGGATGACCTTAATCATTTTGTTACCCTCAGTTTTAAAACCCTCAATGCTGTTGTCGCTCATGATGCTAAGGGCGAGGGGCTCTGCTACCAGACTAGAGTAAGGCCAACAGGGGACACCCCTGTCTGATTGAGCGCCCTAGCACCACAGGCTCCGTGAGGAATCCATTTACTTTTATTTTGCTCTCCGCTCTTTTGTAGAAGAGCTTAACTGTGGAGTTCGAGAGCCTCTTAAACTGTGGGAAACCAGCCTTTCCAAAGAGTCAGTCGGTTTCAATTATAAACAAAAGTATTGAATACTTCTGAAGCTAAAACAATCGCATTGTGAAGTACATTATTACAGTTACATCGAATATGACCCGCTTACCCCGAAAGCGTTACACCCACACAGTGAAACCGCAGCAAGAGAGCGGTAGTTCTTTTTCCCCTGCCTTACATAGTTCAAAAACATCCCACAAAGTTCCTATTGGCTAAATCTAGCTGGCTCCTCCTTCTCGCATGACCTGTCTAGAAATCTATCTGTCCCTTACTTATTCTAAATACACTCAATGACTGTCTTTTATGGCTTAACCCTTCTATGATAAACATTCCACATAAAAGATAAGACTTCGCAACTTTTGGCAAAAGCTTCATGTCTCAAATTCTCCATCTAGCTAATAATCCTAAAACACTTTATGCGTATCTTAATTATGCATTTCCAAAACACTTATGAATTCTTAAATATGAATCATTAAACACTTTAATTATAGCTTCTAAACACATAGTTCTACACTCAAATTTCCTACATAACCCGGTTAATAAAATCCTCGCCAAACCCATAGCTCTTCAGTACCTCCCACATAAGTGTGTTCTACTCTATCAAAGACTTTTTCGAGGTCTATGCCCAATATGCACCCCCCCTCTTCAGACATTTTCTCGAAGATATCTCTCACTGCTATGATGTTATCACTAATGTCTCTATCAAGGATACTGTAGGACTGTCTCCGAAACGACAGTCTTTATCACCTCTCTGTCTATTTGCGAGCACTTTTGCAAATATTTTATAGTCTGTATTTAGGAGACTAATTGGACTGTAGAATTTGAGTTGATCTTTTGTGCCTTTTTTATTTTTTATAAATCAACGTAATTATACCTTCAGTCACTGTCTTCGAGGTGATGTTTTTTTCCTCCAGAACTTTCAACAGGACTGGAGAGAGCAACTCAGAAAAGCAGCCATAGAAGTCCGCAGTGAGACCATCCGATCCAGGACTTTTGTTCTTTTTAAGCCCCTGTATCGCTGCCTCTATCTCCCGGGTTGTGGTCGGTGAGTCACAATATGTTTTGTCGTTATTACCGATCTGAAGTTTAACCTGATTTGTCAGCTGCTGTATGTGAGGTTATTTTGGGTATTGCCCTTTGTACAGACGGCTATAATAACCATGAGCTAGCCTTAATGAGTCGCTGTTTTCCGTAAAAGTATTATTATAGTCATCTTTCAGTTCTGCGATGAATTGCCTTTCCTGAGTTGCTCTCCATTCCTAAAAAGAAAGCCGTGCTTTTTTCCCCCCTCTAGCAGGAATTGAGACTTACTTCTGACTGCAGCACCCTTGCAACGGTGGGCCTCAATTCCTGCTAGTTTAGCTCTATAAAGCTCGTACTTCTCTCTATTATGTCTTGTTTAGCTCCATTTAATCTATTTCTTTATTTAGTCGTTCATTTAATATACTCTCCTCCCTCTTCTCGGCCCAATTTGTGTCCCTTCTATATTTTATAGTGACTTTTCTTATTCTTGATTTAATTTCATCCCAAAATCTAATTTTATGTTCCACAAACGGGACGTCATAGGCACATTGAGTCAGAAATGTGGTCATCTTTTCTTTATACTCTTTGTCCTCTAACAAGCTGCTGTTGAAGCACAAAGTGCTTTTTCCCCTTTTTCCCATATTATCACCTAGCTTTAGGTCGACATAAGCATGATCGCTCCAAGTATTAAAGGTGTACTTTACACCTGAGGCTTTTTTCACTAGGCCAGAGGCCACCGGGACTGCTTTAAAGTGCCCAAGACAACCTGCCTTCTGGAGTAGACTCTCGACCCAGGGTTCACCACACGCCATGCGTCGACCATGTTTTTATTCGTCATAACATCTTTTAAAGCTGTTCTGCTGGTGTCACATTTGTCATGGGATGTTAAAATCCCCCAGTAGGATGGTTTTATTGTTTATCAATTTATCCAAACTTTTGAAGCAGATCCTGCGATCTTCTATGTTTGGAGCGTGGATATTTATTTTATTTTATTATTTAAGTCTGATTATTTTGTTATTGAATAAAAAATCAATTATTAGGCATTTGCCATCATCTGCTTTATAAATGACCTTGCTGTTATTGCTGTGATTCTTGTTGATTAAAAGAGCTGCCCCACGAGCTCTCCCAGCGCCCTCCAGAGCCTGAACGTCTCCACTCCACATTTTTTGCACACACTGATCCCACCCAGTTTCCTGAAGGCAGAGAAAGTCAGCATGCTTCTCCAATACAGCTTGGATCTATGTTTTTGAAACCAGTCGTATTAAACAAAGTTATAGATAGTCCAGAGCCATGAGGGCAAACAGGAAGGAAAAATACCAATCTCGCTGTATATGCCCAGGCTGCATGCAAATCCTGCAGATCTTCGTTTGTTTATCATGCAGGACTCGAAAGTACTCAACACCCACGACCTTGTCGTTGAATTTTACCCGCATAAAGCGGGTGCAGTCAGTTACTTTTGACCCAGGCCACATTATGTATATATGTGTATATTTATATGTATACACACATATGTGTATATTTATATGTATATATGTATACACACATATGTATATATGTATATATATGTATACACACATATGTATATGCCTTGTATATGCACTATTTATGCCTTACAAAGCATTTATAAATGACATTGAAAGGCCAGCAGTGCCTCAAAACACATCGTTTTTGAACAGAACAGGCAAATAGACAACACAAAGTGATCAAAAACATTAATATTTATTGCAAGATGTAAACAATATACTGTTAAATACAAACGATATACTGTGTAGTTATTATAAAGTGCTACCGAAGTAGTAATAGAAGTATCTGCTATTGAACAAATAATGCAAATAAATAATTAACATTTATAAATTAAAATAAATAGAACAAAAAATAATTTTACAACATACTTAAATAAATTGTAGATCTAAATTGTAATCTGAGTAATCAAAAAAAAAAATACCAAAATGAAATTATTTTTCGTTACATATAAAAGAAAAAACACTGCTTTTGGCTTCATGGCTAATTCCTGAGTAAGGCAACAGGGCAGCAATTTGGATGAAATTACAAGAACATTTTCACTTAAAACTTTGAACTAGCCTTTTATAATGCAGCCTTCTTTCAGATGAGTTTCTAAATCAAGTTATTCTTGACGGTCTGCAACTTGGGTGACAGTTTACCACTTTCGAGACCAAGTAAAATATTTTCGGTGAATTCAAAAGTGTTGTTCAGTGGTTTGGGGTAGCTGAGGTGTAGTGCATAGATCAGTCCAAAGATTACAAGGAAGGCATCGCCAAGTCTGGGGAGGCTGAACATGGCATCACTTTCAATGACGACAGATATTCTCACAGGGTGGTAGTGAACTAGACTTGTGTCATGGTCACTGATGACAGTAAGGCGGCCCACTGCAACACCATCAAGCTCTGGCTGATCAGACTCGTCCTGAATGAATGAAAAATAGATACTCATCACAAACTAACACATGGAACAGAACAGATGACATATAATGTATCTTTCTTTAACCAAGTCCAATTGAAAACCAATACCTCTTTTACAAGGGAGACCTGGGTCTCATTGTAAGAGGTGAAAAACATAAGATCCATGTTCTACACACACAAATCAGAGAATCTAAGTGGTGTGAGATAGACTGAAACATGCTAAAGGACATTTATAGGAAAATGTTTTAATGAACAGCTTATCATTTGCCAATACAGTTCCTTTGTAGTGAGGAGAAAGAAAACACACCATACATGAAAACTGTATGGGTAGACTAAACAAAGGTAAGTCTTAAAAGATATTAGTATTTTGATGAACTGCTTTAATAATACACAGTAGAATCTGTTGGTGACTTAAGGAGACTCACTGTGCAGGTTCTGAAAAATCCAGAAACGTCCTCGTGCAGATACACAGGAAGGGCGTGGAGAACAGTAGTGCGCTTGGTGTGGATGTCATGGATTTCCTATTCAGATAAAAATAGAATTGTACATACTGAAGAGTTTTGTGAACAAAGCTGATTATAAACAGTCCAATCAGAACATATGTCCACAAATAACCTGTTCACATCTTTAATGCTATCAGACAAATGGCAAACAAAAAGTGGACTAATTGCAAAATTCACAAAGCTCATTTGAGTCATTGAACCTGTTCAAAGATCCACCGGTTGTTGAAGAAAATCATCATTATAACTTTGAATTGAACACAAGTGTGGGCTCACACGTAAACAGTTACATAACGTGTTATTCTGGTTCTCAGCATCGTTCTTGGGAAATGAATATCAGGGCCAGACAAAAAGTAATTAATCTCTCAAGTGTACCAAAACATTTCCGTACATGGACCTGTGTTCTGTGTGCCCAGAACAAAATAAGAGCATGCCCTAATTAGGAGTCCAGATGTGTCCTGATACTTGATTCAACGGACTGGTTTGATTGGTGGGACGTAGCTAAAGGGGGCGTGAATTTTTACGATAAGAGTGATCAGTGTAAAGCAGTACATGGGAGTCGTTTCAACATAACTGAACTTGTTGATGTTGGCTTGATCTTATTAAAACACTTCCCGCTGGTTGCAACTCCAGTTGACCGTCATTTCGCCACAACACGGTTCAACCTATGAAGTGTGGAATAATATATTTACCTGTTCATCGTGGATTTTTTAAATTTCAGCCAGAGCATCTGCTGTCTTCTCAGTTTTTGATGCCTTCTGTCTGAATAAGGTCATCAGTCGAGGAAGATGACTATCAAGCTCAGCATAGAATGTGTTGGGCAGGTATCCGCTGGAAATCTGCATACAACTACATTGAAATAACAGCAGGAGGAGAATACAGCAGCACTTAAAAAAAAAAAAAACAGTTCAATTTGCCGCTGTCATGGACTGCAATGTTCTCTCTACATCAACCTCTAAAGGTGCCGAGTTGAGTTCATCCAAGCGCAGAAAAACCTTTATTGAGCACAACTATCCTTATGTAATGCCAGTGGAGTATCAGTTGGAGCAACCTGGACACCAGCATGTATGTTCCTATCCTTTCAATGATTTCAAGAGTTGTTTAAAAACAGACATTCTTAACAAGATTACTGAAACAAATACTGCATCTGGTCAATATGCATCATGTTCCAATGGCTCTCATTTCCTTGAAAATTAGTTACTGTCAACAGGGGGTCTCATCCTACCACTCCAGCTATATACTGATGATCTTGAAATTTGCAATCCGCTTGGCACATCACGCAAAATTCACAAATTTTGCGCTGTATCCTCGCTAATGTGCCACCAAAATACAGATCAGCTAGCAATACTGGTAAAAGTGACAGACCTCCGTAAGTATGGATATGCAGCTGTACTGACAATCACTCGTTTCCTCAAATACTGGCTTGAAGATTATGGGGATCCTCACTGACAATATCAGTTTGAAAGTCAGATGCAAGACCTGCTTGGTGTTCTCTACTTTTATGAGAATTGAACGAGGAGTACACATTTGTGCTATAGCTACAATCCTTATATGGGCACGTCACAGTTTCATGATTTTTCAAATGCTTTCTGAGATGACTTGCTGAAATGTGCATAAAGGGCATTCAAATAACACATGCTCCTGACTCTGCTCTGTACAATGGCTAGGTTGTGCTGTATGATATCTTGACAAATGAGTACTCAGTGCATTAAGTGTCTGAAATGTGCAAATGAAATCAGTGTAGAGGCATGGAAGAGGGCTGATTCTGGAATAGTGGCTGTGCTGCAGCCTATAGTGTCTAAATAACTGTATTCTGGAGGTGAAAGAAGCTGCGCACAACTTACACTTCCAGATCATTTTGGAACCAGACCTAAAAGGCAAAGAATAAAATAGTTTAGACCACCATCTAAAACTTTTAAAACAGAAAAGATGGTATTTATGAACCGAACACATTCATGAATTGTTGACTTGAATACGGCAAAACGTTTTATTTTGATCGGACAGGCAAATAGAATAAACGATGATATGTATATATGGGTGTGCGTATGATTTAGGGTTACCACACTAAAACATTGTCTGAGAGAAATACAATTTTTTTTTAAGTTATTGGTATTTAGAGAGGGGGGAGGGAGAAAGAGGGGTGGTTGACAGAAGAATTCACATTCATTGGATTACCTGGTATCTTTATCACATCTCGTTATCTTCCTTAACTCTGTCTTAACTTCTTGAAACTGGAACAGAGAGATACAAAGGCATAAACTGATCTGAAACTGAACAATTCAATTATAAATACTTCTATTCATGAATTTCCTTGTTAATGTTATTTTCATTTGATCCCCAAAGTGTCAAGCTACTAAAGCAATGAAGCAAAATTAACATTAGCCTACTGTAAAGAAAAGCATTCAAAACATTATCAATAACATCTGATTGCGATTCAGCTATTGCACATTCTGCCAATTCCTCAATTTCACATTCTTGGACCGTAATCTGTCTTAAAGTCTTATATAGTACAATGTCGGTGAAATGAAATTTATGTGATGTAAAACTAGAGTAAATATTTGATTTGAAAGAATGTTGTGAAAATAAAGCTATCTTTCACACTTAGAGCGGATTTAAGAATGAAACAGAAGCTCTCAAGAGGCGTATAGTTATATCAAAGCAATAGATTTATTTATCAACAGAGTTATTCAGCCCAGCAATCAAACATGCATGGGTTAATAGAGCTTCGCTCGCATCGAGGTCAGCCCTAAGAACGCTTCAACATTACAGCGTGATAATTTATATAGTTACTCCTTATGGAAGCCCATTGGTTAAATTCAAAGATGCAGGCGTGGCACGTTTGTACGTGTATGACACCTGGGTGGAGGCCTGAACGTCCGTTCACATTGGCCCCTCCCAGAAGGCGTTTTCTTCTATCAGTGTGTGTGAGATGTTGAATGAGAGAGGACCTGTGAAGCAAGTTGTGAAGAGGGGAGACTACTAGGGCGTTGTCCCTGTATCTCACTGTCTATTGTTCCTTCCTTATCTCTCTAAAGATGGCGGCCTGTTCCTTGTGGCGCAGTTAAGTCAGTAATCTCCCTCCTGCTTCTCCCTGGCCCTAGCGTGTACTGTGTGCATTGTATGAGTGGTTAATAGAGCTGCATAAGCTAATGGTTATTAAAACTACAGATAAACTAGTGATTAATTAAACTGTATATAAGCTAGTGGCTGATTAAGCTGTATATAAGCTAGCTGCTAATTAAACTGTATATAAGCTAGTGGCTGATTAAGCTGTATATAAGCTAGCTGCTAATTAAACTGTATATAAGCTAGCTGCTACTTAAAGCTGCATATAAGCTAATTTTATCAACAAGAACACTGACTAAAAGGACAGGTAACAGTTTCACTATTCCTCAGATGCTTCCCAAGATGAGCAATATATTGCTTTAGATTGATGCAAATGCTATGCCATATTCCAATTATTATTAATCACAGTTTGTCTTTTTATTTTCTTCAAACAATATTTTTCTGTGCAGTTCTTTGATATTTCTTACTTAGGCACTCTTCCCACAACACGTGTGATTCCCATGCAACAACCTGTGATGTCCTGACACCCAGGTTAGGAACCACTGGTATAATACACTTAAACATAAACATAGTTGTCAATAAATAATTTGTTGGTGGCATATCTGAACATTTCATTTATGCAGCTTACATGCAAGTCTCAATAACACCACCGTAAATTACTAGCTATTTAGTATTTACCATGCAGGGTCTGACAATAACGTGCTATTTTATTTGCCATGGTATACATGTCTTGAATAACTTACTTAGCTTGACAAAACCTGTTGTCTGAAGTTTGGTGGCGTTAGCTCAGAACAATAGTGTAGCCTAATCTTTATCTGCAACTGTGCAGAAATTCCAGGTTTACACAAAAATGAATGAACAGAATGACGTGCAATAAAACAAAAGAAATGCCACAGAGATGCGAGTGACTGCAAGTTTGATGCAGAAACACCGGGCGCTACTCCTGGACCAGCCGAGAAGCAAGGGAGGCCAGTATTTGACTTAACTAGCTTGTTTGACTGAAAAGAAGACTGTGGTTTTAAGATGCACCGTTAAGAAACGTCAGCTAGCGTACGTTCGTTAGCCGCCTTTTTCACAGTCAAACAAGCTAGTTTAGTGCTCCTCGGCTGTTCCGAGATGCACCGTCAAGTAACGTTAGCTAGCGCTAACCTACGTTCGTTAGCTAGAGTAGTTAGCTAACGTTAAACCGCAGTCTTCAGTTTTTAGCTAGCGTACGTTAGCTAACGTTACTTAACGGTGCATCTCTGAACAGCAGAGGACAGTATTCCACTAGTGTTAAACTAGCTTGTTTCACTTATTTGCGACCGTCGACAGGCTATCAAACCCTCCAGTGTCGGTAGCTGCTGAGCTCCAATCCACCTGGCCATGCAATCAATTTGCCTCCTTTTTTACTGACAAAATTCAGAAAATTAGACAAGCAGTCAGTGCCTCCACACCAACCACAGGATATGTGTTGTCCCGATCTCTGAATAACATCCATTCAAATATCATGACACAATTTCATTCAATCGACCGTAGAAGCCTGGAAGACATTATACAACATCTGAAGTCATCCTCCTGCTGCTTGGATATTCTACCAACACACTTTTTCAAAAATATTTCAAACTGCATGACCACTGATCTTTTACAAATTGTAAACACATCCCTTTTCTCAGGTGTCTTCCCACAAGCCCTAACAACTGCAGTTATTAAACCACTCCTAAAGAAGGCTAGTTTAGACTCCGCAACGATGAAAAATTATAGGCCAATATCAAACCTCCCATTTTTAAGTAAAATAATTGAAAAAGCGGTTTTCCAACAGCTGACAAACTTCTTGGCCGTAAATAACTGCTTTGATGTTTTCCAGTCAGGCTTTCGACAGCACCACAGTACTGAAACTGCTCTTGTTAAGGTTTTCAACGACATCCACTTAAACATAGACAATGGCAGAAGTTCAGTCTTAGTGTTACTGGATCTCAGTGCTGCATTCGACACGGTCGACCATGCCATACTCCTAGAAAGACAAAAAATCTGGGTGGGACTCTCTGGCACAGCACTTACCTGGTTTGAATCCTACTTGAAGGACCAAGAATACTTTGTGTCTGTAGCTGATTACACATCAGAGCTGACTAAAATGACATGTGGTGTTCCCCAAGGTTCAATACTGGGGCCTGTTCTGTTCAACATCTACATGCTTCCACTAGCTCAGATTATGGAAAACAACAAAGTGTGTTATCATAATTATGCAGACGACACACAAATCTACATAACTATGTCACCAGGGGACTATAATCCCATACAAGGGCTGGGTAACTGCATTGAACAAATCAACTGGATGTGCCAGAATTTTCTTCAATTTAACAAAGATAAAACAGAAGTAATTGTTTTTGGTACCAAGGACGAACAATTGAAAATCACCGCTCAGCTTCAATCACTGATGTTAAAACCCACAAACCAAGCCAGAAATCTAGGTGTAGTTATGGATTCAGACCTCAACCTGAACAGCCATATCAAGACAATTACAAAATCAGCCTACTATCACCTGAAGAATATATCAAGGATTAGAGGACTTATGTCTCAACAGGATTTGGAAAAACTTGTCCGCGCATTTATCTTCAGCAGACTGGACCACTGTAACAGTGTGTTTACAGGTCTCTGTAAAAAGTCTGTCAGAAAGCTGCAGCTGATTCAGAACTCTGCAGCTCGAGTCCTCACTAAGACCAGGAGGGTGGATCACATCACCCCAGTTCTGATGTCTTTGCACTGGCTTCCTGTCCAACAAAGAATTTACTTTAAAATCCTGCTGTTGGTTTACAAAGCACTGAATGGTTTAGGGCCAAAATACATCTCTGATCTGCTGCTACCTTATGAACCATCCCGACCCCTTAGGTCGTCTGGGACCGGTCTACTTTCTGTTCCCAGAATCAGAACTAAACATGGAGAAGCAGCGTTCAGTTTTTCTGCTCCACATATCTGGAACAAAGTCCCAGAAAGCTGCAGGTCTGCTGAGACCCTCAGCTCATTTAAATCAAGATTGAAGACTTTTCAGTTTGCTGCTGCCTTTAATTGAACCACATTCAATTAATATATTAATCAATTCCCTGCATTTCTGCATTTTACGACTACATTTTATTTCTTACACTGTTTTTTAATGTTTTAATGAATGTTCTTAATTAGGGCCCGAGCACCGACGTAGTCGGAGCGGAGGACCTATTGTATTTCTAATTAGGGCCCGAGCACCGACGTAGTCGGAGCGGAGGACCTATTGAAACCGTAATGTTTATTATTATTAGGGCCCGAGCACCGACGTAGTCGGAGCGGAGGACCTATTGAAACCGTAATGTTTATTCTTATTATTATTATTCTTCTTCTTCCGCTTTCATGGCAAAAAGGAGGTGCTTGGCATATTGGGAATGTTGTGAAATTTGGCACGCAAGCCAGAATTTGCGAAAATTGCAGTCTGATTGGGGTGTCCAGCTGCGGTATGAAATATTGGCTCGCTAGCGCCCCCTATTGAGTAGCCCCAACATCAGGATTCACCCAGCTGTATGAAATTTGGTCGGTATGGGGAACGTGATGAGACGCACAAAAAATCCTCTTGGCCGTTTTGTCTAAACCAAACAGGAAGTCGGCCATTTTTGCTTTTATGACGTTTTTTGACCGTTTCAAGGCGTCATACTTTAACGAACTCCTCCCAGAGATTTGACCCGATTGATTTCAGATTCGGCTAGTCTGCTCTTGAGACCTTGGCAGTGAAAAGTTACTCAAAGATCAAAAAGTTATCGAACTATGTGGCCGTGGCGTGGCGTCAAAGAAACACCATTCGCCACGAAACAGGAAGTTGTTGTAACTCGGCCGTACATTGTCGAATCTGCTCAAAATCTCTCATATGTCATAACATCCTGACCCGGAACACATCTATATGATAATTTAGAATCATAGTGATAGCGCCACCTAGTGGCAACCGGAAGTTGTACGCTGCGTACTTTGACATCCTGCTCCTCACAGATTAATCAGATCCCTCTCAAATGTTGTCAAACAAGCCTTAAGACCTTGATAATGCTTCGTTGTGAAGATTGTAAGAAGTTACTGAAGGGCGGCGACGTGGCGGCTCGGCGAATTTCGATCCTTCGCCATGAACGAATAAACTGATGTAACTCGACTCCACATCATCAGATCTTTACCAGATTTCACGTGTTTGATTAGACTCCAGGCCTGAAGACATCTGCAGGCCAATTTTGAATCATAGTCATAGCGCCACCTACTGGTAACAGGAAGTTAAAGTCTTGATACTTTGGCTTGTTTCTCTTAGTAGGTAAATCAAATCAATATCAAATTTGTTCCACACAAATAGTTCATAATGCCAGATCATGAAGCTTTTGATGTTTCGTCGAACGCCGTTGCCGTGGCGATGCAGTCTTCGCCGTTAACAACGAAGGTCATTTTGAGAGGCTAAAAATGCTCGAAACATAAGCAAACTTGGCAAGTAGATTACAAGGCCGAAATGTAGTTACAGAATCTGATTTTATTGGTTCAGAGTGCCAAATCGGCTCAATAGCGCCCCCTACAAAATTTCGATGAAGCAGCCCTCGCAGTACGTTTGACCTAGATGTATGAAATGTGGTAGGAACATGTATCGCATATGGACTTCAATAAAAGTCTCTTGGGGCTATGCTCTAAACCCAACCGGAAGTCAGCCATTTTGCCTTTTTTATGAATTTCTCATGTCGTTTTTGTCATTTCCAGCCGCTGCACTTTAACGAACTCCTCCTAGGGAATTCATCAGATCAACTCCAAATTTGGTCGGTACAGTCTAAAGACCTTTGTGATGAAAAGTTACTCAAAGCTTGATGTTTCGTCAAACGCCGTTGCCGTGGCGATGCAGTCTTCGCCGTTAACAACGAAGGTCATTTTGAGAGGCTAAAAATGCTCGAAACATAAGCAAACTTGGCAAGTAGATTACAAGGCCGAAATGTAGTTATGGAATATGGTTTTATTGGTTCAGAGTGACAAATCGGCTCAATAGCGCCCCCTACAAAATTTCAACGAAGCAGCCCTCGAAGTACGTTTCACCTAGATGTATGAAATTTGGTAGGAACATGTATCACATATGGACTGAAATAAAATTATATTGGGGCCATGCTCTGAACCTGCATGCAGTGTCTGACGGTCACAGAACTAAATGGCAGCATCAACCAGAGTCCTCGCGCAGTCCGACGGTTCGGACGTTCTCGGCCGCGCAGGCCGGAGTCCCGCCGGCACCCCGACGTGCATATTGCGAGGGCCCGCCCATCGCTGCTCGCAGCTTTAATTATTAGGGCCCGAGCACCGACGTAGTCGGAGCGGAGGACCTATTGAAACCGTAATGTTTATTAGGGCCCGAGCACCGACGTAGTCGGAGCGGAGGACCTATTGAAACCGCTATGTTTATTATTCTTATTCTTATTCTTCCACTTTCATGGCAAAAAGGAGGTGCTTGGGATATTGGGAAGTTTGTGAAATTTGGCAAGCAAGCCAGAATTTGCGAAAATTGCAGTCTGATTGGGGTGCCCAGCTGCGGTACGAAATATTGGCTCGCTAGCGCCCCCTATTGAGTAGCCCCAACATCAGGTTTCACCCAGCTGTATGAAAGTTGGTAGGTATGTGGAACGTGATGAGACGCACAAAAAATCCTCTTGGCCGTTTTCTCTAAACCAAACAGGAAGTCTGCCATTTTTGCTTTTATGACGTTTTTTGACCGTTTCAAGGCGTCATACTTTAACGAACTCCTCCCAGAGATTTGACCCAATTGACTTCAGATTCGGCTAGTCTGCTCTTGAGACCTTGACAGTGAAAAGTTACTCAAAGATCAAAAAGTTATCAAACTATGTGGCCGTGGCGTGGCGTCAAAGAAACACCATTCGCCACGAAACAGGAAGTTGTTGTAACTCGGCCGTACATTGTCGAATCTGCTCAAAATCTCTCATATGTCATAACATCCTGACCCGGAACACATCTATATGATAATTTAGAATCATAGTGATAGCGCCACCTAGTGGCAACCGGAAGTTGTACGCTGCGTACTTTGACATCCTGCTCCTCACAGATTAATCAGATCCCTCTCAAATGTTGTGAGAGAAGTCTTAAGACCTTGATAATGCTTCGTTGTGAAGATTGTAAGAAGTTACTGAAGGGCGGCGACGTGGCGGCTCGGCGAATTTCGATCCTTCGCCATGAACGAATAAACTGATGTATCTCGACTCCACATCATCAGATCTTTACCAGATTTCACGTGTTTGATTAGACTCCAGGCCTGAAGACATCTGCAGGCCAATTTCGAATCATAGTCATAGCGCCACCTACTGGTAACAGGAAGTTAAAGTCTTTATACTTTGGCTTGTTTCTCTTAGTAGGTAAATCAAATCAATATCAAATTTGTTCCACACAAATATAAGAAGTTCATAATACCAGATCATGAAGCTTTTGATGTTTCGTCGAACGCCGTTGCCGTGGCGATGCAGTCTTCGCCGTGAACAACGAAGGTCATTTTGAGAGGCTAAAAATGCTCGAAACATAAGCAAACTTGGCAAGTAGATTACAAGGCCGAAATGTAGTTATAGAATATGATTTTATTGGTTCAGAGTGGCAAATCGGCTCAATAGCGCCCCCTACAAAATTTCAACGAAGCAGCCCTCGCAGTACGTTTGGCCTAGATGTATGAAATGTGGTAGGAACATGTATCGCATATGGACTTCAATAAAAGTCTCTTGGGGCTATGCTCTAAACCCAACCGGAAGTCAGCCATTTTGCATTTTTTATGAATTTCTCATGTCGTTTTTGTCATTTCCAGGCGCTGCACTTTAACGAACTCCTCCTAGGGAATTCATCAGATCAACTTCAAATTTGGTCGGTACAGTCTAAAGACCTTTGTGATGAAAAGTTACTCAAAGCTTGTTGTTTCGTGAAAAGCTGTTGCCGTGGCGACGGAATTTCGATCCTTCGCCATAAATGAATAAACTGATGTAACTCGACTCCACATCATCAGATCTTTACCAGATTTCACGTGTTTGATTAGACTCCAGGCCTGAAGACATATGCAGGCCAATTTTGAATCATAGTCATAGCGCCACCTACTGGTAACAGGAAGTTAAAGTCTTGATACTTTGGCTTGTTTCTCTTAGTAGGTAAATCAAATCAATATCAAATTTGTTCCACACAAATAGTTCATAATGCCAGATCATGAAGCTTTTGATGTTTCGTCGAACGCCGTTGCCGTGGCGATGCAGTCTTCGCCGTTAACAACGAAGGTCATTTTGAGAGGCTAAAAATGCTCGAAACATAAGCAAACTTGGCATACACATTTAAAGCCCAAAATGTAGTTGTATAATATGATGTTATTGGTTCAGAGTGGCAAATCGGCTCAATAGCGCCCCCTACAAAATTTCAACGAAGCAGCCCTCGCAGTACGTTTCACCTAGATGTATGAAATTTGGTAGGAACATGTATCACATATGGACTTAAATAAAAGTATATTGGGGCCATGCTCTGAACCTGCATGCAGTGTCTGACGGTCACGGAACTGAATGACAGCATCAACCAGAGTCCTCGCGCCGTCCGACGGTCGCGGACGTTCTCGGCCGCGCAGGCCGGAGTCCCGCCGCCACCCCGACGTGCATGCACCCCGACGTGCATATTGCGAGGGCCCGCCCATCGCTGCTCGCAGCTTTAATTAGGGCCCGAGCACCGACGTAGTCGGAGCGGAGGACCTATTGAAACCGTAATGTTTATTATTCTTCTTCTTCTTATTTTTAGTGTTTCGGCGCAAAAAGGAGGTGCTTGGGATATTGGGAAGTCTGAGAAATTTGGCACGCAAGCCAGAATTTGCGAAAATTGCAGTCTGATTGGGGTAACCAGCTGCGGTATGAAATATTGGCTCGCTAGCGCCCCCTATTGAGTAGCCCCAACATCAGGATTCACCCAGCTGTATGAAAGTTGGTAGTTATGTGGAACGTGATGAGACGCACCAAACATCCTCTTGGAAGTTTTCTCTAAACCAAACAGGAAGTCGGCCATTTCTACTTTTATGACGTTTTTTGACCGTTTCAAGGCGTCATACTTTAACGAACTCCTCCCAGAGATTTAACCCGATTGACTTCAGATTCAGCTAGTCTGCTCTTGAGACCTTGGTAGTGAAAAGTTACTCAAAGATCAAAAAGTTATCGAACGATGTGGCCGTGGCGTGGCGTCAAAGAAACACCATTCGCCACGAAACAGGAAGTTGTTGTAACTCGGCCGTACATTGTCGAATCTGCTCAAAATCTCTCATATGTCATAACATCCTGACCAGGAACACATCTATATGATAATTGTGAATCAAACTGATAGCGCCACCTAGTGGCAACCGGAAGTTGTACGCTGCGTACTTTGACATCCTGCTCCTCACAGATTAATCAGATCCCTCTCAAATGTTGTCAAACAAGCCTTAAGACCTTGATAATGCTTCGTTGTGAAGATTGTAAGAAGTTACTGAAGGGCGGCGACGTGGCGGCTCGGCGAATTTCGATCCTTCGCCATGAACGAATAAACTGATGTAACTCGACTCCACATCATCAGATCCTTACCAGATTTCACGTGTTTGATTAGACTCCAGGCATGAAGACATCTGCAGGCCAATATTGAATCATAGTCATAGCACCACCTACTGGTAACAGGAAGTTAAAGTCTTTATACTTTGGCTTGTTTCTCTTAGTAGGTAAATCAAATCAATATCAAATTTGTTCCACACAAATAGAAGAAGTTCATAATGCCAGATCATGAAGCTTTTGATGTTTCGTCGAACGCCGTTGCCGTGGCGATGCAGTGTTCGCCGTTAACAACGAAGGTCATTTTGAGAGGCTAAAAATGCTCGAAACATAAGCAAACTTGGCATACACATTTAAAGCCCAAAATGTAGTTGTATAATATGATTTTATTGGTTCAGAGTGGCAAATCGGCTCAATAGCGCCCCCTACAAAATTTCAACGAAGCAGCCCTCGCAGTACGTTTGACCTAGATGTATGAAATGTGGTAGAAACATGTATCACATATGGACTGAAATAAAAGTCTCTTGGGGTCATGCTCTAAACCCAACCGGAAGTCAGCCATTTTGCATTTTTTATGAATTTCTCATGTCGTTTTTGTCATTTCCAGGCGCTGCACTTTAACGAACTCCTCCTAGGGAATTCATCAGATCAACTTCAAATTTGGTCGGTACAGTCTAAAGACCTTTGTGATGAAAAGTTACTCAAAGCTTGTTGTTTCGTGAAAAGCTGTTGCCGTGGCGACGGAATTTCGATCCTTCGCCATGAACGAATAAACTGATGTAACTCGACTCCACATCATCAGATCTTTACCAGATTTCACATGTTTGATTAGACTCCAGGCCTGAAGACATCTGTAGGCCAATTTTGAATCATAGTCATAGCGCCACCTACTGGTAACAGGAAGTTAAAGTCTTGATACTTTGGCTTGTTTCTCTTAGTAGGTCAATCAAATCAATATCAAATTTGTTCCACACAAATAGTTCATAATGCCAGATCATGAAGCTTTTGATGTTTCATCGAACGCCGTTGCCGTGGCGATGCAGTCTTCGCCGTTAACAACGAAGGTCATTTTGAGAGGCTAAAAATGCTCGAAACATAAGCAAACTTGGCAAGTAGATTACAAGGCCGAAATGTAGTTACAGAATATGATTTTATTGGTTCAGAGTGGCAAATCGGCTCAATAGCGCCCCTACAAAATTTCAACGAAGCAGCCCTCGCAGTACGTTTCACCTAGATGTATGAAATTTGGTAGGAACATGTATCACATATGGACTTCAATAAAAGTCTCTTGGGGCCATGCTCTGAACCTGAATGCAGTGTCTGACGGTCACGGAACTGAATGACAGCATCAACCAGAGTACTCGCGCCATCCGACGGTCGCGGACGTTCTCGGCCGCGCAGGCCGGAGTCCCGCCGGCACCCCGACGTGCATGCACCCCGACGTGCATATAGCGAGGGCCCGCTCATCGCTGCTCGCAGCTTTAATTAGGGCCCGAGCACCGACGTAGTCGGAGCGGAGGACCTATTGAATTTCGAATGTTTATTATTCTTCTTATTATTATTATTATTATTTTTAGTGTTTCGTCGCAAAAAGGAGGTGCTTGGGATATTGGGACGTTTGTGAAATTTGGCACGCAAGCCAGAATTTGCGAAAATTGCAGTCTGATTGGGGTGTCCAGCTGCGGTATGAAATATTGGCTCGCTAGCGCCCCCTATTGAGTAGCCCCAACATCAGGTTTCACCCAGCTGTATGAAAGTTGGTAGTTATGTGGAACGTGATGAGACGCACCAAAAATCCTCTTGGAAGTTTTCTCTAAACCAAACAGGAAGTCGGCCATTTTTACTTTTATGACGGTTTTTGACCGTTTCAAGGCGTCATACTTTAACGAACTCCTCCCAGAGATTTGACCCGATTGACTTCAGATTCGGCTAGTCTGCTCTTGAGACCTTGGCAGTGAAAAGTTACTCAAAGATCAAAAAGTTATCGAACTATGTGGCCGTGGCGTGGCGTCAAAGAAACACCATTCGCCACGAAACAGGAAGTTGTTGTAACTCGGCCGTACATTGTCGAATCTGCTCAAAATCTCTCATATGTCATAACATCCTGACCCGGAACACATCTATATGATAATTTAGAATCATAGTGATAGCGCCACCTAGTGGCAACCGGAAGTTGTACGCTGCGTACTTTGACATCCTGCTCCTCACAGATTAATCAGATCCCTCTCAAATGTTGTCAAACAAGCCTTAAGACCTTGATAATGCTTCACTGTGAAGATTGTAAGAAGTTACTGAAGGACGGCGACGTGGCGGCTCGGCGAATTTCGATCCTTCGCCATGAACGAATAAACTGATGTAACTCGACTCCACATCATCAGATCTTTACCAGATTTCACATGCTTGATTAGACTCCAGGCCTGAAGACATCTACAGGCCAATTTTGAATCATAGTCATAGCGCCACCTACTGGTAACAGGAAGTTAAAGTCTTGATACTTTGGCTTGTTTCTCTCAGTAGGTAAATCAAATCAATATCAAATTTCTTCCACACAAATACAAGAAGTTCATAATGCCAGATCATGAAGCTTTTGATGTTCCGTCGAACGCCGTTGCCGTGGCGATGCAGTGTTCGCCGTTAACAACGAAGGTCATTTTGAGAGGCTAAACATGCTCGAAACATAAGCAAACTTGGCAAGTAGATTCCAAGGCCGAAATGTAGTTATAGAATATGATTTTATTGGTTCAGAGTGGCAAATCGGCTCAATAGCGCCCCCTACAAAATTTCGACGAAGCAGCCCTCGCAGTACGTTTGACCTAGATGTATGAAATGTGGTAGGAACATGTATCGCATATGGACTTCAATAAAAGTCTCTTGGGGCTATGCTCTAAACCCAACCGGAAGTCAGCCATTTTGCATTTTTTATGAATTTCTCATGTCGTTTTTGTCATTTCCAGGCGCTGCACTTTAACGAACTCCTCCTAGGGAATTAATCAGATCAACTTCAAATCTGGTCGGTCCAGTCTAAAGACCTTTGTGATGAAAAGTTACTCAAAGCTTGTTGTTTCGTGAAAAGCTGTTGCCGTGGCAACGGAATTTCGATCCTTCGCCATGAACGAATAAACTGATGTAACTCGACTCCACATCATCAGATCTTTACCAGATTTCACGTGTTTGATTAGACTCCAGGCCTGAAGACATATGCAGGCCAATTTTGAATCATAGTCATAGCGCCACCTACTGGTAACAGGAAGTTAAAGTCTTGATACTTTGGCTTGTTTCTCTTAGTAGGTAAATCAAATCAATATCAAATTTGTTCCACACAAATAGTTCATAATGCCAGATCATGAAGCTTTTGATGTTTCGTCGAACGCCGTTGCCGTGGCGATGCAGTCTTCGCCGTTAACAACGAAGGTCATTTTGAGAGGCTAAAAATGCTCGAAACATAAGCAAACTTGGCATACACATTTAAAGCCCAAAATGTAGTTGTATAATATGATTTTATTGGTTCAGAGTGGCAAATCGGCTCAATAGCGCCCCCTACAAAATTTCAACGAAGCAGCCCTCGCAGTACGTTTCACCTAGATGTATGAAATTTGGTAGGAACATGTATCACATATGGACTTAAATAAAAGTATATTGGGGCCATGCTCCGAACCTGCATGCAGTGTCTGACGGTCACGGAACTGAATGACAGCATCAACCAGAGTCCTCGCGCCGTCCGACGGTCGCGGACGTTCTCGGCCGCGCAGGCCGGAGTCCCGCCGCCACCCCGACGTGCATGCACCCCGACGTGCATATTGCGAGGGCCCGCCCATCGCTGCTCGCAGCTTTAATTATTCTTATTTTTAGTGTTTCGTCGCAAAAAGGAGGTGCTTGGGATATTGGGAATGTTGTGAAATTTGGCACGCAAGCCAGAATTTGCGAAAATTGCAGTCTGATTGGGGTGTCCAGCTGCGGTATGAAATATTGGCTCGCTAGCGCCCCCTATTGAGTAGCCCCAACATCAGGTTTCACCCAGCTGTATGAAATTTGGTCGGTATGTGGAACGTGATGAGACGCACAAAAAATCCTCTTGGCCGTTTTCTCTAAACCAAACAGGAAGTCGGCCATTTTTACTTTTATGACGTTTTTTGACCGTTTCAAGGCGTCATACTTTAACGAACTCCTCCCAGAGATTTGACCCGATTGACTTCAGATTCGGCTAGTCTGCTCTTGAGACCTTGACAGTGAAAAGTTACTCAAAGATCAAAAAGTTATCGAACTATGTGGCCGTGGCGTGGCATCAAAGAAACACTATTCGCCACGAAACAGGAAGTTGTTGTAACTCGGCCGTACATTGTCGAATCTGCTCCAAATCTCTCATATGTCATAACATCCTGACCCGGAACACATCTATATGATAATTTAGAATCATAGTGATAGCGCCACCTAGTGGCAACCGGAAGTTGTACGCTGCGTACTTTGACATCCTGCTCCTCACAGATTAATCAGATCCCTCTCAAATGTTGTCAAACAAGCCTTAAGACCTTGATAATGCTTCATTGTGAAGATTGTAAGAAGTTACTGAAGGGCGGCGACGTGGCGGCTCGGCGAATTTCGATCCTTCGCCATGAACGAATAAACTGATGTATCTCGACTCCACATCATCAGATCTTTACCAGATTTCACATGCTTGATTAGACTCCAGGCCTGAAGACATCTGCAGGCCAATTTTGAATCATAGTCATAGCGCCACCTACTGGTAACAGGAAGTTAAAGTCTTTATACTTTGGCTTGTTTCTCTTAGTAGGTAAATCAAATCAATATCAAATTTGTTCCACACAAATACAAGAAGTTCATAATGCCAGATCATGAAGCTTTTGATGTTTCGTCAAACGCCGTTGCCGTGGCGATGCAGTCTTCGCCGTTAACAACGAAGGTCATTTTGAGAGGCTAAAAATGCTCGAAACATAAGCAAACTTAGCAAGTAGATTAAAAGGCCGAAATGTAGTTACAGAATCAGATTTTATTGGTTCAGAGTGCCAAATCGGCTCAATAGCGCCCCCTACAAAATTTCGACGAAGCAGCCCTCGCAGTACGTTTGACCTAGATGTATGAAATGTGGTAGGAACATGTATCGCATATGGACTTCAATAAAAGTCTCTTGGGGCTATGCTCTAAACCCAACCGGAAGTCAGCCATTTTGCATTTTTTATGAATTTCTCATGTCGTTTTTGTCATTTCCAGCCGCTGCACTTTAACGAACTCCTCCTAGGGAATTCATCAGATCAACTTCAAATTTGGTCGGTACAGTCTAAAGACCTTTGTGATGAAAAGTTACTCAAAGCTTGTTGTTTCGTGAAAAGCTGTTGCCGTGGCGACGGAATTTCGATCCTTCGCCATGAACGAATAAACTGATGTAACTCGACTCCACATCATCAGATCTTTACCAGATTTCACGTGTTTGATTAGACTCCAGGCCTGAAGACATCTGCAGGCCAATTTTGAATCATAGTCATAGCGCCACCTACTGGTAACAGGAAGTTAAAGTCTTGATACTTTGGCTTGTTTCTCTTAGTAGGTAAATCAAATCAATATCAAATTTGTTCCACACAAATAGTTCATAATGCCAGATCATGAAGCTTTTGATGTTTCGTCGAACGCCGTTGCCGTGGCGATGCAGTCTTCGCCGTTAACAACGAAGGTCATTTTGAGAGGCTAAAAATGCTCGAAACATAAGCAAACTTGGCATACACATTTAAAGCCCAAAATGTAGTTGTATAATATGATTTTATTGGTTCAGAGTGGCAAATCGGCTCAATAGCGCCCCCTACAAAATTTCAACGAAGCAGCCCTCGCAGTACGTTTCACCTAGATGTATGGAATTTGGTAGGAACATGTATCACATATGGACTTAAATAAAAGTATATTGGGGCCATGCTCTGAACCTGCATGCAGTGTCTGACGGTCACGGAACTGAATGACAGCATCAACCAGAGTCCTCACGCCGTCCGACGGTCGCGGACGTTCTCGGCTGCGCAGGCCGGAGTCCCGCCGGCACCCCGACGTGCATGCACCCCGACGTGCATATTGCGAGGGCCCGCTCATCGCTGCTCGCAGCTTTAATTAGGGCCCGAGCACCGACGTAGTCGGAGCGGAGGACCTATTGAAACCGCTATGTTTATTATTATTATTTTATGTGTTTCGTCGCAAAAAGGAGGTGCTTGGGATATTGGGAAGTTTGTGAAATTTGGCAAGCAAGCCAGAATTTGCGAAAATTGCAGTCTGATTGGGGTGCCCAGCTGCGGTATGAAATATTGGCTCGCTAGCGCCCCCTATTGAGTAGCCCCAACATCAGGTTTCACCCAGCTGTATGAAAGTTGGTAGGTATGTGGAACGTGATGAGACGCACAAAAAATCCTCTTGGCCGTTTTCTCTAAACCAAACAGGAAGTCGGCCATTTTTGCTTTTATGACGTTTTTTGACCGTTTCAAGGCGTCATACTTTAACGAACTCCTCCCAGAGATTTGACCCGATTGACTTCAGATTCGGCTAGTCTGCTCTTGAGACCTTGGCAGTGAAAAGTTACTCAAAGATCAAAAAGTTATCGAACTATGTGGCCGTGGCGTGGCGTCAAAGAAACACCATTCGCCACGAAACAGGAAGTTGTTGTAACTCGGCCGTACATTGTCGAATCTGCTCCAAATCTCTCATATGTCATAACATCCTGACCCGGAACACATCTGTATGATAATTTAGAATCATAGTGATAGCGCCACCTAGTGGCAACCGGAAGTTGTAGGCTGCGTACTTTGACATCCTGCTCCTCACAGATTAATCAGATCCCTCTCAAATGTTGTCAAACAAGCCTTAAGACCTTGATAATGCTTCGTTGTGAAGATTGTAAGAAGTTACTGAAGGGCGGCGACGTGGCGGCTCGGCGAATTTCGATCCTTCGCCATGAACGAATAAACTGATGTATCTCGACTCCACATCATCAGATCTTTCCCAGATTTCACGTGTTTGATTAGACTCCAGGCCTGAAGACATCTGCAGGCCAATTTTGAATCATAGTCATAGCGCCACCTACTGGTAACAGGAAGTTAAAGTCTTTATACTTTGGCTTGTTTCTCTTAGTAGGTAAATCAAATCAATATCAAATTTGTTCCACACAAATACAAGAAGTTCATAATGCCAGATCATGAAGCTTTTGATGTTTCGTCGAACGCCGTTGCCGTGGCGATGCAGTCTTCGCCGTTAACAACGAAGGTCATTTTGACAGGCTAAAAATGCTCGAAACATAAGCAAACTTGGCAAGTAGATTACAAGGCCGAAATGTAGTTACAGAATATGCTTTTATTCGTTCAGAGTGGCAAATCGGCTCAATAGCGCCCCCTACAAAATTTCAACGAAGCAGCCCTCGCAGTACGTTTGACCTAGATGTATGAAATGTGGTAGGAACATGTATCGCATATGGACTTCAATAAAAGTCTCTTGGGGCTATGCTCTAAACCCAACCGGAAGTCAGCCATTTTGCATTTTTTATGAATTTCTCATGTCGTTTTTGTCATTTCCAGGCGCTGCACTTTAACGAACTCCTCCTAGGGAATTCATCAGATCAACTTCAAATTTGGTCGGTACAGTCTAAAGACCTTTGTGATGAAAAGTTACTCAAAGCTTGTTATTTAGTGAAAAGCTGTTGCCGTGGCGACGGCATTTCGATCCTTCGCCATGAACGAATAAACTGATGTAACTCGACTCCACATCATCAGATCTTTACCAGATTTCACGTGTTTGATTAGACTCCAGGCCTGAAGACATATGCAGGCCAATTTTGAATCATAGTCATAGCGCCACCTGCTGGTAACAGGAAGTTAAAGTCTTGATACTTTGGCTTGTTTCTCTTAGTAGGTAAATCAAATCAATATCAAATTTGTTCCACACAAATACAAGAAGTTCATAATGCCAGATAATGAAGTTTTTGATGTTTCGTCGAACGCCGTTGCCGTGGCGATGCAGTCTTCGCCGTTAACAACGAAGGTCATTTTGACAGGCTAAAAATGCTCGAAACATAAGCAAACTTGGCAAGTAGATTACAAGGCCGAAATGTAGTTAGGGAATATGATTTTATTGGTTCAGAGTGGCAAATCGGCTCAATAGCGCCCCCTACAAAATTTCGACGAAGCAGCCCTCGCAGTACGTTTGACCTAGATGTATGACATTTGGTAGGAACATGTATCACATATGGACTTAAATAAAAGTATATTGGGGCCATGCTCTAAACCTGCATGCAGTGTCTGACGGTCACAGAAATAAATGGCAGCATCAGCCAGAGTCCTCGCGCCGTCCGACGGTCGCGGACTTTCTCGGCCGCGCAGGCCGGAGTCCCGCCGGCACCCCGACGTGCATATTGCGAGGGCCCGCCCATCGCTGCTCGCAGCTTTAATTAGGGCCCGAGCACCGACGTAGTCGGAGCGGAGGACCTATTGAAACCGCTATGTTTATTCTTATTCTTCCACTTTCATGGCAAAAAGGAGGTGCTTGGGATATTGGGAATTTTGTGAAATTTGGCACGCAAGCCAGAATTTGCGAAAATTGCAGTCTGATTGGGGTGTCCAGCTGCGGTATGAAATATTGGCTCGCTAGCGCCCCCTATTGAGTAGCCCCAACATCAGGATTCACCCAGCTGTATGAAAGTTAGTAGGTATGTGGAACGTGATGAGACGCACAAAAAATCCTCTTGGACGTTTTCTCTAAACCAAACAGGAAGTCGGCCATTTTTACTTTGATGACGTTTTTTGACCGTTTCAAGGCGTCATACTTTAACGAACTCCTCCCAGAGATTTGACCCGATTGACTTCAGATTCGGCTAGTCTGCTCTTGAGACCTTGGCAGTGAAAAGTTACTCAAAGATCAAAAAGTTATCGAACTATGTGGCCGTGGCGTGGCGTCAAAGAAACACCATTCGCCACGAAACAGGAAGTTGTTGTAACTCGGCTGTACATTGTCGAATCTGCTCAAAATCTCTCATATGTCATAACATCCTGACCCGGAACACATCTATATGATAATTTAGAATCATAGTGATAGCGCCACCTAGTGGCAACCGGAAGTTGTACGCTGCGTACTTTGACATCCTGCTCCTCACAGATTAATCAGATCCCTCTCAAATGTTGTCAAACAAGCCTTAAGACCTTGATAATGCTTCGTTGTGAAGATTGCAAGAAGTTACTGAAGGGCGGCGACGTGGCGGCTCGGCGAATTTCGATCCTTCGCCATGAACGAATAAACTGATGTATCTCGACTCCACATCATCAGATCTTTACCAGATTGCACATGCTTGATTAGACTCCAGGCCTGAAGACATCTGCAGGCCAATTTTGAATCATAGTCATAGCGCCACCTACTGGTAACAGGAAGTTAAAGTCTTTATACTTTGGCTTGTTTCTCTTAGTAGGTAAATCAAATCAATATCAAATTTCTTCCACACAAATACAAGAAGTTCATAATGCCAGATCATGAAGATTTTGATGTTTCGTCGAACGCCGTTGCCGTGGCGATGCAGTCTTCGCCGTGAACAACGAAGGTCATTTTGAGAGGCTAAAAATGCTCGAAACATAAGCAAACTTGGCAAGTAGATTACAAGGCCGAAATGTAGTTACAGAATATGCTTTTATTCGTTCAGAGTGGCAAATCGGCTCAATAGCGCCCCCTACAAAATTTCAACGAAGCAGCCCTCGCAGTACGTTTGACCTAGATGTATGAAATGTGGTAGGAACATGTATCGCATATGGACTTCAATAAAAGTCTCTTGGGGCTATGCTCTAAACCCAACCGGAAGTCAGCCATTTTGCATTTTTTATGAATTTCTCATGTCGTTTTTGTCATTTCCAGGCGCTGCACTTTAACGAACTCCTCCTAGGGAATTCATCAGATCAACTTCAAATTTGGTCGGTACAGTCTAAAGACCTTTGTGATGAAAAGTTACTCAAAGCTTGTTGTTTCGTGAAAAGCTGTTGCCGTGGCGACGGAATTTCGATCCTTCGCCATAAACGAATAAACTGATGTAACTCGACTCCACATCATCAGATCTTTACCAGATTTCACGTGTTTGATTAGACTCCAGGCCTGAAGACATATGCAGGCCAATTTTGAATCATAGTCATAGCGCCACCTACTGGTAACAGGAAGTTAAAGTCTTGATACTTTGGCTTGTTTCTCTTAGTAGGTAAATCAAATCAATATCAAATTTGTTCCACACAAATAGTTCATAATGCCAGATCATGAAGTTTTTGATGTTTGGTCGAACGCCGTTGCCGTGGCGATGCAGTCTTCGCCGTTAACAACGAAGGTCATTTTGAGAGGCTAAAAATGCTCGAAACATAAGCAAACTTGGCATACACATTTAAAGCCCAAAATGTAGTTGTATAATATGATTTTATTGGTTCGGAGTGGCAAATCGGCTCAATAGCGCCCCCTACAAAATTTCAACGAAGCAGCCCTCGCAGTACGTTTCACCTAGATGTATGAAATTTGGTAGGAACATGTATCACATATGGACTTAAATAAAAGTATATTGGGGCCATGCTCTGAACCTGCATGCAGTGTCTGACGGTCACAGAACTGAATGGCAGCATCAACCAGAGTCCTCGCGCCGTCCGACGGTCGCGGACGTTCTCGGCCGCGCAGGCCGGAGTCCCGCCGCCACCCCGACGTGCATGCACCCCGACGTGCATATTGCGAGGGCCCGCCCATCGCTGCTCGCAGCTTTAATTCTTATTATTATTCTTATTTTTAGTGTTTCGTCGCAAAAAGGAGGTGCTTGGGATATTGGGAAGTCTGTGAAATTTGGCACGCAAGCCAGAATTTGCGAAAATTGCAGTCTGATTGGGGTGTCGAGCTACGGTATGAAATATTGGCTCGCTAGCGCCCCCTATTGAGTAGCCCCAACATCAGGTTTCACCCAGCTGTATGTAAGTTGGTAGGTATGTGGAACGTGATGAGACGCACCAAAAATCCTCTTGGAAGTTTTCTCTAAACCAAACAGGAAGTCGGCCATTTTTACTTTTATGACGTTTTTTGACCGTTTCAAGGCGTCATACTTTAACGAACTCCTCCCAGAGATTTGACCCGATTGACTTCAGATTCGGCGAGTCTGCTCTTGAGACCTTGCCAGTGAAAAGTTACTCAAAGATCAAAAAGTTATCGAACTATGTGGCCGTGGCGTGGCGTCAAAGAAACACCATTCGCCACGAAACAGGAAGTTGTTGTAACTCGGCCGTACATTGTCGAATCTGCTCCAAATCTCTCATATGTCATAACATCCTGACCCGGAACACATCTATATGATAATTTAGAATCATAGTGATAGCGCCACCTAGTGGCAACCGGAAGTTGTACGCTGCATACTTTGACATCCTGCTCCTCACAGATTAATCAGATCCCTCTCAAATGTTGTCAAACAAGCCTTAAGACCTTGATAATGCTTCGTTGTGAAGATTGTAAGAAGTTACTGAAGGGCGGCGACGTGGCGGCTCGGCGAATTTCGATCCTTCGCCATGAACGAATAAACTGATGTAACTCGACTCCACATCATCAGATCTTTGCCAGATTTCACGTGTTTGATTAGACTCCAGGCCTGAAGACATCTGCAGGCCAATTTTGAATCATAGTCATAGCGCCACCTACTGGTAACAGGAAGTTAAAGTCTTTATACTTTGGCTTGTTTCTCTTAGTAGGTAAATCAAATCAATATCAAATTTGTTCCACACAAATACAAGAAGTTCATAATGCCAGATCATGAAGCTTTTGATGTTTCGTCGAACGCCGTTGCCGTGGCGATGCAGTCTTCGCCGTTAACAACGAAGGTCATTTTGAGAGGCTAAAAATGCTCGAAACATAAGCAAACTTGGCAAGTAGATTACCAGGCCGAAATGTAGTTACAGAATCTGATTTTATTGGTTCAGAGTGCCAAATCGGCTCAATAGCGCCCCCTACAAAATGTCGACGAAGCAGCCCTCGCAGTACGTTTGACCTAGATGTATGAAATGTGGTAAGAACATGTATCGCATATGGACTTCAATAAAAGTCTCTTGGGGCTATGCTCTAAACCCAACCGGAAGTCAGCCATTTTGCATTTTTTATGAATTTCTCATGTCGTTTTTGTCATTTCCAGGCGCTGCACTTTAACGAACTCCTCCTAGGGAATTCATCAGATCAACTTCAAATTTGGTCGGTACAGTCTAAAGACCTTTGTGATGAAAAGTTACTCAAAGCTTGTTGTTTCGTGAAAAGCTGTTGCCGTGGCGACGCATTCTTCGCCGTTAACAACGAAGGTCATTTTGAGAGGCTAAAAATGCTCGAAACATAACCTAACTTGGCAAGTAGATTACAAGGCCGAAATGTAGTTATGGAATATGATTTTATTGGTTCAGAGTGGCAAATCGGCTCAATAGCGCCCCCTACAAAATTTCAACGAAGCAGCCCTCGCAGTACGTTTCACCTAGATGTATGAAATTTGGTAGGAACATGTATCACATATGGACTTCAATAAAAGTCTCTTGGGGCCATGCTCTAAACCTGCATGCAGTGTCTGACGGTCACAGAACTGAATGGCAGCATCAGCCAGAGTCCTCGCGCCGTCCGACGGTCGCGGACGTTCTCGGCCGCGCAGGCCGGAGTCCCGCCGGCACCCCGACGTGCATATTGCGAGGGCCCGCCCATCGCTGCTCGCAGCTTTAATGTTTATTATTATTAGGGCCCGAGCACCGACTTAGTCGGAGCGGAGGACCTATTGTATTTCTAATGTTTATTGTTATTAGGGCACCAGCACCGACGTAGTCGGAGCGGAGGACCTATTGTATTTCTAATGTTTATTAGGGCCCGAGCACCGACGTAGTCTGAGCGGAGGACCTATTGAATTTCTAATGTTTATTATTATTAGGGCCCGAGCACCGACGTAGTCGGAGCGGAGGACCTATTGTATTTCTAATGTTTATTAGGGCCCGAGCACCGACGTAGTCGGAGCGGAGGACCTATTGAATTTCTAATGTTTATTATTCTTATTCTTATTTTTAGTGTTTCGTCGCAAAAAGGAGGTGCTTGGGATATTGGGAATTTTGTGAAATTTGGCACGCAAGCCAGAATTTGCGAAAATTGCAGTCTGATTGGGGTGTCCAGCTGCGGTATGAAATATTGGCTCGCTAGCGCCCCCTATTGAGTAGCCCCAACATCAGGTTTCACCCAGCTGTATGAAATTTGGTAGGCATGTGGAACGTGATGAGACGCACAAAAAATCCTCTTGGAAGTTTTCTCTAAACCAAACAGGAAGTCGGCCATTTTTACTTTTATGACGTTTTTTGACCGTTTCCAGGCGTCATACTTTAATGAACTCCTCCCAGAGATTTGACCCGATTGACTTCAGATTCGGCTAGTCTGCTCTTGAGACCTTGGCAGTGAAAAGTTACTCAAAGATCAAAAAGTTATCGAACTATGTGGCCGTGGCGTGGCGTCAAAGAAACACCATTCGCCCGAAACAGGAAGTTGTTGTAACTCGGCCGTACATTGTCGAATCTGCTCCAAATCTCTCATATGTCATAACATCCTGACCCGGAACACATCTATATGATAATTTAGAATCATAGTGATAGCGCCACCTAGTGGCAACCGGAAGTTGTATGCTGCGTACTTTGACATCCTGCTCCTCACAGATTAATCAGATCCCTCTCAAATCTTGTCAAACAAGCCTTAAGACCTTGATAATGCTTCGTTGTGAAGATTGTAAGAAGTTACTGAAGGGCGGCGACGTGGCGGCTCGGCGAATTTCGATCCTTCGCCATGAACGAATAAACTGATGTATCTCGACTCCACATCATCAGATCTTTACCAGATTTCACGTGTTTGATTAGACTCCAGGCCTGAAGACATATGCAGGCCAATTTTGAATCATAGTCATAGCGCCACCTACTGGTAACAGGAAGTTAAAGTCTTTATACTTTGGCTTGTTTCTCTTAGTAGGTAAATCAAATCAATATCAAATTTGTTCCACACAAATAGTTCATAATGCCAGATCATGAAGCTTTTGATGTTTCGTCGAACGCCGTTGCCGTGGCGATGCAGTCTTCGCCGTTAACAACGAAGGTCATTTTGAGAGGCTAAAAATGCTCGAAACATAAGCAAACTTGGCATACACATTTAAAGCCCAAAATTTAGTTGTATAATATGATTTTATTGGTTCAGAGTGGCAAATCGGCTCAATAGCGCCCCCTACAAAATTTCAACGAAGCAGCCCTCGCAGTACGTTTCACCTAGATGTATGAAATTTGGTAGGAACATGTATCACATATGGACTTAAATAAAAGTATATTGGGGCCATGCTCTGAACCTGCATGCAGTGTCTGACGGTCACGGAACTGAATGACAGCATCAAACAGAGTCCTCGCGCCGTCCGACGGTCGCGGACGTTCTCGGCCGCGCAGGCCGGAGTCCCGCCGGCACCCCGACGTGCATATTGCGAGGGCCCGCCCATCGCTGCTCGCAGCTTTAATTCTTCTTCTTCTTCTTCTTCTTCTTCTTATTTTTAGTGTTTCGGCGCAAAAAGGAGGTGCTTGGGATATTGGGAAGTCTGAGAAATTTGGCACGCAAGCCAGAATTTGCGAAAATTGCAGTCTGATTGGGGTATCCAGCTGCGGTATGAAATATTGGCTCGCTAGCGCCCCCTATTGAGTAGCCCCAACATCAGGATTCACCCAGCTGTATGAAAGTTGGTAGTTATGTGGAACGTGATGAGACGCACCAAACATCCTCTTGGAAGTTTTCCCTAAACCAAACAGGAAGTCGGCCATTTCTACTTTTATGACGTTTTTTGACCGTTTCAAGGCGTCATACTTTAACGAACTCCTCCCAGAGATTTAACCCGATTGACTTCAGATTCAGCTAGTCTGCTCTTGAGACCTTGGTAGTGAAAAGTTACTCAAAGATCAAAACGTTATCAAACGATGTGGCCGTGGCGTGGCGTCAAAGAAACACCATTCGCCACCAAACAGGAAGTTGTTGTAACTCGGCCGTACATTGTCGAATCTGCTCAAAATCTCTCATATGTCATAACATCCTGACCCGGAACACATCTATATGATAATTGTGAATCAAACTGATAGCGCCACCTAGTGGCAACCGGAAGTTGTACGCTGCGTACTTTGACATCCTGCTCCTCACAGATTAATCAGATCCCTCTCAAATGTTGTCAAACAAGCCTTAAGACCTTGATAATGCTTCATTGTGAAGATTGTAAGAAGTTACTGAAGGACGGCGACGTGGCGGCTCGGCGAATTTCGATCCTTCGCCATGAACGAATAAACTGATGTAACTCGACTCCACATCATCAGATCTTTACCAGATTTCACGTGTTTGATTAGACTCCAGGCCTGAAGACATCTTCAGGCCAATTTTGAATCATAGTCATAGCGCCACCTACTGGTAACAGGAAGTTAAAGTCTTTATACTTTGGCTTGTTTCTCTTAGTAGGTAAATCAAATCAATATCAAATTTGTTCCACACAAATACAAGAAGTTCATAATGCCAGATCATGAAGCTTTTGATGTTTCGTCGAAAGCCGTTGCCGTGGTGATGCAGTCTTCGCCGTTAACAACGAAGGTCATTTTGAGAGGCTAAAAATGCTCGAAACATAAGCAAACTTGGCATACACATTTAAAGCCCAAAATGTAGTTGTATAATATGATTTTATTGGTTCAGAGTGGCAAATCGGCTCAATAGCGCCCCCTACAAAATTTCAACGAAGCAGCCCTCGCAGTACGTTTGAACTAGATGTATGACATGTGGTAGGAACATGTATCACATATGGACGTAAATAAAAGTCTCTTGGCGCTATGCTCTAAACCCAACCGGAAGTCAGCTACTTTGCATTTCTTATGAATTTCTAGTGTCGTTTTTGTCATTTCCAGTCGCTGCACTTTAACGAACTCCTCCTAGGGAATTAATCAGATCAACTTAAAATTTGGTCGGTACAGTCTAAAGACCTTTGTGATGAAAAGTTACTCAAAGCTTGTTGTTTCGTGAAAAGCTGTTGCCGTGTCGACGCATTCTTCGCCGTTAACAACGAAGGTAATTTTGAGAGGCTAAAAATGCTCGAAACATAAGCAAACTTGGCAAGTAGATTACAAGGCCGAAATGTAGTTATGGAATATGATTTTATTGGTTCAGAGTGGCAAATCGGCTCAATAGCGCCCCCTACAAAATTTCAACGAAGCAGCCCTCGCAGTACGTTTCACCTAGATGTATGAAATTTGGTAGGAACATGTATCACATATGGACTGAAATAAAAGTATATTGGGGCCATGCTCTGAACCTGCATGCAGTGTCTGACGGTCACAGAACTGAATGGCAGCATCAGCCAGAGTCCTCGCGCCGTCCGACGGTCGCGGACGTTCTCGGACGTTCTCGGCCGCGCAGGCCGCGCAGGCCGGAGTCCCGCCGGCACCCCGACGTGCATATTGCGAGGGCCCGCCCATCGCTGCTCGCAGCTTTAATTATTCTTATTCTTATTCTTCCACTTTCATGGCAAAAAGGAGGTGCTTGGGATATTGGGAATTTTGTGAAATTTGGCACGCAAGCCAGAATTTGTGAAAATTGCAGTCTGATTGGGGTGTCCAGCTGCGGTATGAAATATTGGCTCGCTAGCGCCCCCTATTGAGTAGCCCCAACATCAGGATTCACCCAGCTGTATGAAAGTTAGTAGGTATGTGGAACGTGATGAGACGCACAAAAAATCCTCTTGGACGTTTTCTCTAAACCAAACAGGAAGTCGGCCATTTTTACTTTGATGACGTTTTTTGACCGTTTCAAGGCGTCATACTTTAACGAACTCCTCCCAGAGATTTGACCCGATTAACTTCAGATTCGGCTAGTCTGCTCTTGAGACCTTGGCAGTGAAAAGTTACTCAAAGATCAAAAAGTTATCGAACTATGTGGCCGTGGCGTGGCGTCAAAGAAACACCATTCGCCACGAAACAGGAAGTTGTTGTAACTCGGCCGTACATTGTTGAATCTGCTCAAAATCTCTCATATGTCATAACATCCTGACCCGGAACACATCTATATGATAATTTTGAATTAAAGTGATAGCGCCACCTAGTGGCAACCGGAAGTTGTACGCTGCGTACTTTGACATCCTGCTCCTCACAGATGAATCAGATCCCTCTCAAATGTTGTCAAACAAGCCTTAAGACCTTGATAATGCTTCATTGTGAAGATTGTAAGAAGTTACTGAAGGACGGCGACGTGGCGGATCGGCGAATTTCGATCCTTCGCCATGAACGAATAAACTGATGTAACTCGACTCCACATCATCAGATCTTTACCAGATTTCACGTGTTTGATTAGACTCCAGGCCTGAAGACATCTGCAGGCCAATTTTGAATCATAGTCATAGCGCCACCTACTGGTAACAGGACGTTAAAGTCTTTATACATTGGCTTGTTTCTCTTAGTAGGTAAATCAAATCAATATCAAATTTGTTCCACACAAATACAAGAAGTTCATAATGCCAGATCATGAAGCTTTTGATGTTTCGTCGAACGCCGTTGCCGTGGCGATGCAGTCTTCGCCATTAACAATGAAGGTCATTTTGAGAGGCTAAAAATGCTCGAAACATACGCAAACTTGGCAAGTAGATTACAAGGCCGAAATGTAGTTACAGAATATGATTTTATTGGTTCAGAGTGGCAAATCGGCTCAATAGCGCCCCCTACAAAATTTCGACGAAGCAGCCCTCGCAGTACGTTTGACCTAGATGTATGAAATGTGGTAGGAACATGTACCACATATGGACTTCAATAAAAGTCTCTTGGGGCTATGCTCTAAACCCAACCGGAAGTCAGCCATTTTGCATTTCTTATGAATTTCTAGTGTCGTTTTTGTCATTTCCAGGTGCTGCACTTTAACGAACTCCTCCTAGGGAATTAATCAGATCAACTTCGAATTTGGTCGGTACAGTCTAAAGACCTTTGTGATGAAAAGTTACTCAAAGCTTGTTTCGTGAAAAGCTGTTGCCGTGCCGACGCATTCTTCGCCATGAAATATTAAGGTGTTTTGAGGGTCTAAAAATGCTCAAAACATAAGCAAACTTGGCATACACATTTAAAGCCCAAATGTAGTTGTAGAATATGATTTCATTGGTTCAGAGTGGCAAATCGGCTCAATATCGCCCCCTACAAAATTTCAACGAAGCAGCCCTCGCAGTACGTTTCACCTAGATGTATGAAATTTGGTAGGAACATGTATCACATATGGACTGAAATAAAAGTATCTTGGGGCCATGCTCTGAACCTGCATGCAGTGTCTGACGGTAACAGAACTGAATGGCAGCATCAACCAGAGTCCTCGCGCTGTCCGACGGTCGCGGACGTTCTCGGCCGCGCAGGCCGGAGTCCCGCCGGCACCCCGACGTGCATATTGCGAGGGCCCGCTCATCGCTGCTCGCAGCTTTAATTATTATTATTATTATTATTATTAGTGTTTCGTCGCAAAAAGGAGGTGCTTGGGATATTGGGAATTTTGTGAAATTTGGCACGCAAGCCAGAATTTGCGAAAATTGCAGTCTGATTGGGGTGTCCAGCAATATGAAATATTGGCTCGCTAGCGCCCCCTATTGAGTAACCCCAACATCAGGTTTCACCCAGCTGTATGAAATTTGGTAGGTATGTGGAACGTGATGAGACGCACAAAAAATCCTCTTGGAAGTTTTCTCTAAACCAAACAGGAAGTCGGCCATCTTTACTTTTATGACACCTTAGCGCTTTAAAAGTTACTAAAAGCTTTAGGTTTTATCAAACGACGTGGATATGGTCTGATGGCCATTTTACATGGCTCGCCATCATCCATCAAGCTGTTGTAACTCGACTGTACTTTGTCAAAACTGTCCCAAACTTGACATCCTTGTTGGCTTTAGGACTTCTGCATGCCAATATTAACTCAGTCACAGCGCCACCTACTGATAAGCACGGACGTAAGCAGGATTCTATAATTACAGCGGCCCAAACACTGAACTTATTGAAAGGGTTTGTGGGCACACCATGAGAAAAATACTTTTCTGATCTAAATATGTGCAAACTAAGATGCTTGGAGAGCAGAAATTAGATGAAAGTGGTTGTCAAGCCACTGTCAGTGGGCATTAGTGTAAATGATCTGTCCAGAGCTTCTTCGTGAGAATCAGGTTGAACGTTATAATGAATGCATCACACTACAATCTAAAGTTACAGAAGAGCTTAAAATGAAAACTGTTTTAAATTAAAGTGTTCAAGTAAAAGTAAATGGCACTACTGTTTTGTTAACTTTCATGTAAGACCAAATACAATCAGCAGGACACTGCAGGGAGTTGAACCCCATCCCAGTAAAGTGAGAGTACCACTTACCAGTGCCTTTTGTTTTTTTGGTCTAGACAGAAGGTCAAGCAAAACCTACATTAACAACAGCATATGAGTGGCAATATTTAATTACAGAATTATTGTGAATCACTTGGAGCAAAGTACATGTTAATGTGTTATATTTTAAATGCTATGCAGCATAGATTCGGTTTTATAAATGAGCTTAATTTGTGACACGTTTTGGTTCTAATGTACAGTTTCTACAATGTTTTTTATTAGCGAGGGAATACATGTTTAATTTGAAATTCTGTATTCAGTTAGTCATGGTTTAAATGTTCAAGAACATACTGTATCTGTTTCAAAATGCTGTTTTAATGCAGGAAAAGAAACCAGAGATTATATATGAATGAATTTTATTTATATAGCGCTTTTCACAGACAATAATATCACAAAGCGCTTAACAGAGCAGACATTTAAAAGCATAAAAAACAACAATGTCACCCTAGGGTCAATAAAGTATATACACAACGAAAAATAAAAAATAAAATCATAAAAATTTAAAACATATTTTAAGAGCAGGTCTAGGACATGGGTTTTTACTCAAATGCACAGGTGGGTTTTGAGCTGGTTTTTAAAAGTATTCACAGTATCTGTGAGGCGTAGAGTTGCAGGCAGAGCATTCCAGAGCCTATACCAAAGTATTCAACTCAATTTAGTTTTGTACAGCCCAAAATCTCAAATTTGCCTCAGACTGCTTTACATTCTGTACACACACATCCTCTGTCCCGGAACCCTCACATCGGAACAGGAAGAACTCTCCCAAAAAACCTTTTACGGGGAGAAAAGAGAGAGAGGCCTGTGGAAGAGCAACAGAGGAGGATCCCTCTCGCAGGATGGACAGAAATGCAATAGATGTCATGTGTACAGAATGAACATCATAACAGAGTTATAACTCATTCAATGTATATGACAGAACCATGGCAGGTCCAGGGTCCAGATATAACCACAATCCTTTGAAACCTGTGAGGCGAGAAAGCACAAAGACTCCGGGGAAGAAGCAAAGTCAGTAATGTGCGTTCATGGTATCGGTAACAGATTGAATAATATGAATAATAAAAATGATATCAGCAGTGGGAGTCAACAGGGCCATGGTGGGAGGAAGGACCAGGGTCCACATAAAACCACGATCCATGGAACCTGTGAGCCGAAAAAGCACAAAGACTCCGGGGAAGAAGCAAAATTAGTCATGTGCATGAATGAGACATGAATTCATACAGAAGGTGAGAGAGAAGAGAAGCTCAGTGTATCCTAGGAAGTCCCCCAGTAGTCTAAGCCTATAGCAGCTTATTTTGGGGCTGGTCCAAGGCAAACCTGAGCCAGCCCCAACTATAAACCTGAACCAGCCCTAACTATAAGCACTATCACAAAGGAAAGTCTTAAGCCTACTCTTAAATATGGTGAGTGTGTCTGCCCCCCCAGACTGAAACTGTTAGAATTTATTTTTTCTTAGTGAGCAGTTTTATGTGAAAAAGAGCATACAATTGCATCGTGATCACTGAAATATGCTGGCAGTACTATAGTTTGTGTATCATACTGTGTTGTTTTAATGTACACATGGTCAATTAATGTGCCTTTCCCAGTAGTGGGCTGAGAGACAACTTGAATATACCCTTTATTTGTCATAAAATCATGAATGATTGAGGATTTCAAAATGTTGTCATTGAAATCTCCCATTACAGCAATTGTATCACTAATTGGATCCAAGGACTCAAGTAGATTGTTTAAATGTGCTTTAAACAATGGGATGGGATATGATGGCGGGCGATAGATGACTGCTATCAATATGTTGTAAGTAACACAGTTGTATACCAGACATTCTAAATTGACATGTGGTTGATTAATAATGTTGTATGTCAACTTGTCTGCACTATACATGCCAACACCGCCATGATGCTGGTTTTGCAAGGCAATCAATGACTGATTGTCACTAGTATATGATGCACTTCGAGGACAGCTATCAAAATGAAAACCATCAATGTTGATTGACTGTGTAGAGGGAGCAGCAGGTAGCCATGTTTCTGTAACAGCAATACAGTGAAGGTTCAAACGTTGTGTAAATACTGTTAAATCTGCCACATGGCGAGGCAAGCTTTGCACGTTCATCAAAAACACATTAAAAGCACGATCAGGTAATTTCTGCTGTGTCATATTGTCAGTTAAATATGGTTCCATGCGTTGAATTGCATGTTGAATATTTTCCTAACAATAAATAGCTTTCTCCTCAAAATCTTGAATTACTAACCCTGACAGATTTCTCACACGACTCAGTGCCACATATGCTTGTCCAGCGGCAAAGATTTTCTTCAGGGAAACCACAGCTTTATCAACTGTAATACCCTGTACCTTATGGTACTGTACATGCCCAAGCCAGTTTTAGTGGAAATTGACGTCGCAATCCTCCATTACTACTGACCTTATCTTCTTCAGGTTTGATACCTGTGGAAGTCGTGGATTGTGTTGAGAATGATGCACTTTGTTTTCTGCGCTGTGCGCCAACTAGTTTATCATCAAATTCAACATAGATCATTTGAGGAAAAGTGCTGTTACTTGAAGTTATTATATCAGTTATGGTGCCACATACACCGTTAACAAGACCATCCATAACATCAACATTATTTGTAAGCATTACTCAAGCATTTTTTCCCAAAAGCAGTTTTTCAGTTAAACATGTATGATATACTTTAGCGTGATGTTTTCTTTTCAACTGTCGTTTGCCGTTTTTTTTAATTATTTACATAATCCTGGGCATTTATTTCAATATAATCTGGACAGAATTTGAATAACTGTTTCACATTGTGCTCATTCACTTGCATATTTGTCGGGAAAATATGTAAATCTTGGGAATCCTCACCTGTTTCACATTGTTTTAGGATTGTAAGGTCCCCTGGTGACATTGGGCTGTCTTTTGATCGTGTTCTTAAGCGGTTTAATAGCTGTGCAAAAGCTTGATCTTTTTGCCTCACAATTGTTTTTAACTCCACAATTTTGAAATAGTTGGACCATAAGTTATCAGATGCAATATCAATACAAAGTGGTTTCCCTTTCACAGGAGGCAGTTGGAAGAAATCACCAACAGCTATTACACTAACTTTTCCAAATGTGGAGAAGTCTCCAGTTTGTTTGATTTGACGCAGTCGACCATGAATGTATGTGAGTAGTTTGTTGTCAACCATGGAAATCTCATCTATAATTACTATCTGCAGAGAACTATATTTTACTCGTAATGTGTTCAGTTTCTCCTCCCCTAAAGGTGTGTATGGTAACTGAATATTAGTTCCAATACTAAATGTACTGTGAATGGTTGCTGCATGTAAATTGTATGCAGCAATCCCAGTTGGAGCAGTTAATAATACACAAATGTCATCAGGATGTTCACAGGTTGGTGACAGTAAGCGTGTTGCTTCGTATTGGATAGCCTTGATTACATGACTTTTGCCTGTTCCTGCGCCCCCTGTAATAAACGTTAAGCGGTGGTGGATTCTCTCCCTTGACTTTCTTTAAACACCAGTTCCTTACATCATTCAATATTGCCATTTGTATTTCATTCAATGATCGAATCAATGCTAAACCTTCTTCTCTACTCAGTGTGTTGTTTTTTTCTAGATTTGCACCTGCTTGTTGACTCATTGATAGATCTGGAATATGTTCTGGTTCTTCTTCGGCTACCTGTTCCTGCTCTTTCATTTCTTCCTCACATTCTATGCACTCAAGCTCAGGGCACATCTGACACCAGGCATCCTCTAAGATACCTTCATTTTCAATAGTGGCTTGGACTCTATCTAACACATCAGCATCAATTTCAAAGACACTGCTATTCCTCTGAAGAATTGTTTTGACAGAAAGTTTGGAGCCATCAGTATATTTGATGTTACCAGTCATATAAAACTGTTCAAATGTTTCAAATGTTTTGGGTTTTAGCTGGGCGTCAACTCGATGTGGTACAAATAACTGAAGTCTACTCTGATAAAACTCTTCTAGACACTTTGTTTCAGAAAAACGCGCAAAACTTATAACTGCAGCTGGTGATCGTGTTCTTTTGGTTATGTATCCTAAGTTGTTGCTCAAACCAATTTTTGTTTGAGAGTTTTCGTTTTTAGACCGGTCTATATTCTGATGCAAATGTTGCCAAACACATGTTATTAAAGGTGTCATCTTTTGGCCGATTCTTATATCGTTCACCTATACCAGGCATCCACATATCTTCTGATGTCAGCTCTTTGTGTTTCGCCTTTTCCTTTAAGACATTTAATGGCAAACTCATTTTAACCACATTATCCCCTGTTGGGACAAACACAACTTTTCTGGAACATTCTTTAAGATGCAAATTCATAACTCTATAGGCTGCCTCTTGAGCACAAACATCTCTATTATGCAAGTATACACGGCCTAATTTAGTCAATGCTTCTTCAGCATCAACATTCCCTTGTGTGGAGGCTTCTTTTTGTGCATTGCCTAACAATAGTCCAATTTCTCGTTCAGATTTCGAAATGTATGAAATAATATACACTATGCGTATGGATCAGAAACATATTGTAAGTCCAAATTTGCATTCCAACATTTTAAGAGTGACTTATTATATTGATTGACCCATATCTCATCAACTTTCCTCTTCAGCACAACATGTGTATTTTTCCCCATACATTTGTAGGCAGCTTCAAAAGTATCCTGATTCAAACCTAGGCTGTCAAACTATTTTTTCACATCATCATGTTTCACTGACTCATCTGAGAGAGCAGTTTTTAATTTTGACATCGACTCTTTCGCATCAACCCTTTTTTGTTTATTTGTTTCTTGATTTTGATTGACACACTGACACCGTGTCAAGTCATTTGCATTCATTTCATCACAGTTGCATGCTTTTGGGCCATCATCTTCAGGTGAACTGCGACATATGAACGTGCGATTAGAAGGTGGTCTTGGAAAACCAAATCGACAAGCAGTATTATTTTTTCGACACGTTTTGGAATGCTGCTGCACAGATGTTACAATGTCTAACAAGACATCATCATGTGATGGTAATCCACATGTGATATACTTGTCAATAAACTGAATCACCTCATCTGTTTTTTTATCTATTTGAAGTGCATTCTCGATCCAGAATAAACAATGCACATGTGGTGAACCACGTTGTTGAAATTCAACACGATAAAAAAAGTGTCATCTTTCCTATTTGATGTAATGGAGACCTAAGTACTTCCTTCAAATAGATATGCCAGCGATAATCAAACATCCGTGCTGCAGTAACAGGATTACAACGCAAGAGCTCACACTTGTCGGCCCACTCTAAATCTTCTGCAGTTTGCGTTCTACCCTGTTGTTTCAATAAACTAGAAATGAGATTTGGCCATCGCATATCTGCGGATGAAAATGAACCAAACCACGTTGGGAGACCTATTTGTCGAACACATGCCACCAAATCTTTTTGAGCTCCTTGCCAAAATGCTGGAGTACCACGAATAGGTTTAAGGAATCGATACCCTTCATCAAACTGCAATAGTTTTCTCAAAGAGTCCTGCTCTTTCAACACATTAGATACTTTTTGTGAATTACAACCCCCTTTGCCCTTGCGTAAAGCTATGGATACACTTGATAAAACCTGATAGACTTCTGATATGTACTGAGCATAAAAGATGTACTCACAACTTCGGGCAAACCTACCATCTGCATGTAATATTCTTGTGTTAAAATACTTGGCCAATTTCAATTTCGTTAACCTTCCCTTTATAATATGTATGATTTCCTTGTGGAAACACTGGGAAGCATTTTGCTTCGTTTGAGGGATCTGTAAGCAATTTTACAGGAGTATTGCCTTCAGCTGGAGCAATATTTAAGATATTATCCAAATATTGATCTAGCATTTCTTGACCAATATCAATTGGCATAAGACAAGTGTCGTGATAAATACAATGCCGTTGTCCATCATAGAGCTCATCATCATTACCATCTGCAGTTGTGTCACCAGTTTCTGTATTTGAATCACTCTCTTTATCTTCTAAATCAGCATTTTCTTCCCTACAAAATGCATTCAGCCACTCCTCGTTAAATTTTACATCTTTATAATGAATGTTACTTTTTCTCAAAAAAAGCAAGGCTTGTCTTACATGCATGGTATCAACAAATTTATACTCATAATGTCCTTTATATGTTCGCTTATGTTTCAATTTGACACGTAACAGAGATCCATCATCTGAGTGAGGAAGCAAGTTAGTGGTTTGAACTACGTTGGCTGGAACACATGTTACTGGTCCATGTACACCATTTTGTCCACCTTTGGGTAATGCCAAGACTTTCATAAATGGAATCTGAAGTGCTATTAGATGTTGTTCTAAATTGTTTAGACAAGCTAATTCTGTGGGAATTGGATCTATTGTCAAATTGTTAACATTACATTGAGCTGGTACTTCACCTTTTTTTAAGTTTAGAATGGCAAGTGAAGCATATCCACGGGTGTCCCATAGCGGTCTCCAAAAGTTGACAAGGTGGTGCACAGTGATCATTACATTTGTGAACAAAATCATAGCTGATGCATTTGTCTGCATTCAGCAATATTTTTTTGTTCTTTCTATAAGCATCTCTCTTACAATGCAAAACCTGACGTTCAAACAGTAATCTATGGCAAACACTACACACAAAATCTGGGCCATTTCTAACATGGGATGTAAACTGCTCCATCACAAAGTCAAAGTCCTTCGACTTCTCTTTTTTCTTTTGCCTCTAATGTAATACCTTTAATGACACTTGCCTTGAATTTAGGATTGTCATGGTATTTCTCTTTACTGCTCGTTTTAACCTTCTCACGGTGCATCTCATCTACTTTGTATTTCGTCTTACTCAATAGTTTCATATTCTCTTTATGACGAGTATCCAGTTTGTATTTACTCTTACTTTGTTGTTTAATTTCTTGCATGTGCATAATATATTTTTTCTTGGAAACACTTTTAGTACTTTGTTGATACAATGCATTAGCCTCATAATGCATTTTCATAAGGAAACTGGTTTTCTATTTAAATACTTTGAGGGAGATAAACTACATGGCTGTTCTTTAACAGTCTCCTTTACATGTGAGACTGCAGATGTATATTGATGTTTTCTTCTACACATGTACGGTGTGTCTGGTACAATCTTTTCTTGACAAACATTCACGCAATTATGGTCAGGATGAACAATATGATCAGAATCAACAACAGTTGTACAGCAGGTGTCATTCTGCAATGTTTTCAATGGACTACACAGTTTTGTCTTCTGTGATCTAGTTCTGTACCCTTGGTCAAATGAAATATTGTTTTTGCATAAGCCATAACACGATTGCAGTCCAGGTCGATGAACACAAACTACATTTTCATAATGGTTGCCAGCAAGATTTTCTAAATATATACAATGTTTGGAGAAAAGGTTGCTGGTTCAACTATATTTTAGCCACCTTCCATCAAGAAATGTAAATATGTTTACTCCTAATTTATCTGCTGCTGCTTGTATTTCAACAAGCACATTTGGTAATCAGACGATCTGCAGACGATCCGCTGATCGCCTTGCTTTCTCTCAAACTTGTGTACAACTGGTCACCTGAAAGCAACACCGAGTCCAGATCTGTTGTCTGCCATGAGAAGACACTCTCTCTACTATGTTTTGCTAAACTTACCAACGCAATTGCCATGCACTGAACTCCTCCAAATGTAAACCTCTCATCCCCCTGGTGAAATGATCCCATTACAGTGTTACCAAGCCTGACAGAACTGCCTGCCTCAACATCAGTTGCAACATTCATGTCACCACTGTTGTCAAGATCACAACTGACAGAATGTTTGTCGACACTCTCTGTAAACCCAGTAGCACACTCCATGTCAGTATCAGTTTGGTACTGAACTGAAAGGCTATGAATACCCCACCACCCAGCGTTTAAAGACTCCTTTAGATCCCTAATGTGATAAATCAGGTCTGCCATGCACGTGTTGAAAACGGCCACAGGCGTGCCATAAGCAGATGCCAACCCGGACCTGGCATCACGTACGCCACAATCAACTACGACAAAAAACTTGCCGTGTTGAATAACCGTAATAACTGCACCGTCGAGGTTCAAAAGACACATTCGATCTCTATTGAGTAGTTCTTCCATTTTTCAGCTTTTTGGACGAAACAGAAAAATAATTATTTGGAGCAGGTGGAAGGGAAAAATGAATAAAAATAACGGATTTTGTAGGGATAGTTGGAAGGGCAGAAGAATCGTATAGGGAATTTAGGAAAGAAGAGGTTGATGAAGAGAGCATGAAACATGTGCTGGAGAAAATGGAGTCTAAGTTGAACGAAGATGCGAAGGGGATGTGTGAAGTAGTGATGGGTCATGCGCACAAGCATCGGCTCTGAGAGCCGGCTCTTTGTAGTGAATCAGAAGAGCCGGCTCGCATCGAGTTTTTTGCCCATTCGCTGCTTAGGTTTCACTTTCAGTGCTCAGTCCCAGCTCTGGTTACGACAGAGGTCTGTTATGATTGGCCAGCATGGCGACCAGCATGCGGCATTCACGTGAGAGGGGCCGGGGCAGACACACCACTTAACTCCACTGCAAGTGAAGAGAGAGACAGAGCGGTGAGGACTGAGGAGCGTGTGTGCATTCAGCCACTCCTCGTTAAATTTTACATCTTTATAATGAATGTTACTTTTTCTCAAAAAAAGCAAGGCTTGTCTTACATGCATGGTATCAACAAATTTATACTCATAATGTCCTTTATATGTTCGCTTATGTTTCAATTTGACACGTAACAGAGATCCATCATCTGAGTGAGGAAGCAAGTTAGTGGTTTGAACTACGTTGGCTGGAACACATGTTACTGGTCCATGTACACCATTTTGTCCACCTTTGGGTAATGCCAAGACTTTCATAAATGGAATCTGAAGTGCTATTAGATGTTGTTCTAAATTGTTTAGACAAGCTAATTCTGTGGGAATTGGATCTATTGTCAAATTGTTAACATTACATTGAGCTGGTACTTCACCTTTTTTTAAGTTTAGAATGGCAAGTGAAGCATATCCACGGGTGTCCCATAGCGGTCTCCAAAAGTTGACAAGGTGGTGCACAGTGATCATTACATTTGTGAACAAAATCATAGCTGATGCATTTGTCTGCATTCAGCAATATTTTTTTGTTCTTTCTATAAGCATCTCTCTTACAATGCAAAACCTGACGTTCAAACAGTAATCTATGGCAAACACTACACACAAAATCTGGGCCATTTCTAACATGGGATGTAAACTGCTCCATCACAAAGTCAAAGTCCTTCGACTTCTCTTTTTTCTTTTGCCTCTAATGTAATACCTTTAATGACACTTGCCTTGAATTTAGGATTGTCATGGTATTTCTCTTTACTGCTCGTTTTAACCTTCTCACGGTGCATCTCATCTACTTTGTATTTCGTCTTACTCAATAGTTTCATATTCTCTTTATGACGAGTATCCAGTTTGTATTTACTCTTACTTTGTTGTTTAATTTCTTGCATGTGCATAATATATTTTTTCTTGGAAACACTTTTAGTACTTTGTTGATACAATGCATTAGCCTCATAATGCATTTTCATAAGGAAACTGGTTTTCTATTTAAATACTTTGAGGGAGATAAACTACATGGCTGTTCTTTAACAGTCTCCTTTACATGTGAGACTGCAGATGTATATTGATGTTTTCTTCTACACATGTACGGTGTGTCTGGTACAATCTTTTCTTGACAAACATTCACGCAATTATGGTCAGGATGAACAATATGATCAGAATCAACAACAGTTGTACAGCAGGTGTCATTCTGCAATGTTTTCAATGGACTACACAGTTTTGTCTTCTGTGATCTAGTTCTGTACCCTTGGTCAAATGAAATATTGTTTTTGCATAAGCCATAACACGATTGCAGTCCAGGTCGATGAACACAAACTACATTTTCATAATGGTTGCCAGCAAGATTTTCTAAATATATACAATGTTTGGAGAAAAGGTTGCTGGTTCAACTATATTTTAGCCACCTTCCATCAAGAAATGTAAATATGTTTACTCCTAATTTATCTGCTGCTGCTTGTATTTCAACAAGCACATTTGGTAATCAGACGATCTGCAGACGATCCGCTGATCGCCTTGCTTTCTCTCAAACTTGTGTACAACTGGTCACCTGAAAGCAACACCGAGTCCAGATCTGTTGTCTGCCATGAGAAGACACTCTCTCTACTATGTTTTGCTAAACTTACCAACGCAATTGCCATGCACTGAACTCCTCCAAATGTAAACCTCTCATCCCCCTGGTGAAATGATCCCATTACAGTGTTACCAAGCCTGACAGAACTGCCTGCCTCAACATCAGTTGCAACATTCATGTCACCACTGTTGTCAAGATCACAACTGACAGAATGTTTGTCGACACTCTCTGTAAACCCAGTAGCACACTCCATGTCAGTATCAGTTTGGTACTGAACTGAAAGGCTATGAATACCCCACCACCCAGCGTTTAAAGACTCCTTTAGATCCCTAATGTGATAAATCAGGTCTGCCATGCACGTGTTGAAAACGGCCACAGGCGTGCCATAAGCAGATGCCAACCCGGACCTGGCATCACGTACGCCACAATCAACTACGACAAAAAACTTGCCGTGTTGAATAACCGTAATAACTGCACCGTCGAGGTTCAAAAGACACATTCGATCTCTATTGAGTAGTTCTTCCATTTTTCAGCTTTTTGGACGAAACAGAAAAATAATTATTTGGAGCAGGTGGAAGGGAAAAATGAATAAAAATAACGGATTTTGTAGGGATAGTTGGAAGGGCAGAAGAATCGTATAGGGAATTTAGGAAAGAAGAGGTTGATGAAGAGAGCATGAAACATGTGCTGGAGAAAATGGAGTCTAAGTTGAACGAAGATGCGAAGGGGATGTGTGAAGTAGTGATGGGTCATGCGCACAAGCATCGGCTCTGAGAGCCGGCTCTTTGTAGTGAATCAGAAGAGCCGGCTCGCATCGAGTTTTTTGCCCATTCGCTGCTTAGGTTTCACTTTCAGTGCTCAGTCCCAGCTCTGGTTACGACAGAGGTCTGTTATGATTGGCCAGCATGGCGACCAGCATGCGGCATTCACGTGAGAGGGGCCGGGGCAGACACACCACTTAACTCCACTGCAAGTGAAGAGAGAGACAGAGCGGTGAGGACTGAGGAGCGTGTGTGCGTCTTGCATTGTCGTGTAGTTTAACTATGAGTGACACTAGAAAGCGAAGCAGCATCTGGCTGCAGTTTAAAGATATTGGGAACAACAAAGCAGAGTGCCTTCACTGCAAAAACGAAGGTCACTATAAGAGCAGGTTCCACCACAAACCTGCATAAAAAATCAGCTCTGCCGTCTGAGCTAGCCGGGCCTGTTAAAGCAAACAAAAGGTTGAGATTTCGAATCCCACCTTGGGTGATAGTCTTTTGTACTGTGGCCGACTGTTCTCATGGGTGGACTTCAGTCCTGTAACACACGCCTCCGCCAACCCATCCCCCACTGTTGACATCAGTGGTCTGGGAGGATGCTGATTGTCGGCTTGATTCTGACACCAACTCCAGCTGGATTTACATTGACATTCTGTGTAACTTCTAGCAAAGTAAAATACATCTTTTGAACTAACAACTAAATCAATGTTGCACACCTTAAAGCAATTTGGTTTTCTATGGTCTCATGATTTCATTCAGTCAAAATGGTACCTGTAGATATTCAAGGAAAACTTTGTTTTCTACAGAAACCACAGCAGAGATATCTGTTTTGCCAAACTACAAGGATGAAACTTGCAGGTAAAATTATCTGTCAGAAGTGGGGTTTGAACCCACGCCTCCATTTGGAGACCAGAAGTCTCTTTGCTGAGGAAGGAGTGAACCCTTTTTACGTCCATTCCGGCCATTACCTTTTCCCATACCTTCTCTGCAGCCGGCCTTCTTACCTCTTTCATTCTTAAACATCTGTACATCACTCTCGTTTTCACACTCGCCAGGCTTACTATCCTTTCTCCTTCCCCCACATACATTTCCACCCCTTCTTCTCCACTCCCCACCGCCTCACTCTCAATCATTCTCACCCATTCACCCGGCATCCCCTTCTTTATCTTCTCCACCACTTCCCCCACTGCACTGAACCCCATTTCATCACCCCTTTCTCACCTCATCTACCACTACCTGAGCCCCCATGAACCCAGGTACATACTCCTACACTAAATCCCTCACCTTCCTAAAGCCTGCTCTCCACATCTCCAAGTTATAAATTGTGCTCCCCTCAAATGTGATTTTGGGATTTAGAAACACTGGTTGCTCCCACACCTGTTTTACATTCTTGCATTGAAACTGCACATGTTTTACAAACTCTCCCCAAGCTCCCAACATCTCTTTATAGAACTCAGACACCTCACTCAACATACCTTTCTTCAGTTCCATAAATATTCCACTTTCTCCACAACCCCCACATTTGTTAATTGCTTCTTTCAAAAACAGCTTCCATACCTGATCTTTCTTGTCCTTTACATATCTTGTCATCATTTTCAACCGAAGCGCATTCTTTTTCTTTTCTAAATTGATCAGCTTCAACCCACCATCCTTGTATTCATTTTCCATCACTTCCCTGGCTATTCTGACACCTTTCCCACCCCAGAGAAACTCACTCACCATTTTCTCTGTCTCCTTTAGCACTCGCTCAGGCACATCCAACACAGTCATTGCATACACCAGTTTGCTCATTAGCAGGCCATTCACTACCACCACTTTCCCCTTCAACTTCAACTTCCTAAGTCTCCAAAACCGTAATGTCTTCTTGATGCTATTCATTATCCCTTCATACTGCATGTCTCTCCCTTCTCTGTCTTCAACCCCTAAATTCACCCCTAATACCCTAAAATAGTCCTTCCTCTCTTTCAATCCTATATCCCTCCTCCTTTCTCTATTGGCTCCAACACACATGATTTCTGACTTTTCCATGTTTAGCTTTGCTCCTGATGCTCTACCATAATCATCTACACTTTTTATAACCTCAAGGACACTTTCACTGTCTTGTACTGTTACTGTTGTGTCATCCGCATACTGGTACAATAGACTCATTTGCCCTCCTGGTAAGTCTATGCCTCTGACCTTTTTATTTTGCTTCAGCAGTGCAGCCAATGGCTCTGCTGACAGTGAGTACAGCAGAGCTGACAGTGGACACCCCTGTCTAACCGACCTCTCTAATCTGAATTTATCTGTGACTATCCCATTAATTTTGACGCAACTAACAGCTTTCTCATACAACCTTTTGATCCATCCTACTAACTGCTGCCCAAACCCAACTTTTTCTAATACGCCATATAGGTATCCATGGTCTACCCTATCAAATGCTTTGTTCAAGTCTAAACTCATCACTATTCCCCCCTCCCCTCCCTTCATGTGTTCTATTGTGTCCCTAATACTGCTGATTGTGTCTGCTATATCCCTCCCTGGTATGCTGTAAGCCTGCGTGCTTCCCACTATTGTCCCTATCACCCTCTTAATCCTATTTGCCAGTACTCTTGCTAGTATTTTATAGTCACTGTTTAAACAGCTAAGCGGCCTATAGTTTTCAAGTCTATCCCTACTCCCTTTCTTATATATAATACTAACTAACCCTGTCGCCATACTAACCGGCATCTCATCCTTCTCTTCCATCCATTTAAACTATCTGTCCAACAGTGGCGCTAGTTCCTCTTTAAACTCTATGTAAAACACTCCCACTAACCCATCTAACCCGGACTTTTATTCCTGCCTAACCCTACTATGGCTGCTTCTATTTCACCTATCCTTATCTCTCCTTCACACATCCCCTTCGCATCTTCGGTCAACTTAGACTCCATTTTCTCCAGCACATGTTTCATGCTCTCTTCAGCAACCTCTTCTTTCCTAAATAGTTCCCTATAAAATTCTTCTACCCTTCCAACAATCCCTACAAAATCCGTTATTGTTTCTCCATTTTTCCCTTCCACCTGCTCCAAATAATTATTTTTCTGTTTCGTCCTCTCTAACCCTAAAAAGAATGCTGTACATTTCTCTCCCTCAACCACATATCTAGCCCTACTTCTAACTATTGCTCCCATGCATCTCTTCTGTTCTACCTCCTCCAGCTCACTTTTAATTTTATTATACCGTTCTAATGCGTGCCCTACCCCCTGTTCCACCCTCTCTGCTTCTCTAGCTAACTCTTCCTTTAGTCTCCTTTCCCTCCCTCTTTCCCTTCTATTCCTATCCCTGCTGTAGCTCATGCTCAACTTCTTTAGCTCCCCCTTCATCTCCTCCCACCACCTCCCCATATCCTCCTCATACATGCTCTCATTCTTTCTCCCCATTATACATTCTCTCACCTTTTCCTTGTACCTTTCTTCTTTGAGCAACATCCCATTCAGGCACCACACACCTCCCCCCCTCCTCTCACACCCATGACCCAGGGGCGGACTGGCCATCGGGGATACCGGGGGAATCCCCGGTAGGCCGACGGGGTTTGGGCCGGTCTCTGACATCGCCGGCCCCGACTATATTATATGCTTCACAGAACGCGTTCAATTGACTCTAATACCGAAAGTCAATAATCAGTGAAAACTGCATCAACAGTATAAACTGACATTATACTACTCTTCGCGATCCGAGGACGCCATAGCACGGCTGGACACTACGGTGCTTTTAAAAACTTTTCTCCATAACCGCAGTCTGCGCCGTGCGCTCGTGCCGGGCGACGGTCGGGGCGGGGCCGGCGGAGGTGCGAATGGCCGCCGTAGACCGGCGAAATACAGGGGCGGCTCGACTGTCACGGCGTCCATGAATCGAGAAGGACTTCTTACTGGAACTGAAACGATGTACTGGGATTAAATTCTTTGTCAACAAAGAATTTGGTAAGTGACAAACTGCGTTTCTTTTTTTACATCTGCAGTATCGTTTTTATGAATAATATTTGATGGCTCGTGCTCTTGTGTGGTGGAATGCGTGGATCCGCTGCAGGTCTGCTGGATTGATGTGCTTTGTTGTCATATGAATATATGTGACTGGTTTTTATGACTTTGTGGCTGTCATTGTGTTAATTACGTGGATTTGACTATGCGAGTTACAAAGCGAGCTCAAATGTCTGGCACGACAGTGGGATAGGCTGAAGGCATCAGTATTTGAGGAGTACACAACCAAGACAACAGAAGCCGGGCCGGAGGATGCTGAAGATGAACGCTGAAGAGGCAGAGATGGTTTACAAAAAGTGCTCATCTTGCAAGGACTGTCCAATCTGTTGCTACAGAGTTCTGAAGCAGTACAACCTCCTGACAGATGCATACCACATCATAGGCCTTGCATACAGGTTCCTGATTATCCTCTCTGTCACACAGGTAGCATGCGAGCGAAGCTTTTCGATGCTGAAATATATCAAAAACAGGCTCAGGAGCTCGCTCTTTCAACAGCACCTGGAGGCTTTTATGTTGATGGCTACTCAGACAGATGTTTTGCAGATGCTGGACAGTGAGAAAATCATAGACGGTGTTGCAGAAAAGAGTGAGCTGCTGCAAAAACCGTGCATTGAGTGGGCAGCGCGCCGTGTATTGAGTGGGCCGGTCTGACAGTAACTCCCGGGCCACTTTTTCCCCCCAGTCCGCCCCTGCCATGACCTAATCTAAATTTCAGCACCACATGGTCACTGAGCGCAGTTACCCTATAATCAATTTCTCCCATTTTGCTTGCTAGACTCTCCGTACTCAACACTAAATCAATCCTACTCTGTTTTAATTCCCCTTTCACCATCTGTCTCCTTGTAAATATGCGGCCTCTTGGATTCTTTTCCCTCCACACATCTACCAGTCCATTTGCTCTCATTACCTCCTTCAATACTCTTCTTGAGGAGTCACTTTTGAAACACACATTTGCAGACGCATCCAGCCTTCCACACCACACATTAAAGTCGCCCACAATTACGCATTCTTTCCCACACATTCCCGCCATTCTCTCAAAAAACTCCCGTCTCTCCTTTTCCTCATTTGGTGCATACACATTCAACACTTTCAATTCCTTACCCAGGTGTTCAAAAGTAATCCCTATCACCCTCCCATCACCATCATCCTCACATTTCCTCACTTTCTCAATCCCTCCCTTTTTAACTAAAATCACCACTCCCCTCGAATACATGTCCCCATTGTTTGCATACACATCTCCCATCCACTCTTTCTCTACCTCCTCCACACATTTCTCATCCCAGTGTGTCTCTTGCAAACATATAATGTCAGCCTCACACAACATCAAGACTTGGCTTCGCCTACAACTAGTCCTAAGCCTATTTGCATTAAAAGAAGCAACAGACACCATTAATAGTACAAATGAAAAGAAAAGAAAACAAATAAATCGTCTTTTTAGACACAACTTCCCTGTGAGACTGTACTTAATTATTTTCATACTTCTGCAGCCATTTATGCTTAGGGACAATACATTCACAGAACCAGCAGCAAGGAAGACCATTATGTTAGGCAGATACATTTACACTTTTATTTATTTTTTTCCCGCTCACCTTTTTCTTTGATTTCTCTTTTGTTGCCCATAACCCCTGTCTCTTTCTCATCTCTTTGGCTTCAGAGAAGTCCATGTCCGACTCACCAGATATCTCTGTCTGCTGTGATGTCTGCAGCCCAGTACTGCTCTCTCCCCTCTCCTCCATGTCAAGGGAGGACCCGATCTCGAACTGATCCTCAACCCCCCCCAGTTCCCGCGGCCCAGACTGAACCGTCTGTGCTGGTGCCCTCTCCGGCATTACTGCCTCTGCCTCCACCGCCGTATCTGCTCCATGCACCGCCTCGACAGCGATCCTCACTTGTGTCATGGCCGCCGAGCCCACCACCCTCGAGACACGCCTTCCTCTTGCCTTGGCTCCCAGTCTCTGGCTCTCTTCCATTCCCAGCCATGATGCGGGCTGCAGCCCGCCCCTCGGTCCCGGCTGCGTCGTTGCTGGCGTCGGCGTTTCTGGCACCGTTGTCTGCACGGGTGTGGCCCCTGGCTCCAACGCTGCTCCTGCTGCCTCCACATCTGTAGCTCTCGCCCCGACACTCTCTCGGGCTCCCGTCTCCGCCGTCGCCACTGGCCCCTCCACGTCCTCAGCAATCACCACCAGGTCCATCCCCGCCGTCGCTGGCTCCTTGGCCACTCCGCTCACCTGCCCCGGTGTCAGCCCAGTGCTGGGGCCCGTCACCTCACCCTCCGCCAGTAGGTCTGCCTCGGGCTCAGGCTGCACATCGCAGCTGGCCCCCACCTCCTCCATCTGGGTCTGCTCCTCGTCCTCTCCCCCAGGCCCGCCGGAATCCGTAGCGCTGTTTAGGTCAAACAGCTCCTCCTCCGTCCCTTTCTCCTCCTCCACCACCAGCTCTCCCACACACACACATGCCTCAGGCATTTTGTTACATTGTCTACATCTCTGTCCCTGCTTCATGGCACACTCTCTGGCGATATGGCCCTGCTCGCCACACTTGTGGCACAGAAACTCTGGGCACTCCCTGAGAATGTGGCCCGGCTGCATGCAGCCCCTGCATATTTTTGCCTGCCCGTCGTGGAGTACCCTAAAGTACTCCGATCCTACTGCAGTCTCAAATTTTGTGGAGTATGGTAGGGACTGCACGCGCTCCGTGAAACATACTCTCAGGTACTTGGTTCCGTCTGTCACCCGTGAGCCCGGCCACATTCTCCTCCTGATGGCAGAAACTGCCATTACACCCCAGCTGGCCAGTTTAGTCAGGATGCTTTCATCAGCAATATAAAACGGTAGATTCAGGAAAGAAACTACCAGTTCATTATTTACAAGTTCAGACGCATGCACCCGCATATCACCCACCCTGAAGCCCTCCATTAATTTGTTCTTTGCTGCCAGATCAGCCATGGTTAGTTCGTATTTTCTGGGTGAGATAGCTCTGCACGCCAGTAGAGCCCCACACTGCCTCTGGATCTGGGTGATCAGCCCCATTGCCGTGATATTATCTCCGCCCTCCAGCTCTACATTCACTGTCAGTCTCTTCAGGTCATTCGTACTCCTCACCTTCTCTGCAGCCCTTTGTGCTGCATTCTCCTGCTCGCTCCTCACCGCTACCACCAGGTTATTCACCGCAGCTGCAGCCGGGGCCTCGCATCTCTCTGTAGCCCGGGTGGGCATCTCCTTCCTCGTTGTCAGTATTCCATTCCTTGTCACGCCATCTTTCGCCGTCTGCATGGGGATGTTCATTCGGATTGTCGTTACGCCAGGCAGGGTCATACCGTCGTTGTCAATCATACCAGGGGTGTCCGTGTTCGTCATCATTGTACCAGGCAGGGTTCGGTTCACAGGTGTGGCAGTCATCTCGGGAGGGGAAAAAAAAGCGCTCTTTTACAAACAATTGTAAAAAGAGGGAAAAACACGCCAAAACGACGGACTTTAAACACTTCCCCCCGAACAGTGAGACACTGTCGGGGGTACTAGAACGAACAATCAAACAATTAACAAAGAAAACCACTCAGGGCATGTAAGAAAAAACGAGTATAGTGTAGAGAAAAGCAGGAGCAGCAAACAAGCGTGCCTGCAAACAGGATCACAATCAGCCAAGTCCCACAATGCACTCTGGTCCTGACAGGTGAAATCCTAATTGTGCCTGGGTTTCACGAGTGACATCTAAATAGACATCATGGGTTGCCTCGATAGCAAGGTTCTGCTATATTCCGCGTAATGAAAATGTCGTTGTCTCATGAATTTGATTTGAAGTTAGCTCATGAATGAGATTTTGAAGGGCTTTCATTTTAAAATGCTACATCAGAATGTCCTGTAACACACCCAAGTATAGCCAGAGTAAACATCTACAAATTCATCCCAGGTTAAGTCCTAGTCTAAAACTCTGAAGCCCAACGTGGGGCTCGAACCCACGACCCTGAGATTAAGAGTCTTATGCTCTGCCGTCTGAGCTAGCCGGGCCTGTTAAAGCAAACAAAAGGTTGAGAGTTCGAATCCCACCTTCGGTGATAGTCTTTTGTGCTGTGGACTACTGTTGTCAGGGGTTGCCTTTCATTTGAAGTTAGCTCATGAATGAGATTTTGAAGGGCTTTAATTTCAAAATGCTGCATCAGAATGTCCTGTAACACACCCACGTATAGCTCGGGTAAACGTCTACAAATTCATCCCAGGTTAAGTCCTAGTCTAAAACTCTGAAGCCCAACGTGGGGCTCGAACCCACGACCCTGAGATTAAGAGTCTCATGCGCTGCCGTCTGAGCTAGCCGGGCCCTGTACATTGAACAAAAGGTTGAGAGTTTGAATCCCACCCATCTTTTGTACTGTGGCCGACTGTTCTCATGGGTGGACTTCAGTCCTGTAACACACGCCTCCGCCAACCCATCCCCCACTGTTGACATCAGTGGTCTGGGAGGATGCTGATTGTCGGCTTGATTCTGACACCAACTCCAGCTGGATTTACATTGACATTCTGTGTAACTTGCTACATCAGAATGTCCTGTAACACACCCAAGTATAGCGAGAGTAAACATCTACAAATTCATCCCAGGTTAAGTCCTAGTCTAAAACTCTGAAGCCCAACGTGGGGCTCGAACCCACGACCCTGAGATTAAGAGTCTCATGCTCTGCCGTCTGAGCTAGCCGGGCCTGTTAAAGCAAACAAAAGGTTGAGAGTTCGAATCCCACCTTCGGTGATAGTCTTTTGTACTGTGGACTACTGTTGTCAGGGGTTGCCTTTCATTTGAAGTTAGCTCATGAATGAGATTTTGAAGGGCTTTAATTTCAAAATGCTGCATCAGAATGTCCTGTAACACACCCACGTATAGCTCGGGTAAACGTCTACAAATTCATCCCAGGTTAAGTCCTAGTCTAAAACTCTGAAGCCCAACGTGGGGCTCGAACCCACGACCCTGAGATTAAGAGTCTCATGCTCTGCCGTCTGAGCTAGCCGGGCCATGTACATTGAACAAAAGGTTGAGAGTTTGAATCCCACCCATCTTTTGTACTGTGGCCGACTGTTCTCATGGGTGGACTTCAGTCCTGTAACACACGCCTCCGCCAACCCATCCCCCACTGTTGACATCAGTGGTCTGGGAGGATGCTGATTGTCGGCTTGATTCTGACACCAACTCCAGCTGGATTTACATTGACATTCTGTGTAACTTGCTACATCAGAATGTCCTGTAACACACCCAAGTATAGCTCGGGTAAACGTCTACAAATTCATCCCAGGTTAAGTCCTAGTCTAAAACTTAGAAGCCCAACGTGGGGCTCGAACCCACGACCCTGAGATTAAGAGTCTCACGCTCTGCGTCTGAGCTAGCCGGGCCTGTTAAAGCAAACAAAAGGTTGAGAGTTCGAATCCCACCTTCGGTGATAGTATTTTGTACTGTGGCCGACTGTTCTCATGGGTGGACTTCAGTCCTATAACACACGCCTCCGCCAACCCATCCCCCACTGTTGACATCAGTGGTCTGGGAGGATGCTGATTGTCAGCTTGATTCTGACACCAACTCCAGCTGGATTTACATTGACATTCTGTGTAACTTCTAGCAAAGTAAAATACATCTTTTGAACTAACAACTAAATCCATGTTGCACACCTTAAAGCAATTTGGTTTTCTATGTTCTCATGATTTCATTCAGTCAAAATGGTACCTGTAGATATTCAAGGAAAACTTTGTTTTCTACAGAAACCACAGCAGAGATATCTGTTTTGCCAAACAACAAGGATGAAACTTGCAGGTATAATTATCTGTCAGAAGTGGGGTTTGAACCCACGCCTCCATTTGGAGACCAGAAGTCTCTAATCCTAATTGTGCCTGGGTTTCACGAGTTACATCTAAATAGACACCATGGCCTGCCTCGATCGCAAGGTTCTGCTCTATTCCGCGTAACGAAAATGTCGTCTCATGAATTTGATATGAAGTTAGCTCATGAATGAGATTTTGAAGGGCTTTAATTTCAAAATGCTACATCAGAATGTCCTGTAACACACCCAAGTATAGCTAGGGTAAACGTCTACAAATTCATCCCAGGTTAAGTCCTAGTTTAAAACTCTGAACTAGCCGGGCCCTGTACATTGAACAAAAGGTTGAGAGTTCGAATCCCACCATGGGTGATAGTCTTTTGTACTGTGGCCGACTGTTCTCATGGGTGGACTTCAGTCCTGTAACACACGCCTCCGCCAACCCATCCCCCACTGTTGACATCAGTGGTCTGGGAGGATGCTGATTGTCGGCTTGATTCTGACACCAACTCCAGCTGGATTTACATTGACATTCTGTGTAACTTGCTACATCAGAATGTCCTGTAACACACCCAAGTATAGCTCGGGTAAACGTCTACAAATTCATCCCAGGTTAAGTCCTAGTCTAAAACTTAGAAGCCCAACGTGGGGCTCGAACCCACAACCCTGAGATTAAGAGTCTCATGCTCTGCCGTCTGAGCTAGCCGGGCCTGTTAAAGCAAACAAAAGGTTGAGAGTTCGAATCCCACCTTCGGTGATAGTCTTTTGTACTGTGGCCGACTGTTCTCATGGGTGGACTTCAGTCCTATAACACACGCCTCCGCCAACCCATCCCCCACTGTTGACATCAGTGGTCTGGGAGGATGCTGATTGTCGGCTTGATTCTGACACCAACTCCAGCTGGATTTACATTGACATTCTGTGTAACTTCTAGCAAAGTAAAATACATCTTTTGAACTAACAACTAAATCCATGTTGCACACCTTAAAGCAATTTGGTTTTCTATGTTCTCATGATTTCATTCAGTCAAAATGGTACCGGTAGATATTCAAGGACAACTTTGGTTTCTACAGAAACCACCGCAGAGATATCTGTTTTGCCAAACTACAAGGATGAAACTTGCAGGTAAAATTATCTGTCAGAAGTGGGGTTTGAACCCACGCCTCCATTTGGAGACCAGAAGTCTCTTTGCTGAGGAAGGAGTGAACCCTTGAGTCTGGCGCCTTAGACCACTCGGCCATCCTGACAGGTGAAATCCTAATTGTGCCTGGGTTTCACGAGTAACATCTAAATAGACATCATGGGTTGCCTCGATAGCAAGGTTCTGCTATATTCCGCGTAATGAAAATGTCGTTGTCTCATGAATTTGATTTGAAGTTAGCTCATGAATGAGATTTTGAAGGGCTTTCATTTTAAAATGCTACATCAGAATGTCCTGTAACACACCCAAGTATAGCGAGAGTAAACATCTACAAATTCATCCCAGGTTAAGTCCTAGTCTAAAACTCTGAAGCCCAACGTGGGGCTCAAACCCACGACCCTGAGATTAAGAGTCTCATGCTCTGCCGTCTGAGCTAGCCGGGCCTGTTAAAGCAAACAAAAGGTTGAGAGTTCGAATCCCACCTTCGGTGATAGTCTTTTGTACTGTGGACTACTGTTGTCAGGGGTTGCCTTTCATTTGAAGTTAGCTCATGAATGAGATTTTGAAGGGCTTTAATTTCAAAATGCTGCATCAGAATGTCCTGTAACACACCCACGTATAGCTCGGGTAAACGTCTACAAATTCATCCCAGGTTAAGTCCTAGTCTAAAACTCTGAAGCCCAACGTGGGGCTCGAACCCACGACCCTGAGATTAAGAGTCTCATGCTCTGCCGTCTGAGCTAGCCGGGCCTGTGTAAAGCAAACAAAAGGTTGAGAGTTCGAATCCCACCTTCGGTGATAGTCTTTTGTACTGTGGCCGACTGTTCTCATGGGTGGACTTCAGTCCTATAACACACGCCTCCGCCAACCCATCCCCCACTGTTGACATCAGTGGTCTGGGAGGATGCTGATTGTCGGCTTGATTCTGACACCAACTCCAGCTGGATTTACATTGACATTCTGTGTAACTTCTAGCAAAGTAAAATACATCTTTTGAACTAACAACTAAATCCATGTTGCACACCTTGAAGCAATTTGGTTTTCTATGTTCTCATGATTTCATTCAGTCAAAATGGTACCTGTAGATATTCAAGGAAAACTTTGTTTTCTACAGAAACCACAGCAGAGATATCTGTTTTGCCAAACTACAAGGATGAAACTTGCAGGTAAAATTATCTGTCAGAAGTGGGGTTTGAACCCACGCCTCCATTTGGAGACCAGAAGTCTCTTTGCTGAGGAAGGAGTGAACCCTTGAGTCTGGCGCCTTAGACCACTCGGCCATCCTGACAGGTGAAAGCCTAATTGTGCCTGGGTTTCACGAGTTACATCTAAATAGACACCATGGCCTGCCTCGATCGCAAGGTTCTGCTCTATTCCGCGTAACGAAAATGTCGTTGTCGCATGAATTTGATTTGAAGTTAGCTCATGAATGAGATTTTGAAAGGCTTTAATTTCAAAATGCTACATCAGAATGTCCTGTAACACACCCAAGTATAGCTAGGGTAAACGTCTACAAATTCATCCCAGGTTAAGTCCTAGTTTAAAACTCTGAACCAGCCGGGCCCTGTACATTGAACAAAAGGTTGAGAGTTCGAATCCCACCATGGGTGATAGTCTTTTGTACTGTGGCCGACTGTTCTCATGGGTGGACTTCAGTCCTGTAACACACGCCTCCGCCAACCCATCCCCCACTGTTGACATCAGTGGTCTGGGAGGATGCTGATTGTCGGCTTGATTCTGACACCAACTCCAGCTGGATTTACATTGACATTCTGTGTAACTTCTAGCAAAGTAAAATACATCTTTTGAACTAACAACTAAATCCATGTTGCACACCTTAAAGCAATTTGGTTTTCTATGTTCTCATGATTTCATTCAGTCAAAATGGTACCTGTAGATATTCAAGGAAAACTTTGTTTTCTACAGAAACCACAGCAGAGATATCTGTTTTGCCAAACTACAAGGATGAAACTTGCAGGTAAAATTATCTGTCAGAAGTGGGGTTTGAACCCACGCCTCCATTTGGAGACCAGAAGTCTCTAATCCTAATTGTGCCTGGGTTTCACGAGTTACATCTAAATAGACACCATGGCCTGCCTCGATCGCAAGGTTCTGCTCTATTCCGTGTAACGAAAATGTCGTTGTCTCATGAATTTGATTTGAAGTTAGCTCATGAATGAGATTTTGAAGGGCTTTCATTTTAAAATGCTGCATCAGAATGTCCTGTAACACACCCACGTATAGCTCGGGTAAACGTCTACAAATTCATCCCAGGTTAAGTCCTAGTCTAAAACTCTGAAGCCCAACGTGGGGCTCGAACCCACGACCCTGAGATTAAGAGTCTCATGCTCTGCCGTCTGAGCTAGCCGGGCCCTGTACATTGAACAAAAGGTTGAGAGTTTGAATCCCACCCATCTTTTGTACTGTGGCCGACTGTTCTAATGGGTGGACTTCAGTCCTGTAACACACGCCTCCGCCAACCCATCCCCCACTGTTGACATCAGTGGTCTGGGAGGATGCTGATTGTCGGCTTGATTCTGACACCAACTCCAGCTGGATTTACATTGACATTCTGTGTAACTTGCTACATCAGAATGTCCTGTAACACACCCAAGTATAGCTCGGGTAAACGTCTACAAATTCATCCCAGGTTAAGTCCTAGTCTAAAACTTAGAAGCCCAACGTGGGGCTCGAACCCACGACCCTGAGATTAAGAGTCTCATGCTCTGCCGTCTGAGCTAGCCGGGCCTGTTAAAGCAAACAAAAGGTTGAGAGTTCGAATCCCACCTTCGGTGATAGTCTTTTGTACTGTGGCCGACTGTTCTCATGGGTGGACTTCAGTCCTATAACACACGCCTCCGCCAACCCATCCCCCACTGTTGACATCAGTGGCTGGGAGGATGCTGATTGTCGGCTTGATTCTGACACCAACTCCAGCTGGATTTACATTGACATTCTGTGTAACTTCTAGCAAAGTAAAATACATCTTTTGAACTAACAACTAAATCCATGTTGCACACCTTAAAGCAATTTGGTTTTCTATGTTCTCATGATTTCATTCAGTCAAAATGGTACCGGTAGATATTCAAGGACAACTTTGTTTTCTACAGAAACCACCGCAGAGATATCTGTTTTGCCAAACTACAAGGATGAAACTTGCAGGTAAAATTATCTGTCAGAAGTGGGGTTTGAACCCACGCCTCCATTTGGAGACCAGAAGTCTCTTTGCTGAGGAAGGAGTGAACCCTTGAGTCTGGCGCCTTAGACCACTCGGCCATCCTGACAGGTGAAATCCAAATTGTGCCTGGGTTTCACGAGTGACATCTAAATAGACATCATGGGTTGCCTCGATAGCAAGGTTCTGCTATATTCCGCGTAATGAAAATGTCGTTGTCTCATGAATTTGATTTGAAGTTAGCTCATGAATGAGATTTTGAAGGGCTTTCATTTTAAAATGCTACATCAGAATGTCCTGTAACACACCCAAGTATAGCGAGAGTAAACATCTACAAATTCATCCCAGGTTAAGTCCTAGTCTAAAACTCTGAAGCCCAACGTGGGGCTCGAACCCACGACCCTGAGATTAAGAGTCTCATGCTCTGCCGTCTGAGCTAGCCAGGCCTGTTAAAGCAAACAAAAGGTTGAGAGTTCGAATCCCACCTTCGGTGATAGTCTTTTGTACTGTGGACTACTGTTGTCAGGGGTTGCCTTTCATTTGAAGTTAGCTCATGAATGAGATTTTGAAAGGCTTTAATTTCAAAATGCTGCATCAGAATGTCCTGTAACACACCCACGTATAGCTCGGGTAAACGTCTACAAATTCATCCCAGGTTAAGTCCTAGTCTAAAACTCTGAAGCCCAACGTGGGGCTCGAACCCACGACCCTGAGATTAAGAGTCTCATGCGCTGCCGTCTGAGCTAGCCGGGCCCTGTACATTGAACAAAAGGTTGAGAGTTTGAATCCCACCCATCTTTTGTACTGTGGCCGACTGTTCTCATGGGTGGACTTCAGTCCTGTAACACACGCCTCCGCCAACCCATCCCCCACTGTTGACATCAGTGGTCTGGGAGGATGCTGATTGTCGGCTTGATTCTGACACCAACTCCAGCTGGATTTACATTGACATTCTGTGTAACTTGCTACATCAGAATGTCCTGTAACACACCCAAGTATAGCGAGAGTAAACATCTACAAATTCATCCCAGGTTAAGTCCTAGTCTAAAACTCTGAAGCCCAACGTGGGGCTCGAACCCACGACCCTGAGATTAAGAGTCTCATGCTCTGCCGTCTGAGCTAGCCGGGCCTGTTAAAGCAAACAAAAGGTTGAGAGTTCGAATCCCACCTTCGGTGATAGTCTTTTGTACTGTGGACTACTGTTGTCAGGGGTTGCCTTTCATTTGAAGTTAGCTCATGAATGAGATTTTGAAGGGCTTTAATTTCAAAATGCTGCATCAGAATGTCCTGTAACACACCCACGTATAGCTCGGGTAAACGTCTACAAATTCATCCCAGGTTAAGTCCTAGTCTAAAACTCTGAAGCCCAACGTGGGGCTCGAACCCACGACCCTGAGATTAAGAGTCTCATGCTCTGCCGTCTGAGCTAGCCGGGCCCTGTACATTGAACAAAAGGTTGAGAGTTTGAATCCCACCCATCTTTTGTACTGTGGCCGACTGTTCTCATGGGTGGACTTCAGTCCTGTAACACACGCCTCCACCAACCCATCCCCCACTGTTGACATCAGTGGTCTGGGAGGATGCTGATTGTCGGCTTGATTCTGACACCAACTCCAGCTGGATTTACATTGACATTCTGTGTAACTTGCTACATCAGAATGTCCTGTAACACACCCAAGTATAGCTCGGGTAAACGTCTACAAATTCATCCCAGGTTAAGTCCTAGTCTAAAACTTAGAAGCCCAACGTGGGGCTCGAACCCACGACCCTGAGATTAAGAGTCTCACGCTCTGCGTCTGAGCTAGCCGGGCCTGTTAAAGCAAACAAAAGGTTGAGAGTTCGAATCCCACCTTCGGTGATAGTATTTTGTACTGTGGCCGACTGTTCTCATGGGTGGACTTCAGTCCTATAACACACGCCTCCGCCAACCCATCCCCCACTGTTGACATCAGTGGTCTGGGAGGATGCTGATTGTCGGCTTGATTCTGACACCAACTCCAGCTGGATTTACATTGACATTCTGTGTAACTTCTAGCAAAGTAAAATACATCTTTTGAACTAACAACTAAATCCATGTTGCACACCTTAAAGCAATTTGGTTTTCTATGTTCTCATGATTTCATTCAGTCAAAATGGTACCTGTAGATATTCAAGGAAAACTTAGTTTTCTACAGAAACCACAGCAGAGATATCTGTTTTGCCAAACTACAAGGATGAAACTTGCAGGTAAAATTATCTGTCAGAAGTGGGGTTTGAACCCACGCCTCCATTTGGAGACCAGAAGTCTCTAATCCTAATTGTGCCTGGGTTTCACGAGTTACATCTAAATAGACACCATGGCCTGCCTCGATCGCAAGGTTCTGCTCTATTCCGCGTAACGAAAATGTCGTCTCATGAATTTGATATGAAGTTAGCTCATGAATGAGATTTTGAAGGGCTTTAATTTCAAAATGCTACATCAGAATGTCCTGTAACACACCCAAGTATAGCTAGGGTAAACGTCTACAAATTCATCCCAGGTTAAGTCCTAGTTTAAAACTCTGAACTAGCCGGGCCCTGTACAAAAGGTTGAGAGTTCGAATCCCACCATGGGTGATAGTCTTTTGTACTGTGGCCGACTGTTCTCATGGGTGGACTTCAGTCCTGTAACACACGCCTCCGCCAACCCATCCCCCACTGTTGACATCAGTGGTCTGGGAGGATGCTGATTGTCGGCTTGATTCTGACACCAACTCCAGCTGGATTTACATTGACATTCTGTGTAACTTGCTACATCAGAATGTCCTGTAACACACCCAAGTATAGCTCGGGTAAACGTCTACAAATTCATCCCAGGTTAAGTCCTAGTCTAAAACTTAGAAGCCCAACGTGGGGCTCGAACCCACGACCCTGAGATTAAGAGTCTCACGCTCTGCGTCTGAGCTAGCCGGGCCTGTTAAAGCAAACAAAAGGTTGAGAGTTCGAATCCCACCTTCGGTGATAGTATTTTGTACTGTGGCCGACTGTTCTCATGGGTGGACTTCAGTCCTATAACACACGCCTCCGCCAACCCATCCCCCACTGTTGACATCAGTGGTCTGGGAGGATGCTGATTGTCGGCTTGATTCTGACACCAACTCCAGCTGGATTTACATTGACATTCTGTGTAACTTCTAGCAAAGTAAAATACATCTTTTGAACTAACAACTAAATCCATGTTGCACACCTTAAAGCAATTTGGTTTTCTATGTTCTCATGATTTCATTCAGTCAAAATGGTACCTGTAGATATTCAAGGAAAACTTTGTTTTCTACAGAAACCACAGCAGAGATATCTGTTTTGCCAAACTACAAGGATGAAACTTGCAGGTAAAATTATCTGTCAGAAGTGGGGTTTGAACCCACGCCTCCATTTGGAGACCAGAAGTCTCTAATCCTAATTGTGCCTGGGTTTCACGAGTTACATCTAAATAGACACCATGGCCTGCCTCGATCGCAAGGTTCTGCTCTATTTCGCGTAACGAAAATGTCGTCTCATGAATTTGATATGAAGTTAGCTCATGAATGAGATTTTGAAGGGCTTTAATTTCAAAATGCTACATCAGAATGTCCTGTAACACACCCAAGTATAGCTAGGGTAAACGTCTACAAATTCATCCCAGGTTAAGTCCTAGTTTAAAACTCTGAACTAGCCGGGCCCTGTACAAAAGGTTGAGAGTTCGAATCCCACCATGGGTGATAGTCTTTTGTACTGTGGCCGACTGTTCTCATGGGTGGACTTCAGTCCTGTAACACACGCCTCCGCCAACCCATCCCCCACTGTTGACATCAGTGGTCTGGGAGGATGCTGATTGTCGGCTTGATTCTGACACCAACTCCAGCTGGATTTACATTGACATTCTGTGTAACTTGCTACATCAGAATGTCCTGTAACACACCCAAGTATAGCTCGGGTAAACGTCTACAAATTCATCCCAGGTTAAGTCCTAGATATTCAAGGAAAACTTTGTTTTCTACAGAAACCACCGCAGAGATATCTGTTTTGCCAAACTACAAGGATGAAACTTGCAGGTAAAATTATCTGTCAGAAGTGGGGTTTGAACCCACGCCTCCATTTGGAGACCAGAAGTCTCTTTGCTGAGGAAGGAGTGAACCCTTGAGTCTGGCGCCTTAGACCACTCGGCCATCCTGACAGGTGAAATCCTAATTGTGCCTGGGTTTCACGAGTGACATCTAAATAGACATCATGGGTTGCCTCGATAGCAAGGTTCTGCTATATTCCGCGTAATGAAAATGTCGTTGTCTCATGAATTTGATTTGAAGTTAGCTCATGAATGAGATTTTGAAGGGCTTTCATTTTAAAATGCTACATCAGAATGTCCTGTAACACACCCAAGTATAGCGAGAGTAAACATCTACAAATTCATCCCAGGTTAAGTCCTAGTCTAAAACTCTGAAGCCCAACATGGGGCTCGAACCCACGACCCTGAGATTAAGAGTCTCATGCTCTGCCGTTTGAGCTAGCCGGGCCTGTTAAAGCAAACAAAAGGTTGAGAGTTCGAATCCCACCTTCGGTGATAGTCTTTTGTACTGTGGACTACTGTTGTCAGGGGTTGCCTTTCATTTGAAGTTAGCTCATGAATGAGATTTTGAAGGGCTTTAATTTCAAAATGCTGCATCAGAATGTCCTGTAACACACCCACGTATAGCTCGGGTAAACGTCTACAAATTCATCCCAGGTTAAGTCCTAGTCTAAAACTCTGAAGCCCAACGTGGGGCTCGAACCCACGACCCTGAGATTAAGAGTCTCACGCTCTGCCGTCTGAGCTAGCCGGGCCTGTTAAAGCAAACAAAAGGTTGAGAGTTCGAATCCCACCCATCTTTTGTACTGTGGCCGACTGTTCTCATGGGTGGACTTCAGTCCTGTAACACACGCCTCCGCCAACCCATCCCCCACTGTTGACATCAGTGGTCTGGGAGGATGCTGATTGTCGGCTTGATTCTGACACCAACTCCAGCTGGATTTACATTGACATTCTGTGTAACTTGCTACATCAGAATGTCCTGTAACACACCCAAGTATAGCTCGGGTAAACGTCTACAAATTCATCCCAGGTTAAGTCCTAGTCTAAAACTTAGAAGCCCAACGTGGGGCTCGAACCCACGACCCTGAGATTAAGAGTCTCACGCTCTGCGTCTGAGCTAGCCGGGCCTGTTAAAGCAAACAAAAGGTTGAGAGTTCGAATCCCACCTTCGGTGATAGTATTTTGTACTGTGGCCGACTGTTCTCATGGGTGGACTTCAGTCCTATAACACACGCCTCCGCCAACCCATCCCCCACTGTTGACATCAGTGGTCTGGGAGGATGCTGATTGTCGGCTTGATTCTGACACCAACTCCAGCTGGATTTACATTGACATTCTGTGTAACTTCTAGCAAAGTAAAATACATCTTTTGAACTAACAACTAAATCCATGTTGCACACCTTAAAGCAATTTGGTTTTCTATGTTCTCATGATTTCATTCAGTCAAAATGGTACCTGTAGATATTCAAGGAAAACTTTGTTTTCTACAGAAACCACAGCAGAGATATCTGTTTTGCCAAACTACAAGGATGAAACTTGCAGGTAAAATTATCTGTCAGAAGTGGGGTTTGAACCCACGCCTCCATTTGGAGACCAGAAGTCTCTAATCCTAATTGTGCCTGGGTTTCACGAGTTACATCTAAATAGACACCATGGCCTGCCTCGATCGCAAGGTTCTGCTCTATTTCGCGTAACGAAAATGTCGTCTCATGAATTTGATATGAAGTTAGCTCATGAATGAGATTTTGAAGGGCTTTAATTTCAAAATGCTACATCAGAATGTCCTGTAACACACCCAAGTATAGCTAGGGTAAACATCTACAAATTCATCCCAGGTTAAGTCCTAGTCTAAAACTCTGAACTAGCCGGGCCCTGTACAAAAGGTTGAGAGTTCGAATCCCACCATGGGTGATAGTCTTTTGTACTGTGGCCGACTGTTCTCATGGGTGGACTTCAGTCCTGTAACACACGCCTCCGCCAACCCATCCCCCACTGTTGACATCAGTGGTCTGGGAGGATGCTGATTGTCGGCTTGATTCTGACACCAACTCCAGCTGGATTTACATTGACATTCTGTGTAACTTGCTACATCAGAATGTCCTGTAACACACCCAAGTATAGCTCGGGTAAACGTCTACAAATTCATCCCAGGTTAAGTCCTAGATATTCAAGGAAAACTTTGTTTTCTACAGAAACCACCGCAGAGATATCTGTTTTGCCAAACTACAAGGATGAAACTTGCAGGTAAAATTATCTGTCAGAAGTGGGGTTTGAACCCACGCCTCCATTTGGAGACCAGAAGTCTCTTTGCTGAGGAAGGAGTGAACCCTTGAGTCTGGCGCCTTAGACCACTCGGCCATCCTGACAGGTGAAATCCTAATTGTGCCTGGGTTTCACGAGTGACATCTAAATAGACATCATGGGTTGCCTCGATAGCAAGGTTCTGCTATATTCCGCGTAATGAAAATGTCGTTGTCTCATGAATTTGATTTGAAGTTAGCTCATGAATGAGATTTTGAAGGGCTTTCATTTTAAAATGCTACATCAGAATGTCCTGTAACACACCCAAGTATAGCGAGAGTAAACATCTACAAATTCATCCCAGGTTAAGTCCTAGTCTAAAACTCTGAAGCCCAACGTGGGGCTCGAACCCACGACCCTGAGATTAAGAGTCTCATGCTCTGCCGTCTGAGCTAGCCGGGCCCTGTACATTGAACAAAAGGTTGAGAGTTTGAATCCCACCCATCTTTTGTACTGTGGCCGACTGTTCTAATGGGTGGACTTCAGTCCTGTAACACACGCCTCCGCCAACCCATCCCCCACTGTTGACATCAGTGGTCTGGGAGGATGCTGATTGTCGGCTTGATTCTGACACCAACTCCAGCTGGATTTACATTGACATTCTGTGTAACTTGCTACATCAGAATGTCCTGTAACACACCCACGTATAGCTCGGGTAAACGTCTACAAATTCATCCCAGGTTAAGTCCTAGTCTAAAACTTAGAAGCCCAACGTGGGGCTCGAACCCACGACCCTGAGATTAACAGTCTCACGCTCTGCCGTCTGAGCTAGCCGGGCCTGTTAAAGCAAACAAAAGGTTGAGAGTTCGAATCCCACCTTCGGTGATAGTATTTTGTACTGTGGCCGACTGTTCTCATGGGTGGACTTCAGTCCTATAACACACGCCTCCGCCAACCCATCCCCCACTGTTGACATCAGTGGTCTGGGAGGATGCTGATTGTCGGCTTGATTCTGACACCAACTCCAGCTGGATTTACATTGACATTCTGTGTAACTTCTAGCAAAGTAAAATACATCTTTTGAACTAACAACTAAATCCATGTTGCACACCTTAAAGCAATTTGGTTTTCTATGTTCTCATGATTTCATTCAGTCAAAATGGTACCGGTAGATATTCAAGGACAACTTTGTTTTCTACAGAAACCACCGCAGAGATATCTGTTTTGCCAAACTACAAGGATGAAACTTGCAGGTAAAATTATCTGTCAGAAGTGGGGTTTGAACCCACGCCTCCATTTGGAGACCAGAAGTCTCTAATCCTAATTGTGCCTGGGTTTCACGAGTTACATCTAAATAGACACCATGGCCTGCCTCGATCGCAAGGTTCTGCTCTATTCCGCGTAACGAAAATGTCGTTGTCTCATGAATTTGATTTGAAGTTAGCTCATGAATGAGATTTTGAAGGGCTTTAATTTCAAAATGCTACATCAGAATGTCCTGTAACACACCCAAGTATAGCTAGGGTAAACGTCTACAAATTCATCCCAGGTTAAGTCCTAGTTTAAAACTCTGAACTAGCCGGGCCCTGTACATTGAACAAAAGGTTGAGAGTTCGAATCCCACAATGGGTGATAGTCTTTTGTACTGTGGCCGACTGTTCTCATGGGTGGACTTCAGTCCTGTAACACACGCCTCCGCCAACCCATCCCCCACTGTTGACATCAGTGGTCTGGGAGGATGCTGATTGTCGGCTTGATTCTGACACCAACTCCAGCTGGATTTACATTGACATTCTGTGTAACTTGCTACATCAGAATGTCCTGTAACACACCCAAGTATAGCTCGGGTAAACGTCTACAAATTCATCCCAGGTTAAGTCCTAGTCTAAAACTTAGAAGCCCAACGTGGGGCTCGAACCCACGACCCTGACATTAAGAGTCTCATGCTCTGCCGTCTGAGCTAGCCGGGCCTGTTAAAGCAAACAAAAGGTTGAGAGTTCGAATCCCACCTTCGGTGATAGTCTTTTGTACTGTGGACTACTGTTGTCAGGGGTTGCCTTTCATTTGAAGTTAGCTCATGAATGAGATTTTGAAGGGCTTTAATTTCAAAATGCTGCATCAGAATGTCCTGTAACACACCCACGTATAGCTCGGGTAAACGTCTACAAATTCATCCCAGGTTAAGTCCTAGTCTAAAACTCTGAAGCCCAACGTGGGGCTCGAACCCACGACCCTGAGATTAAGAGTCTCATGCTCTGCCGTCTGAGCTAGCCGGGCCCTGTACGGTGAACAAAAGGTTGAGAGTTTGAATCCCACCCATCTTTTGTACTGTGGCCGACTGTTCTCATGGGTGGACTTCAGTCCTGTAACACACGCCTCCGCCAACCCATCCCCCACTGTTGACATCAGTGGTCTGGGAGGATGCTGATTGTCGGCTTGATTCTGACACCAACTCCAGCTGGATTTACATTGACATTCTGTGTAACTTGCTACATCAGAATGTCCTGTAACACACCCAAGTATAGCTCGGGTAAACGTCTACAAATTCATCCCAGGTTAAGTCCTAGTCTAAAACTTAGAAGCCCAACGTGGGGCTCGAACCCACGACCCTGAGATTAAGAGTCTCACGCTCTGCCGTCTGAGCTAGCCGGGCCTGTTAAAGCAAACAAAAGGTTGAGAGTTCGAATCCCACCTTCGGTGATAGTATTTTGTACTGTGGCCGACTGTTCTCATGGGTGGACTTCAGTCCTATAACACACGCCTCCGCCAACCCATCCCCCACTGTTGACATCAGTGGTCTGGGAGGATGCTGATTGTCGGCTTGATTCTGACACCAACTCCAGCTGGATTTACATTGACATTCTGTGTAACTTCTAGCAAAGTAAAATACATCTTTTGAACTAACAACTAAATCCATGTTGCACACCTTAAAGCAATTTGGTTTTCTATGTTCTCATGATTTCATTCAGTCAAAATGGTACCTGTAGATATTCAAGGAAAACTTTGTTTTCTACAGAAACCACAGCAGAGATATCTGTTTTGCCAAACTACAAGGATGAAACTTGCAGGTAAAATTATCTGTCAGAAGTGGGGTTTGAACCCACGCCTCCATTTGGAGACCAGAAGTCTCTAATCCTAATTGTGCCTGGGTTTCACGAGTTACATCTAAATAGACACCATGGCCTGCCTCGATCGCAAGGTTCTGCTCTATTCCGCGTAACGAAAATGTCGTTGTCTCATGAATTTGATTTGAAGTTAGCTCATGAATGAGATTTTGAAGGGCTTTAATTTCAAAATGCTACATCAGAATGTCCTGTAACACACCCAAGTATAGCTAGGGTAAACGTCTACAAATTCATCCCAGGTTAAGTCCTAGTTTAAAACTCTGAACTAGCCGGGCCCTGTACATTGAACAAAAGGTTGAGAGTTCGAATCCCACCATGGGTGATAGTCTTTTGTACTGTGGCCGACTGTTCTCATGGGTGGACTTCAGTCCTGTAACACACGCCTCCGCCAACCCATCCCCCACTGTTGACATCAGTGGTCTGGGAGGATGCTGATTGTCGGCTTGATTCTGACACCAACTCCAGCTGGATTTACATTGACATTCTGTGTAACTTGCTACATCAGAATGTCCTGTAACACACCCAAGTATAGCTCGGGTAAACGTCTACAAATTCATCCCAGGTTAAGTCCTAGTCTAAAACTTAGAAGCCCAACGTGGGGCTCGAACCCACGACCCTGAGATTAAGAGTCTCATGCTCTGCCGTCTGAGCTAGCCGGGCCTGTTAAAGCAAACAAAAGGTTGAGAGTTCGAATCCCACCTTCGGTGATAGTCTTTTGTACTGTGGACTACTGTTGTCAGGGGTTGCCTTTCATTTGAAGTTAGCTCATGAATGAGATTTTGAAGGGCTTTAATTTCAAAATGCTGCATCAGAATGTCCTGTAACACACCCACGTATAGCTCGGGTAAACGTCTACAAATTCATCCCAGGTTAAGTCCTAGTCTAAAACTCTGAAGCCCAACGTGGGGCTCGAACCCACGACCCTGAGATTAAGAGTCTCATGCTCTGCCGTCTGAGCTAGCCGGGCCCTGTACATTGAACAAAAGGTTGAGAGTTTGAATCCCACCCATCTTTTGTACTGTGGCCGACTGTTCTCATGGGTGGACTTCAGTCCTGTAACACACGCCTCCGCCAACCCATCCCCCACTGTTGACATCAGTGGTCTGGGAGGATGCTGATTGTCGGCTTGATTCTGACACCAACTCCAGCTGGATTTACATTGACATTCTGTGTAACTTGCTACATCAGAATGTCCTGTAACACACCCAAGTATAGCTCGGGTAAACGTCTACAAATTCATCCCAGGTTAAGTCCTAGTCTAAAACTTAGAAGCCCAACGTGGGGCTCGAACCCACGACCCTGAGATTAAGAGTCTCACGCTCTGCCGTCTGAGCTAGCCGGGCCTGTTAAAGCAAACAAAAGGTTGAGAGTTCGAATCCCACCTTCGGTGATAGTCTTTTGTACTGTGGACTACTGTTGTCAGGGGTTGCCTTTCATTTGAAGTTAGCTCATGAATGAGATTTTGAAGGGCTTTAATTTCAAAATGCTGCATCAGAATGTCCTGTAACACACCCACGTATAGCTCGGGTAAACGTCTACAAATTCATCCCAGGTTAAGTCCTAGTCTAAAACTCTGAAGCCCAACGTGGGGCTCGAACCCACGACCCTGAGATTAAGAGTCTCATGCTCTGCCGTCTGAGCTAGCCGGGCCCTGTACATTGAACAAAAGGTTGAGAGTTTGAATCCCACCCATCTTTTGTACTGTGGCCGACTGTTCTCATGGGTGAACTTCAGTCCTGTAACACACGCCTCCGCCAACCCATCCCCCACTGTTGACATCAGTGGTCTGGGAGGATGCTGATTGTCGGCTTGATTCTGACACCAACTCCAGCTGGATTTACATTGACATTCTGTGTAACTTGCTACATCAGAATGTCCTGTAACACACCCAAGTATAGCTCGGGTAAACGTCTACAAATTCATCCCAGGTTAAGTCCTAGTCTAAAACTTAGAAGCCCAACGTGGGGCTCGAACCCACGACCCTGAGATTAAGAGTCTCACGCTCTGCCGTCTGAGCTAGCCGGGCCTGTTAAAGCAAACAAAAGGTTGAGAGTTCGAATCCCACCTTCGGTGATAGTATTTTGTACTGTGGCCGACTGTTCTCATGGGTGGACTTCAGTCCTATAACACACGCCTCCGCCAACCCATCCCCCACTGTTGACATCAGTGGTCTGGGAGGATGCTGATTGTCGGCTTGATTCTGACACCAACTCCAGCTGGATTTACATTGACATTCTGTGTAACTTCTAGCAAAGTAAAATACATCTTTTGAACTAACAACTAAATCCATGTTGCACACCTTAAAGCAATTTGGTTTTCTATGTTCTCATGATTTCATTCAGTCAAAATGGTACCTGTAGATATTCAAGGAAAACTTTGTTTTCTACAGAAACCACAGCAGAGATATCTGTTTTGCCAAACTACAAGGATGAAACTTGCAGGTAAAATTATCTGTCAGAAGTGGGGTTTGAACCCACGCCTCCATTTGGAGACCAGAAGTCTCTAATCCTAATTGTGCCTGGGTTTCACGAGTTACATCTAAATAGACACCATGGCCTGCCTCGATCGCAAGGTTCTGCTCTATTCCGCGTAACGAAAATGTCGTTGTCTCATGAATTTGATTTGAAGTTAGCTCATGAATGAGATTTTGAAGGGCTTTAATTTCAAAATGCTACATCAGAATGTCCTGTAACACACCCAAGTATAGCTAGGGTAAACGTCTACAAATTCATCCCAGGTTAAGTCCTAGTTTAAAACTCTGAACTAGCCGGGCCCTGTACATTGAACAAAAGGTTGAGAGTTCGAATCCCACCATGGGTGATAGTCTTTTGTACTGTGGCCGACTGTTCTCATGGGTGGACTTCAGTCCTGTAACACACGCCTCCGCCAACCCATCCCCCACTGTTGACATCAGTGGTCTGGGAGGATGCTGATTGTCGGCTTGATTCTGACACCAACTCCAGCTGGATTTACATTGACATTCTGTGTAACTTGCTACATCAGAATGTCCTGTAACACACCCAAGTATAGCTCGGGTAAACGTCTACAAATTCATCCCAGGTTAAGTCCTAGTCTAAAACTTAGAAGCCCAACGTGGGGCTCGAACCCACGACCCTGAGATTAAGAGTCTCATGCTCTGCCGTCTGAGCTAGCCGGGCCCTGTACATTGAACAAAAGGTTGAGAGTTTGAATCCCACCCATCTTTTGTACTGTGGCCGACTGTTCTCATGGGTGGACTTCAGTCCTGTAACACACGCCTCCGCCAACCCATCCCCCACTGTTGACATCAGTGGTCTGGGAGGATGCTGATTGTCGGCTTGATTCTGACACCAACTCCAGCTGGATTTACATTGACATTCTGTGTAACTTGCTACATCAGAATGTCCTGTAACACACCCAAGTATAGCTCGGGTAAACGTCTACAAATTCATCCCAGGTTAAGTCCTAGTCTAAAACTTAGAAGCCCAACGTGGGGCTCGAACCCACGACCCTGAGATTAAGAGTCTCACGCTCTGCGTCTGAGCTAGCCAGGCCTGTTAAAGCAAACAAAAGGTTGAGAGTTCGAATCCCACCTTCGGTGATAGTATTTTGTACTGTGGCCGACTGTTCTCATGGGTGGACTTCAGTCCTATAACACACGCCTCCGCCAACCCATCCCCCACTGTTGACATCAGTGGTCTGGGAGGATGCTGATTGTCGGCTTGATTCTGACACCAACTCCAGCTGGATTTACATTGACATTCTGTGTAACTTCTAGCAAAGTAAAATACATCTTTTGAACTAACAACTAAATCCATGTTGCACACCTTAAAGCAATTTGGTTTTCTATGTTCTCATGATTTCATTCAGTCAAAATGGTACCGGTAGATATTCAAGGACAACTTTGTTTTCTACAGAAACCACCGCAGAGATATCTGTTTTGCCAAACTACAAGGATGAAACTTGCAGGTAAAATTATCTGTCAGAAGTGGGGTGTGAACCCACGCCTCCATTTGGAGACCAGAAGTCTCTTTGCTGAGGAAGGAGTGAACCCTTGAGTCTGGCGCCTTAGACCACTCGGCCATCCTGACAGGTGAAATCCTAATTGTGCCTGGGTTTCACGAGTTACATCTAAATAGACACCATGGCCTGCCTCGATCGCAAGGTTCTGCTCTATTCCGTGTAACGAAAATGTCGTTGTCGCATGAATTTGATTTGAAGTTAGCTCATGAATGAGATTTTGAAAGGCTTTAATTTCAAAATGCTACATCAGAATGTCCTGTAACACACCCAAGTATAGCTAGGGTAAACGTCTACAAATTCATCCCAGGTTAAGTCCTAGTTTAAAACTCTGAACCAGCCGGGCCCTGTACATTGAACAAAAGGTTGAGAGTTCGAATCCCACCATGGGTGATAGTCTTTTGTACTGTGGCCGACTGTTCTCATGGGTGGACTTCAGTCCTGTAACACACGCCTCCGCCAACCCATCCCCCACTGTTGACATCAGTGGTCTGGGAGGATGCTGATTGTCGGCTTGATTCTGACACCAACTCCAGCTGGATTTACATTGACATTCTGTGTAACTTCTAGCAAAGTAAAATACATCTTTTGAACTAACAACTAAATCCATGTTGCACACCTTAAAGCAATTTGGTTTTCTATGTTCTCATGATTTCATTCAGTCAAAATGGTACCGGTAGATATTCAAGGACAACTTTGTTTTCTACAGAAACCACCGCAGAGATATCTGTTTTGCCAAACTACAAGGATGAAACTTGCAGGTAAAATTATCTGTCAGAAGTGGGGTGTGAACCCACGCCTCCATTTGGAGACCAGAAGTCTCTTTGCTGAGGAAGGAGTGAACCCTTGAGTCTGGCGCCTTAGACCACTCGGCCATCCTGACAGGTGAAATCCTAATTGTGCCTGGGTTTCACGAGTTACATCTAAATAGACACCATGGCCTGCCTCGATCGCAAGGTTCTGCTCTATTCCGCGTAACGAAAATGTCGTTGTCGCATGAATTTGATTTGAAGTTAGCTCATGAATGAGATTTTGAAAGGCTTTAATTTCAAAATGCTACATCAGAATGTCCTGTAACACACCCAAGTATAGCTAGGGTAAACGTCTACAAATTCATCCCAGGTTAAGTCCTAGTTTAAAACTCTGAACCAGCCGGGCCCTGTACATTGAACAAAAGGTTGAGAGTTCGAATCCCACCATGGGTGATAGTCTTTTGTACTGTGGCCGACTGTTCTCATGGGTGGACTTCAGTCCTGTAACACACGCCTCCGCCAACCCATCCCCCACTGTTGACATCAGTGGTCTGGGAGGATGCTGATTGTCGGCTTGATTCTGACACCAACTCCAGCTGGATTTACATTGACATTCTGTGTAACTTCTAGCAAAGTAAAATACATCTTTTGAACTAACAACTAAATCCATGTTGCACACCTTAAAGCAATTTGGTTTTCTATGTTCTCATGATTTCATTCAGTCAAAATGGTACCTGTAGATATTCAAGGAAAACTTTGTTTTCTACAGAAACCATAGCAGAGATATCTGTTTTGCCAAACTACAAGGATGAAACTTGCAGGTAAAATTATCTGTCAGAAGTGGGGTTTGAACCCACGCCTCCATTTGGAGACCAGAAGTCTCTAATCCTAATTGTGCCTGGGTTTCACGAGTTACATCTAAATAGACACCATGGCCTGCCTCGATCGCAAGGTTCTGCTCTATTCCGCGTAACGAAAATGTCGTTGTCTCATGAATTTGATTTGAAGTTAGCTCATGAATGAGATTTTGAAGGGCTTTAATTTCAAAATGCTACATCAGAATGTCCTGTAACACACCCAAGTATAGCTAGGGTAAACGTCTACAAATTCATCCCAGGTTAAGTCCTAGTTTAAAACTCTGAACTAGCCGGGCCCTGTACATTGAACAAAAGGTTGAGAGTTCGAATCCCACCATGGGTGATAGTCTTTTGTACTGTGGCCGACTGTTCTCATGGGTGGACTTCAGTCCTGTAACACACGCCTCCGCCAACCCATCCCCCACTGTTGACATCAGTGGTCTGGGAGGATGCTGATTGTCGGCTTGATTCTGACACCAACTCCAGCTGGATTTACATTGACATTCTGTGTAACTTGCTACATCAGAATGTCCTGTAACACACCCAAGTATAGCTCGGGTAAACGTCTACAAATTCATCCCAGGTTAAGTCCTAGTCTAAAACTTAGAAGCCCAACGTGGGGCTCGAACCCACGACCCTGAGATTAAGAGTCTCATGCTCTGCCGTCTGAGCTAGCCGGGCCTGTTAAAGCAAACAAAAGGTTGAGAGTTCGAATCCCACCTTCGGTGATAGTCTTTTGTACTGTGGACTACTGTTGTCAGGGGTTGCCTTTCATTTGAAGTTAGCTCATGAATGAGATTTTGAAGGGCTTTAATTTCAAAATGCTGCATCAGAATGTCCTGTAACACACCCACGTATAGCTCGGGTAAACGTCTACAAATTCATCCCAGGTTAAGTCCTAGTCTAAAACTCTGAAGCCCAACGTGGGGCTCGAACCCACGACCCTGAGATTAAGAGTCTCATGCTCTGCCGTCTGAGCTAGCCGGGCCCTGTACATTGAACAAAAGGTTGAGAGTTTGAATCCCACCCATCTTTTGTACTGTGGCCGACTGTTCTCATGGGTGGACTTCAGTCCTGTAACACACGCCTCCGCCAACCCATCCCCCACTGTTGACATCAGTGGTCTGGGAGGATGCTGATTGTCGGCTTGATTCTGACACCAACTCCAGCTGGATTTACATTGACATTCTGTGTAACTTGCTACATCAGAATGTCCTGTAACACACCCAAGTATAGCTCGGGTAAACGTCTACAAATTCATCCCAGGTTAAGTCCTAGTCTAAAACTTAGAAGCCCAACGTGGGGCTCGAACCCACGACCCTGAGATTAAGAGTCTCATGCTCTGCCGTCTGAGCTAGCCGGGCCTGTTAAAGCAAACAAAAGGTTGAGAGTTCGAATCCCACCTTCGGTGATAGTATTTTGTACTGTGGCCGACTGTTCTCATGGGTGGACTTCAGTCCTATAACACACGCCTCCGCCAACCCATCCCCCACTGTTGACATCAGTGGTCTGGGAGGATGCTGATTGTCGGCTTGATTCTGACACCAACTCCAGCTGGATTTACATTGACATTCTGTGTAACTTGCTACATCAGAATGTCCTGTAACACACCCAAGTATAGCTCGGGTAAACGTCTACAAATTCATCCCAGGTTAAGTCCTAGTCTAAAACTTAGAAGCCCAACGTGGGGCTCGAACCCACGACCCTGAGATTAAGAGTCTCATGCTCTGCCGTCTGAGCTAGCCGGGCCTGTTAAAGCAAACAAAAGGTTGAGAGTTCGAATCCCACCTTCGGTGATAGTCTTTTGTACTGTGGACTACTGTTGTCAGGGGTTGCCTTTCATTTGAAGTTAGCTCATGAATGAGATTTTGAAGGGCTTTAATTTCAAAATGCTGCATCAGAATGTCCTGTAACACACCCACGTATAGCTCGGGTAAACGTCTACAAATTCATCCCAGGTTAAGTCCTAGTCTAAAACTCTGAAGCCCAACGTGGGGCTCGAACCCACGACCCTGAGATTAAGAGTCTCATGCTCTGCCGTCTGAGCTAGCCGGGCCCTGTACATTGAACAAAAGGTTGAGAGTTTGAATCCCACCCATCTTTTGTACTGTGGCCGACTGTTCTCATGGGTGGACTTCAGTCCTGTAACACACGCCTCCGCCAACCCATCCCCCACTGTTGACATCAGTGGTCTGGGAGGATGCTGATTGTCGGCTTGATTCTGACACCAACTCCAGCTGGATTTACATTGACATTCTGTGTAACTTCTAGCAAAGTAAAATACATCTTTTGAACTAACAACTAAATCCATGTTGCACACCTTAAAGCAATTTGGTTTTCTATGTTCTCATGATTTCATTCAGTCAAAATGGTACCTGTAGATATTCAAGGAAAACCTTGTTTTCTACAGAAACCATAGCAGAGATATCTGTTTTGCCAAACTACAAGGATGAAACTTGCAGGTAAAATTATCTGTCAGAAGTGGGGTTTGAACCCACGCCTCCATTTGGAGACCAGAAGTCTCTAATCCTAATTGTGCCTGGGTTTCACGAGTTACATCTAAATAGACACCATGGCCTGCCTCGATCGCAAGGTTCTGCTCTATTCCGCGTAACGAAAATGTCGTTGTCTCATGAATTTGATTTGAAGTTAGCTCATGAATGAGATTTTGAAGGGCTTTAATTTCAAAATGCTACATCAGAATGTCCTGTAACACACCCAAGTATAGCTAGGGTAAACGTCTACAAATTCATCCCAGGTTAAGTCCTAGTTTAAAACTCTGAACTAGCCGGGCCCTGTACATTGAACAAAAGGTTGAGAGTTCGAATCCCACCATGGGTGATAGTCTTTTGTACTGTGGCCGACTGTTCTCATGGGTGGACTTCAGTCCTGTAACACACGCCTCCGCCAACCCATCCCCCACTGTTGACATCAGTGGTCTGGGAGGATGCTGATTGTCGGCTTGATTCTGACACCAACTCCAGCTGGATTTACATTGACATTCTGTGTAACTTGCTACATCAGAATGTCCTGTAACACACCCAAGTATAGCTCGGGTAAACGTCTACAAATTCATCCCAGGTTAAGTCCTAGTCTAAAACTTAGAAGCCCAACGTGGGGCTCGAACCCACGACCCTGAGATTAAGAGTCTCATGCTCTGCCGTCTGAGCTAGCCGGGCCTGTTAAAGCAAACAAAAGGTTGAGAGTTCGAATCCCACCTTCGGTGATAGTCTTTTGTACTGTGGACTACTGTTGTCAGGGGTTGCCTTTCATTTGAAGTTAGCTCATGAATGAGATTTTGAAGGGCTTTAATTTCAAAATGCTGCATCAGAATATCCTGTAACACACCCACGTATAGCTCGGGTAAACGTCTACAAATTCATCCCAGGTTAAGTCCTAGTCTAAAACTCTGAAGCCCAACGTGGGGCTCGAACCCACGACCCTGAGATTAAGAGTCTCATGCTCTGCCGTCTGAGCTAGCCGGGCCCTGTACATTGAACAAAAGGTTGAGAGTTTGAATCCCACCCATCTTTTGTACTGTGGCCGACTGTTCTCATGGGTGGACTTCAGTCCTGTAACACACGCCTCCGCCAACCCATCCCCCACTGTTGACATCAGTGGTCTGGGAGGATGCTGATTGTCGGCTTGATTCTGACACCAACTCCAGCTGGATTTACATTGACATTCTGTGTAACTTGCTACATCAGAATGTCCTGTAACACACCCAAGTATAGCTCGGGTAAACGTCTACAAATTCATCCCAGGTTAAGTCCTAGTCTAAAACTTAGAAGCCCAACGTGGGGCTCGAACCCACGACCCTGAGATTAAGAGTCTCATGCTCTGCCGTCTGAGCTAGCCGGGCCTGTTAAAGCAAACAAAAGGTTGAGAGTTCGAATCCCACCTTCGGTGATAGTATTTTGTACTGTGGCCGACTGTTCTCATGGGTGGACTTCAGTCCTATAACACACGCCTCCGCCAACCCATCCCCCACTGTTGACATCAGTGGTCTGGGAGGATGCTGATTGTCGGCTTGATTCTGACACCAACTCCAGCTGGATTTACATTGACATTCTGTGTAACTTGCTACATCAGAATGTCCTGTAACACACCCAAGTATAGCTCGGGTAAACGTCTACAAATTCATCCCAGGTTAAGTCCTAGTCTAAAACTTAGAAGCCCAACGTGGGGCTCGAACCCACGACCCTGAGATTAAGAGTCTCATGCTCTGCCGTCTGAGCTAGCCGGGCCTGTTAAAGCAAACAAAAGGTTGAGAGTTCGAATCCCACCTTCGGTGATAGTCTTTTGTACTGTGGACTACTGTTGTCAGGGGTTGCCTTTCATTTGAAGTTAGCTCATGAATGAGATTTTGAAGGGCTTTAATTTCAAAATGCTGCATCAGAATGTCCTGTAACACACCCACGTATAGCTCGGGTAAACGTCTACAAATTCATCCCAGGTTAAGTCCTAGTCTAAAACTCTGAAGCCCAACGTGGGGCTCGAACCCACGACCCTGAGATTAAGAGTCTCATGCTCTGCCGTCTGAGCTAGCCGGGCCCTGTACATTGAACAAAAGGTTGAGAGTTTGAATCCCACCCATCTTTTGTACTGTGGCCGACTGTTCTCATGGGTGGACTTCAGTCCTGTAACACACGCCTCCGCCAACCCATCCCCCACTGTTGACATCAGTGGTCTGGGAGGATGCTGATTGTCGGCTTGATTCTGACACCAACTCCAGCTGGATTTACATTGACATTCTGTGTAACTTGCTACATCAGAATGTCCTGTAACACACCCAAGTATAGCTCGGGTAAACGTCTACAAATTCATCCCAGGTTAAGTCCTAGTCTAAAACTTAGAAGCCCAACGTGGGGCTCGAACCCACGACCCTGAGATTAAGAGTCTCACGCTCTGCGTCTGAGCTAGCCGGGCCTGTTAAAGCAAACAAAAGGTTGAGAGTTCGAATCCCACCTTCGGTGATAGTATTTTGTACTGTGGCCGACTGTTCTCATGGGTGGACTTCAGTCCTATAACACACGCCTCCGCCAACCCATCCCCCACTGTTGACATCAGTGGTCTGGGAGGATGCTGATTGTCGGCTTGATTCTGACACCAACTCCAGCTGGATTTACATTGACATTCTGTGTAACTTCTAGCAAAGTAAAATACATCTTTTGAACTAACAACTAAATCCATGTTGCACACCTTAAAGCAATTTGGTTTTCTATGTTCTCATGATTTCATTCAGTCAAAATGGTACCTGTAGATATTCAAGGAAAACTTTGTTTTCTACAGAAACCACAGCAGAGATATCTGTTTTGCCAAACTACAAGGATGAAACTTGCAGGTAAAATTATCTGTCAGAAGTGGGGTTTGAACCCACGCCTCCATTTGGAGACCAGAAGTCTCTAATCCTAATTGTGCCTGGGTTTCACGAGTTACATCTAAATAGACACCATGGCCTGCCTCGATCGCAAGGTTCTGCTCTATTCCGCGTAACGAAAATGTCGTTGTCTCATGAATTTGATTTGAAGTTAGCTCATGAATGAGATTTTGAAGGGCTTTAATTTCAAAATGCTACATCAGAATGTCCTGTAACACACCCAAGTATAGCTAGGGTAAACGTCTACAAATTCATCCCAGGTTAAGTCCTAGTTTAAAACTCTGAACTAGCCGGGCCCTGTACATTGAACAAAAGGTTGAGAGTTCGAATCCCACCATGGGTGATAGTCTTTTGTACTGTGGCCGACTGTTCTCATGGGTGGACTTCAGTCCTGTAACACACGCCTCCGCCAACCCATCCCCCACTGTTGACATCAGTGGTCTGGGAGGATGCTGATTGTCGGCTTGATTCTGACACCAACTCCAGCTGGATTTACATTGACATTCTGTGTAACTTGCTACATCAGAATGTCCTGTAACACACCCAAGTATAGCTCGGGTAAACGTCTACAAATTCATCCCAGGTTAAGTCCTAGTCTAAAACTTAGAAGCCCAACGTGGGGCTCGAACCCACGACCCTGAGATTAAGAGTCTCATGCTCTGCCGTCTGAGCTAGCCGGGCCTGTTAAAGCAAACAAAAGGTTGAGAGTTCGAATCCCACCTTCGGTGATAGTCTTTTGTACTGTGGACTACTGTTGTCAGGGGTTGCCTTTCATTTGAAGTTAGCTCATGAATGAGATTTTGAAGGGCTTTAATTTCAAAATGCTGCATCAGAATGTCCTGTAACACACCCACGTATAGCTCGGGTAAACGTCTACAAATTCATCCCAGGTTAAGTCCTAGTCTAAAACTCTGAAGCCCAACGTGGGGCTCGAACCCACGACCCTGAGATTAAGAGTCTCATGCTCTGCCGTCTGAGCTAGCCGGGCCCTGTACATTGAACAAAAGGTTGAGAGTTTGAATCCCACCCATCTTTTGTACTGTGGCCGACTGTTCTCATGGGTGGACTTCAGTCCTGTAACACACGCCTCCGCCAACCCATCCCCCACTGTTGACATCAGTGGTCTGGGAGGATGCTGATTGTCGGCTTGATTCTGACACCAACTCCAGCTGGATTTACATTGACATTCTGTGTAACTTGCTACATCAGAATGTCCTGTAACACACCCAAGTATAGCTCGGGTAAACGTCTACAAATTCATCCCAGGTTAAGTCCTAGTCTAAAACTTAGAAGCCCAACGTGGGGCTCGAACCCACGACCCTGAGATTAAGAGTCTCACGCTCTGCCGTCTGAGCTAGCCGGGCCTGTTAAAGCAAACAAAAGGTTGAGAGTTCGAATCCCACCTTCGGTGATAGTCTTTTGTACTGTGGACTACTGTTGTCAGGGGTTGCCTTTCATTTGAAGTTAGCTCATGAATGAGATTTTGAAGGGCTTTAATTTCAAAATGCTGCATCAGAATGTCCTGTAACACACCCACGTATAGCTCGGGTAAACGTCTACAAATTCATCCCAGGTTAAGTCCTAGTCTAAAACTCTGAAGCCCAACGTGGGGCTCGAACCCACGACCCTGAGATTAAGAGTCTCATGCTCTGCCGTCTGAGCTAGCCGGGCCCTGTACATTGAACAAAAGGTTGAGAGTTTGAATCCCACCCATCTTTTGTACTGTGGCCGACTGTTCTCATGGGTGAACTTCAGTCCTGTAACACACGCCTCCGCCAACCCATCCCCCACTGTTGACATCAGTGGTCTGGGAGGATGCTGATTGTCGGCTTGATTCTGACACCAACTCCAGCTGGATTTACATTGACATTCTGTGTAACTTGCTACATCAGAATGTCCTGTAACACACCCAAGTATAGCTCGGGTAAACGTCTACAAATTCATCCCAGGTTAAGTCCTAGTCTAAAACTTAGAAGCCCAACGTGGGGCTCGAACCCACGACCCTGAGATTAAGAGTCTCACGCTCTGCCGTCTGAGCTAGCCGGGCCTGTTAAAGCAAACAAAAGGTTGAGAGTTCGAATCCCACCTTCGGTGATAGTATTTTGTACTGTGGCCGACTGTTCTCATGGGTGGACTTCAGTCCTATAACACACGCCTCCGCCAACCCATCCCCCACTGTTGACATCAGTGGTCTGGGAGGATGCTGATTGTCGGCTTGATTCTGACACCAACTCCAGCTGGATTTACATTGACATTCTGTGTAACTTCTAGCAAAGTAAAATACATCTTTTGAACTAACAACTAAATCCATGTTGCACACCTTAAAGCAATTTGGTTTTCTATGTTCTCATGATTTCATTCAGTCAAAATGGTACCTGTAGATATTCAAGGAAAACTTTGTTTTCTACAGAAACCACAGCAGAGATATCTGTTTTGCCAAACTACAAGGATGAAACTTGCAGGTAAAATTATCTGTCAGAAGTGGGGTTTGAACCCACGCCTCCATTTGGAGACCAGAAGTCTCTAATCCTAATTGTGCCTGGGTTTCACGAGTTACATCTAAATAGACACCATGGCCTGCCTCGATCGCAAGGTTCTGCTCTATTCCGCGTAACGAAAATGTCGTTGTCTCATGAATTTGATTTGAAGTTAGCTCATGAATGAGATTTTGAAGGGCTTTAATTTCAAAATGCTACATCAGAATGTCCTGTAACACACCCAAGTATAGCTAGGGTAAACGTCTACAAATTCATCCCAGGTTAAGTCCTAGTTTAAAACTCTGAACTAGCCGGGCCCTGTACATTGAACAAAAGGTTGAGAGTTCGAATCCCACCATGGGTGATAGTCTTTTGTACTGTGGCCGACTGTTCTCATGGGTGGACTTCAGTCCTGTAACACACGCCTCCGCCAACCCATCCCCCACTGTTGACATCAGTGGTCTGGGAGGATGCTGATTGTCGGCTTGATTCTGACACCAACTCCAGCTGGATTTACATTGACATTCTGTGTAACTTGCTACATCAGAATGTCCTGTAACACACCCAAGTATAGCTCGGGTAAACGTCTACAAATTCATCCCAGGTTAAGTCCTAGTCTAAAACTTAGAAGCCCAACGTGGGGCTCGAACCCACGACCCTGAGATTAAGAGTCTCATGCTCTGCCGTCTGAGCTAGCCGGGCCCTGTACATTGAACAAAAGGTTGAGAGTTTGAATCCCACCCATCTTTTGTACTGTGGCCGACTGTTCTCATGGGTGGACTTCAGTCCTGTAACACACGCCTCCGCCAACCCATCCCCCACTGTTGACATCAGTGGTCTGGGAGGATGCTGATTGTCGGCTTGATTCTGACACCAACTCCAGCTGGATTTACATTGACATTCTGTGTAACTTGCTACATCAGAATGTCCTGTAACACACCCAAGTATAGCTCGGGTAAACGTCTACAAATTCATCCCAGGTTAAGTCCTAGTCTAAAACTTAGAAGCCCAACGTGGGGCTCGAACCCACGACCCTGAGATTAAGAGTCTCACGCTCTGCGTCTGAGCTAGCCAGGCCTGTTAAAGCAAACAAAAGGTTGAGAGTTCGAATCCCACCTTCGGTGATAGTATTTTGTACTGTGGCCGACTGTTCTCATGGGTGGACTTCAGTCCTATAACACACGCCTCCGCCAACCCATCCCCCACTGTTGACATCAGTGGTCTGGGAGGATGCTGATTGTCGGCTTGATTCTGACACCAACTCCAGCTGGATTTACATTGACATTCTGTGTAACTTCTAGCAAAGTAAAATACATCTTTTGAACTAACAACTAAATCCATGTTGCACACCTTAAAGCAATTTGGTTTTCTATGTTCTCATGATTTCATTCAGTCAAAATGGTACCGGTAGATATTCAAGGACAACTTTGTTTTCTACAGAAACCACCGCAGAGATATCTGTTTTGCCAAACTACAAGGATGAAACTTGCAGGTAAAATTATCTGTCAGAAGTGGGGTGTGAACCCACGCCTCCATTTGGAGACCAGAAGTCTCTTTGCTGAGGAAGGAGTGAACCCTTGAGTCTGGCGCCTTAGACCACTCGGCCATCCTGACAGGTGAAAACTTATTGTGCCTGGGTTTCACGAGTTACATCTAAATAGACACCATGGCCTGCCTCGATCGCAAGGTTCTGCTCTATTCCGTGTAACGAAAATGTCGTTGTCGCATGAATTTGATTTGAAGTTAGCTCATGAATGAGATTTTGAAAGGCTTTAATTTCAAAATGCTACATCAGAATGTCCTGTAACACACCCAAGTATAGCTAGGGTAAACGTCTACAAATTCATCCCAGGTTAAGTCCTAGTTTAAAACTCTGAACCAGCCGGGCCCTGTACATTGAACAAAAGGTTGAGAGTTCGAATCCCACCATGGGTGATAGTCTTTTGTACTGTGGCCGACTGTTCTCATGGGTGGACTTCAGTCCTGTAACACACGCCTCCGCCAACCCATCCCCCACTGTTGACATCAGTGGTCTGGGAGGATGCTGATTGTCGGCTTGATTCTGACACCAACTCCAGCTGGATTTACATTGACATTCTGTGTAACTTCTAGCAAAGTAAAATACATCTTTTGAACTAACAACTAAATCCATGTTGCACACCTTAAAGCAATTTGGTTTTCTATGTTCTCATGATTTCATTCAGTCAAAATGGTACCGGTAGATATTCAAGGACAACTTTGTTTTCTACAGAAACCACCGCAGAGATATCTGTTTTGCCAAACTACAAGGATGAAACTTGCAGGTAAAATTATCTGTCAGAAGTGGGGTGTGAACCCACGCCTCCATTTGGAGACCAGAAGTCTCTTTGCTGAGGAAGGAGTGAACCCTTGAGTCTGGCGCCTTAGACCACTCGGCCATCCTGACAGGTGAAATCCTAATTGTGCCTGGGTTTCACGAGTTACATCTAAATAGACACCATGGCCTGCCTCGATCGCAAGGTTCTGCTCTATTCCGCGTAACGAAAATGTCGTTGTCGCATGAATTTGATTTGAAGTTAGCTCATGAATGAGATTTTGAAAGGCTTTAATTTCAAAATGCTACATCAGAATGTCCTGTAACACACCCAAGTATAGCTAGGGTAAACGTCTACAAATTCATCCCAGGTTAAGTCCTAGTTTAAAACTCTGAACCAGCCGGGCCCTGTACATTGAACAAAAGGTTGAGAGTTCGAATCCCACCATGGGTGATAGTCTTTTGTACTGTGGCCGACTGTTCTCATGGGTGGACTTCAGTCCTGTAACACACGCCTCCGCCAACCCATCCCCCACTGTTGACATCAGTGGTCTGGGAGGATGCTGATTGTCGGCTTGATTCTGACACCAACTCCAGCTGGATTTACATTGACATTCTGTGTAACTTCTAGCAAAGTAAAATACATCTTTTGAACTAACAACTAAATCCATGTTGCACACCTTAAAGCAATTTGGTTTTCTATGTTCTCATGATTTCATTCAGTCAAAATGGTACCTGTAGATATTCAAGGAAAACTTTGTTTTCTACAGAAACCATAGCAGAGATATCTGTTTTGCCAAACTACAAGGATGAAACTTGCAGGTAAAATTATCTGTCAGAAGTGGGGTTTGAACCCACGCCTCCATTTGGAGACCAGAAGTCTCTAATCCTAATTGTGCCTGGGTTTCACGAGTTACATCTAAATAGACACCATGGCCTGCCTCGATCGCAAGGTTCTGCTCTATTCCGCGTAACGAAAATGTCGTTGTCTCATGAATTTGATTTGAAGTTAGCTCATGAATGAGATTTTGAAGGGCTTTAATTTCAAAATGCTACATCAGAATGTCCTGTAACACACCCAAGTATAGCTAGGGTAAACGTCTACAAATTCATCCCAGGTTAAGTCCTAGTTTAAAACTCTGAACTAGCCGGGCCCTGTACATTGAACAAAAGGTTGAGAGTTCGAATCCCACCATGGGTGATAGTCTTTTGTACTGTGGCCGACTGTTCTCATGGGTGGACTTCAGTCCTGTAACACACGCCTCCGCCAACCCATCCCCCACTGTTGACATCAGTGGTCTGGGAGGATGCTGATTGTCGGCTTGATTCTGACACCAACTCCAGCTGGATTTACATTGACATTCTGTGTAACTTGCTACATCAGAATGTCCTGTAACACACCCAAGTATAGCTCGGGTAAACGTCTACAAATTCATCCCAGGTTAAGTCCTAGTCTAAAACTTAGAAGCCCAACGTGGGGCTCGAACCCACGACCCTGAGATTAAGAGTCTCATGCTCTGCCGTCTGAGCTAGCCGGGCCTGTTAAAGCAAACAAAAGGTTGAGAGTTCGAATCCCACCTTCGGTGATAGTCTTTTGTACTGTGGACTACTGTTGTCAGGGGTTGCCTTTCATTTGAAGTTAGCTCATGAATGAGATTTTGAAGGGCTTTAATTTCAAAATGCTGCATCAGAATGTCCTGTAACACACCCACGTATAGCTCGGGTAAACGTCTACAAATTCATCCCAGGTTAAGTCCTAGTCTAAAACTCTGAAGCCCAACGTGGGGCTCGAACCCACGACCCTGAGATTAAGAGTCTCATGCTCTGCCGTCTGAGCTAGCCGGGCCCTGTACATTGAACAAAAGGTTGAGAGTTTGAATCCCACCCATCTTTTGTACTGTGGCCGACTGTTCTCATGGGTGGACTTCAGTCCTGTAACACACGCCTCCGCCAACCCATCCCCCACTGTTGACATCAGTGGTCTGGGAGGATGCTGATTGTCGGCTTGATTCTGACACCAACTCCAGCTGGATTTACATTGACATTCTGTGTAACTTGCTACATCAGAATGTCCTGTAACACACCCAAGTATAGCTCGGGTAAACGTCTACAAATTCATCCCAGGTTAAGTCCTAGTCTAAAACTTAGAAGCCCAACGTGGGGCTCGAACCCACGACCCTGAGATTAAGAGTCTCATGCTCTGCCGTCTGAGCTAGCCGGGCCTGTTAAAGCAAACAAAAGGTTGAGAGTTCGAATCCCACCTTCGGTGATAGTATTTTGTACTGTGGCCGACTGTTCTCATGGGTGGACTTCAGTCCTATAACACACGCCTCCGCCAACCCATCCCCCACTGTTGACATCAGTGGTCTGGGAGGATGCTGATTGTCGGCTTGATTCTGACACCAACTCCAGCTGGATTTACATTGACATTCTGTGTAACTTGCTACATCAGAATGTCCTGTAACACACCCAAGTATAGCTCGGGTAAACGTCTACAAATTCATCCCAGGTTAAGTCCTAGTCTAAAACTTAGAAGCCCAACGTGGGGCTCGAACCCACGACCCTGAGATTAAGAGTCTCATGCTCTGCCGTCTGAGCTAGCCGGGCCTGTTAAAGCAAACAAAAGGTTGAGAGTTCGAATCCCACCTTCGGTGATAGTCTTTTGTACTGTGGACTACTGTTGTCAGGGGTTGCCTTTCATTTGAAGTTAGCTCATGAATGAGATTTTGAAGGGCTTTAATTTCAAAATGCTGCATCAGAATGTCCTGTAACACACCCACGTATAGCTCGGGTAAACGTCTACAAATTCATCCCAGGTTAAGTCCTAGTCTAAAACTCTGAAGCCCAACGTGGGGCTCGAACCCACGACCCTGAGATTAAGAGTCTCATGCTCTGCCGTCTGAGCTAGCCGGGCCCTGTACATTGAACAAAAGGTTGAGAGTTTGAATCCCACCCATCTTTTGTACTGTGGCCGACTGTTCTCATGGGTGGACTTCAGTCCTGTAACACACGCCTCCGCCAACCCATCCCCCACTGTTGACATCAGTGGTCTGGGAGGATGCTGATTGTCGGCTTGATTCTGACACCAACTCCAGCTGGATTTACATTGACATTCTGTGTAACTTGCTACATCAGAATGTCCTGTAACACACCCAAGTATAGCTCGGGTAAACGTCTACAAATTCATCCCAGGTTAAGTCCTAGTCTAAAACTTAGAAGCCCAACGTGGGGCTCGAACCCACGACCCTGAGATTAAGAGTCTCATGCTCTGCCGTCTGAGCTAGCCGGGCCTGTTAAAGCAAACAAAAGGTTGAGAGTTCGAATCCCACCTTCGGTGATAGTATTTTGTACTGTGGCCGACTGTTCTCATGGGTGGACTTCAGTCCTATAACACACGCCTCCGCCAACCCATCCCCCACTGTTGACATCAGTGGTCTGGGAGGATGCTGATTGTCGGCTTGATTCTGACACCAACTCCAGCTGGATTTACATTGACATTCTGTGTAACTTGCTACATCAGAATGTCCTGTAACACACCCAAGTATAGCTCGGGTAAACGTCTACAAATTCATCCCAGGTTAAGTCCTAGTCTAAAACTTAGAAGCCCAACGTGGGGCTCGAACCCACGACCCTGAGATTAAGAGTCTCATGCTCTGCCGTCTGAGCTAGCCGGGCCTGTTAAAGCAAACAAAAGGTTGAGAGTTCGAATCCCACCTTCGGTGATAGTCTTTTGTACTGTGGACTACTGTTGTCAGGGGTTGCCTTTCATTTGAAGTTAGCTCATGAATGAGATTTTGAAGGGCTTTAATTTCAAAATGCTGCATCAGAATGTCCTGTAACACACCCACGTATAGCTCGGGTAAACGTCTACAAATTCATCCCAGGTTAAGTCCTAGTCTAAAACTCTGAAGCCCAACGTGGGGCTCGAACCCACGACCCTGAGATTAAGAGTCTCATGCTCTGCCGTCTGAGCTAGCCGGGCCCTGTACATTGAACAAAAGGTTGAGAGTTTGAATCCCACCCATCTTTTGTACTGTGGCCGACTGTTCTCATGGGTGGACTTCAGTCCTGTAACACACGCCTCCGCCAACCCATCCCCCACTGTTGACATCAGTGGTCTGGGAGGATGCTGATTGTCGGCTTGATTCTGACACCAACTCCAGCTGGATTTACATTGACATTCTGTGTAACTTCTAGCAAAGTAAAATACATCTTTTGAACTAACAACTAAATCCATGTTGCACACCTTAAAGCAATTTGGTTTTCTATGTTCTCATGATTTCATTCAGTCAAAATGGTACCTGTAGATATTCAAGGAAAACTTTGTTTTCTACAGAAACCATAGCAGAGATATCTGTTTTGCCAAACTACAAGGATGAAACTTGCAGGTAAAATTATCTGTCAGAAGTGGGGTTTGAACCCACGCCTCCATTTGGAGACCAGAAGTCTCTAATCCTAATTGTGCCTGGGTTTCACGAGTTACATCTAAATAGACACCATGGCCTGCCTCGATCGCAAGGTTCTGCTCTATTCCGCGTAACGAAAATGTCGTTGTCTCATGAATTTGATTTGAAGTTAGCTCATGAATGAGATTTTGAAGGGCTTTAATTTCAAAATGCTACATCAGAATGTCCTGTAACACACCCAAGTATAGCTAGGGTAAACGTCTACAAATTCATCCCAGGTTAAGTCCTAGTTTAAAACTCTGAACTAGCCGGGCCCTGTACATTGAACAAAAGGTTGAGAGTTCGAATCCCACCATGGGTGATAGTCTTTTGTACTGTGGCCGACTGTTCTCATGGGTGGACTTCAGTCCTGTAACACACGCCTCCGCCAACCCATCCCCCACTGTTGACATCAGTGGTCTGGGAGGATGCTAATTGTCGGCTTGATTCTGACACCAACTCCAGCTGGATTTACATTGACATTCTGTGTAACTTGCTACATCAGAATGTCCTGTAACACACCCAAGTATAGCTCGGGTAAACGTCTACAAATTCATCCCAGGTTAAGTCCTAGTCTAAAACTTAGAAGCCCAACGTGGGGCTCGAACCCACGACCCTGAGATTAAGAGTCTCATGCTCTGCCGTCTGAGCTAGCCGGGCCTGTTAAAGCAAACAAAAGGTTGAGAGTTCGAATCCCACCTTCGGTGATAGTCTTTTGTACTGTGGACTACTGTTGTCAGGGGTTGCCTTTCATTTGAAGTTAGCTCATGAATGAGATTTTGAAGGGCTTTAATTTCAAAATGCTGCATCAGAATGTCCTGTAACACACCCACGTATAGCTCGGGTAAACGTCTACAAATTCATCCCAGGTTAAGTCCTAGTCTAAAACTCTGAAGCCCAACGTGGGGCTCGAACCCACGACCCTGAGATTAAGAGTCTCATGCTCTGCCGTCTGAGCTAGCCGGGCCCTGTACATTGAACAAAAGGTTGAGAGTTTGAATCCCACCCATCTTTTGTACTGTGGCCGACTGTTCTCATGGGTGGACTTCAGTCCTGTAACACACGCCTCCGCCAACCCATCCCCCACTGTTGACATCAGTGGTCTGGGAGGATGCTGATTGTCGGCTTGATTCTGACACCAACTCCAGCTGGATTTACATTGACATTCTGTGTAACTTGCTACATCAGAATGTCCTGTAACACACCCAAGTATAGCTCGGGTAAACGTCTACAAATTCATCCCAGGTTAAGTCCTAGTCTAAAACTTAGAAGCCCAACGTGGGGCTCGAACCCACGACCCTGAGATTAAGAGTCTCATGCTCTGCCGTCTGAGCTAGCCGGGCCTGTTAAAGCAAACAAAAGGTTGAGAGTTCGAATCCCACCTTCGGTGATAGTATTTTGTACTGTGGCCGACTGTTCTCATGGGTGGACTTCAGTCCTATAACACACGCCTCCGCCAACCCATCCCCCACTGTTGACATCAGTGGTCTGGGAGGATGCTGATTGTCGGCTTGATTCTGACACCAACTCCAGCTGGATTTACATTGACATTCTGTGTAACTTGCTACATCAGAATGTCCTGTAACACACCCAAGTATAGCTCGGGTAAACGTCTACAAATTCATCCCAGGTTAAGTCCTAGTCTAAAACTTAGAAGCCCAACGTGGGGCTCGAACCCACGACCCTGAGATTAAGAGTCTCATGCTCTGCCGTCTGAGCTAGCCGGGCCTGTTAAAGCAAACAAAAGGTTGAGAGTTCGAATCCCACCTTCGGTGATAGTCTTTTGTACTGTGGACTACTGTTGTCAGGGGTTGCCTTTCATTTGAAGTTAGCTCATGAATGAGATTTTGAAGGGCTTTAATTTCAAAATGCTGCATCAGAATGTCCTGTAACACACCCACGTATAGCTCGGGTAAACGTCTACAAATTCATCCCAGGTTAAGTCCTAGTCTAAAACTCTGAAGCCCAACGTGGGGCTCGAACCCACGACCCTGAGATTAAGAGTCTCATGCTCTGCCGTCTGAGCTAGCCGGGCCCTGTACATTGAACAAAAGGTTGAGAGTTTGAATCCCACCCATCTTTTGTACTGTGGCCGACTGTTCTCATGGGTGGACTTCAGTCCTGTAACACACGCCTCCGCCAACCCATCCCCCACTGTTGACATCAGTGGTCTAGGAGGATGCTGATTGTCGGCTTGATTCTGACACCAACTCCAGCTGGATTTACATTGACATTCTGTGTAACTTGCTACATCAGAATGTCCTGTAACACACCCAAGTATAGCTCGGGTAAACGTCTACAAATTCATCCCAGGTTAAGTCCTAGTCTAAAACTTAGAAGCCCAACGTGGGGCTCGAACCCACGACCCTGAGATTAAGAGTCTCACGCTCTGCGTCTGAGCTAGCCGGGCCTGTTAAAGCAAACAAAAGGTTGAGAGTTCGAATCCCACCTTCGGTGATAGTATTTTGTACTGTGGCCGACTGTTCTCATGGGTGGACTTCAGTCCTATAACACACGCCTCCGCCAACCCATCCCCCACTGTTGACATCAGTGGTCTGGGAGGATGCTGATTGTCGGCTTGATTCTGACACCAACTCCAGCTGGATTTACATTGACATTCTGTGTAACTTCTAGCAAAGTAAAATACATCTTTTGAACTAACAACTAAATCCATGTTGCACACCTTAAAGCAATTTGGTTTTCTATGTTCTCATGATTTCATTCAGTCAAAATGGTACCTGTAGATATTCAAGGAAAACTTTGTTTTCTACAGAAACCACAGCAGAGATATCTGTTTTGCCAAACTACAAGGATGAAACTTGCAGGTAAAATTATCTGTCAGAAGTGGGGTTTGAACCCACGCCTCCATTTGGAGACCAGAAGTCTCTAATCCTAATTGTGCCTGGGTTTCACGAGTTACATCTAAATAGACACCATGGCCTGCCTCGATCGCAAGGTTCTGCTCTATTCCGCGTAACGAAAATGTCGTTGTCTCATGAATTTGATTTGAAGTTAGCTCATGAATGAGATTTTGAAGGGCTTTAATTTTAAAATGCTGCATCAGAATGTCCTGTAACACACCCAAGTATAGCTAGGGTAAACGTCTACAAATTCATCCCAGGTTAAGTCCTAGTTTAAAACTCTGAACTAGCCGGGCCCTGTACATTGAACAAAAGGTTGAGAGTTTGAATCCCACCATGGGTGATAGTCTTTTGTACTGTGGCCGACTGTTCTCATGGGTGGACTTCAGTCCTGTAACACACGCCTCCGCCAACCCATCCCCCACTGTTGACATCAGTGGTCTGGGAGGATGCTGATTGTCGGCTTGATTCTGACACCAACTCCAGCTGGATTTACATTGACATTCTGTGTAACTTGCTACATCAGAATGTCCTGTAACACACCCAAGTATAGCTCGGGTAAACGTCTACAAATTCATCCCAGGTTAAGTCCTAGTCTAAAACTTAGAAGCCCAACGTGGGGCTCGAACCCACGACCCTGAGATTAAGAGTCTCATGCTCTGCCGTCTGAGCTAGCCGGGCCTGTTAAAGCAAACAAAAGCTTGAGAGTTCGAATCCCATCTTCGGTGATAGTCTTTTGTACTGTGGCCGACTGTTCTCATGGGTGGACTTCAGTCCTATAACACACGCCTCCGCCAACCCATCCCCCACTGTTGACATCAGTGGTCTGGGAGGATGCTGATTGTCGGCTTGATTCTGACACCAACTCCAGCTGGATTTACATTGACATTCTGTGTAACTTCTAGCAAAGTAAAATACATCTTTTGAACTAACAACTAAATCCATGTTGCACACCTTAAAGCAATTTGGTTTTCTATGTTCTCATGATTTCATTCAGTCAAAATGGTACCGGTAGATATTCAAGGACAACTTTGTTTTCTACAGAAACCACCGCAGAGATATCTGTTTTGCCAAACTACAAGGATGAAACTTGCAGGTAAAATTATCTGTCAGAAGTGGGGTTTGAACCCACGCCTCCATTTGGAGACCAGCAGTCTCTTTGCTGAGGAAGGAGTGAACCCTTGAGTCTGGCGCCTTAGACCACTTTTTTTTTTTTTTTTTTTTTTTATTATCAAAAATATAAATTTTTACAATCAACACTTTGCCACTTTACTCTTCAATACAAGACCACATGACATTTGCACAAACATAAATACTCCATAAACCCTCCAAACGTACACGAACTTTAAATTCAAAACACTTAACCCTTTCCCCACCCACAAAGTCAAAATCAATGAAAATAAACCTCCCCATAACTCAAACAGACAGATACCAACTTTTTACTCAGACATAATGTAAACAACAAAAACAATCCCCACTGATAATTAGCCATAACACAGATTCTACCCAAAATCTAACACAACCCCTCCCCTCTCCCCAATCGCAACAAAGGTGCTCCCCTCAATAAACCCCTCCTTAAACTCTTCCTCCTTGACATAGCTATGTAATATGTTTACATCTCTTTTCATAATACTTTTAAACACATCCCATACTTCCACTCTCCTGTTCTCGTAATGCGCTACATTCCTCCTTAGCTTGACTGCAAACCTTGCATGGCTTAGCATGTAGTTCAACAAGTTGACATTACATCCTTTCCTTCTAGCACCCGCACCAAACAACCACAGCTCCTTCCACCCTATTTTCTCAATAAATTCCCCTTTCCAGCATCTGATTATCAACTCTTTCACTTTCCCAAAGTACATAGCCAACTCCCCACATTCCACAAACTCATGCATACATGTCTCCACTTCCACCTGACAGACATCACACTCCTTCCTCACATCCTCATTAAATTTACTTCTTATAAGATTGTTAAACACCCTGTTGTGACGTAGTAGGAAATCGAAATGCTCAGATTCAATACTATTCCATTTTACTCCCAGGTTCAGCCACATCCTTTTTACGTCCATTCCGGCCATTACCTTTTCCCATACCTTCTCTGCAGCCGGCCTTCTTACCTCTTTCATTCTTAAACATCTGTACATCACTCTCGTTTTCACACTCGCCAGGCTTACTATCCTTTCTCCTTCCCCCACATACATTTCCACCCCTTCTTCTCCACTCCCCACCGCCTCACTCTCAATCATTCTCACCCACCCACCCGGCATCCCCTTCTTTATCTTCTCCACCACTTCCCCCACTGCACCGAACCCCATTTCATCACCCCTTTCTCTCACCCCATCTACCACTACCTGAGCCCCCATGAACCCAGGTACATACTCGTACACTAAATCCCTCACCTTCCTAAAGCCTGCTCTCCACATCTCCACGTTATAAATTGTGCTCCCCTCAAACGTGATTTTGGGATTTAGAAACACTGGTTGCTCCCACACCTGTTTTACATTCTTGCATTGAAACTGCACATGTTTTACAAACTCTCCCCAAGCTCCCAACATCTCTTTATAGAACTCAGACACCTCACTCAACATACCTTTCTTCAGTTCCATAAATATTCCACTTTCTCCACAACCCCCACATTTGTTAATTGCTTCATTCAAAAACAGCTTCCATACATGATCTTTCTTGTCCTTTACATATCTTGTCATCATTTTCAACCGAAGCGCATTCTTTTTCTTTTCTAAATTGATCAGCTTCAACCCCCCATCCTTGTATTCATTTTCCATCACTTCCCTGGCTATTCTGACACCTTTCCCACCCCAGAGAAACTCACTCATCATTTTCTCTGTCTCCTTTAGCACTCGCTCAGGCACATCCAACACAGTCATTGCATACACCAGTTTGCTCATTAGCAGGCCATTCACTACCACCACTTTCCCCTTCAACTTCAACTTCCTAAGTCTCCAAAACCGTAATGTCTTCTTGATGCTATTCATTATCCCTTCATACTGCATGTCTCTCCCTTCTCTGTCTTCAACCCCTAGATTCACCCCTAATACCCTAAAATAGTCCTTCCTCTCTTTCAATCCTATATCCCTCCTCCTTTCTCTATTGGCTCCAACATACATGATTTCTGACTTTTCCATGTTTAGCTTTGCTCCTGATGCTCTACCATAATCATCTACACTTTTTATAACCTCAAGGACACTTTCACTATCTTGTACTGTTACTGTTGTGTCATCCGCATACTGGTACAATAGACTCATTTGCCCTCCTGGTAAGTCTATGCCTCTGACCTTTTTATTTTGCTTCAGCAGTGCAGCCAATAGCTCTGCTGACAGTGAGTACAGCAGAGCTGAGAGTGGACACCCGTCTAACCGACCTCTCTAATCTGAATTCATCTGTGACTATCCCATTAATTTTGACGCAACTAACAGCTTTATCATACAACCTTTTGATCCATCCTACTAACTGCTGCCCAAACCCAACTTTTTCTAATACGCCATATAGGTATCCATGGTCTACCCTATCAAATGCTTTGTTCAAGTCTAAACTCATCACTATTCCCCCCTCCCCTCCCTTCATGTGTTCTATTGTGTCCCTAATACTGCTGATTGTGTCTGCTATATCCCTCCCTGGTATGCTGTAAGCCTGCGTGCTTCCCACTATTGTCCCTATCACCCTCTTAATCCTATTTGCCAGTACTCTTGCTAGTATTTTATAGTCACTGTTTAAACAGCTAAGCGGCCTATAGTTTTCAAGTCTATCCCTACTCCCTTTCTTATATATAATACTAACTAACCCTGTCGCCATACTAACCGGCATCTCATCCTTCTCTTCCATCCATTTAAACAATCTGTCCAACAGTGGCGCTAGTTCCTCTTTAAACTCTATGTAAAACTCTCCCACTAACCCATCTAACCCTGGACTTTTATTCCTGCCTAACCCTACTATGGCTGCTTCTATTTCACCTATCCTTATCTCTCCTTCACACATCCCCTTCGCATCTTCGGTCAACTTAGACTCCATTTTCTCCAGCACATGTTTCATGCTCTCTTCAGCAACCTCTTCTTTCCTAAATAGTTCCCTATAAAATTCTTCTACCCTTCCAACAATCCCTACAAAATCCGTTATTGTTTCTCCATTTTTCCCTTCCACCTGCTCCAAATAATTATTTTTCTGTTTCGTCCTCTCTAACCCTAAAAAGAATGCTGTACATTTCTCTCCCTCAACCACATATCTAGCCCTACTTCTAACTATTGCTCCCATGCATCTCTTCTGTTCTACCTCCTCCAGCTCACTTTTAATTTTATTATACCGTTCTAATGCGTGCCCTACCCCCTGGTCCACCCTCTCTGCTTCTCTAGCTAACTCTTCCTTTAGTCTCCTTTCCCTCCCTCTTTCCCTTCTATTCCTATCCCTGCTGTAGCTCATGCTCAACTTCTTTAGCTCCCCCTTCATCTCCTCCCACCACCTCCCCATACATGCTCTCATTCTTTCTCCCCATTATACATTCTCTCACCTTTTCCTTGTACCTTTCTTCTTTGAGCAACATCCCATTCAGGCACCACACACCTCCCCCCCTCCTCTCACACCCATGACCTAATCTAAATTTCAGCACCACATGGTCACTGAGCGTAGTTACCCTATAATCAATTTCTCCCATTTTGCTTGCTAGACTCTCCGTACTCAACACTAAATCAATCCTACTCTGTTTTAATTCCCCTTTCACCATCTGTCTCCTTGTAAATATGCGTCCTCTTGGATTCTTTTCCCTCCACACATCTACCAGTCCATTTGCTCTCATTACCTCCTTCAATACTCTTCTTGAGGAGTCACTTTTGAAACACACACTTGCAGACGCATCCAACCTTCCACACCACACATTAAAGTCGCCCACAATTACGCATTCTTTCCCACACATTCCCGCCATTCTCTCAAAAAACTCCCGTCTCTCCTTTTCCTCATTTGGTGCATACACATTTAACACTTTCAATTCCTTACCCAGGTGTTCAAAAGTAATCCCTATCACCCTCCCATCACCATCATCCTCACATTTCCTCACTTTCTCAATCCCTCCCTTTTTAACTAAAATCGCCACTCCCCTCGAATACATGTCCCCATTGTTTGCATACACATCTCCCATCCACTCTCTCTCTACCTCCTCCACACATTTCTCATCCCAGTGTGTCTCTTGCAAACATATAATGTCAGCCTCACACAACATCAAGACTTGGCTTCGCCTACAACTAGTCCTAAGCCTATTTGCATTAAAAGAAGCAACAGACACCATTAATAGTACAAATGAAAAGAAAAGAAAACAAATAAATCGTCTTTTTTTAGACACAACTTCCCTGTGAGACTGTACTTAATTATTTTCCTACTTCTGCAGCCATTTATGCTTAGGGACAATACATTCACAGAACCAGCAGCAAGGAAGACCATTATGTTAGGCAGATACATTTACACTTTTATTTTTTTTTTTCCGCTCACCTTTTTCTTTGATTTCTCTTTTGTTACCCATAACCCCTGTCTCTTTCTCATCTCTTTGGCTTCAGAGAAGTCCATGTCCGACTCACCAGATATCTCTGTCTGCTGTGATGTCTGCAGCCCAGTACCGCTCTCTCCCCTCTCCTCCATGTCAAGGGAGGACCCGATCTCGAACTGATCCTCAACCCCCCCAGTTCCCGCGGCCCAGACTGAACCGTCTGTGCTGGTGCCCACTCCGGCATTACTGCCTCTGCCTCCACCGCCGTATCTGCTCCATGCATCGCCTCGACAGCGATCCTCCCTTGTGTCATGGCCGCCGAGCCCACCACCCTCGAGACACGCCTTCCTCTTGCCTTGGCTCCCAGTCTCTGGCTCTCTTCCATTCCCAGCCATGATGCGGGCTGCAGCCCGCCCCTCGGTCCCGGCTGCGTCGTTGCTGGCGTCGGCGTTTCTGGCACCGTTGTCTGCACGGGTGTGGCCCCTGGCTCCAACGCTGCTCCTGCTGCCTCGACATCTGTAGCTCTCGCCCCGACACTCTCTCGGGCTCCCGTCTCCGCCGTCGCCACTGGCCCCTCCACGTCCTCAGCAATCACCACCAGGTCCATCACCGCCGTCGCTGGCTCCTTGGCCACTCCGCTCACCTGCCCCGGTGTCAGCCCAGTGCTGGGGCCCGTCACCTCACCCTCCGCCAGTAGGTCTGCCTCGGGCTCAGGCTGCACATCGCAGCTGGCCCCCACCTCCTCCTCATCCATCTGGGTCTGCTCCTCGTCCTCTCCCCCAGGCCCGCCGGAATCCGTAGCGCTGTTTAGGTCAAACAGCTCCTCCTCCGTCCCTTTCTCCTCCTCCACCACCAGCTCTCCCACACACACACATGCCTCAGGCCTTTTGTTACATTGTCTACATCTCTGTCCCTGCTTCATGGCGCACTCTCTGGCAATATGGCCCTGCTCGCCACACTTGTGGCACAGAAACTCTGGGCACTCCCTGAGAATGTGGCCCGGCTGCATGCAGCCCCTGCATATTTTTGCCTGCCCGTCGTGGAGTACCCTAAAGTACTCCGATCCTACTGCAGTCTCAAATTTTGTGGAGTATGGCAGGGACTGCACGCGCTCCGTGAAACGTACTCTCAGGTACCTGGTTCCGTCTGTCACCCGTGAGCCGGGCCACATTCTCCTCCTGATGGCAGAAACCGCCATTACACCCCAGCTGGCCAGTTTAGTCAGGATGCTTTCATCAGCAATATAAAACGGTAGATTCAGGAAAGAAACTACCAGTTCATTATTTACAAGTTCAGACGCATGCACCCGCATATCACCCACCCTGAAGCCCTCCATTAATTTGTTCTTTGCTGCCAGATCAGCCATGGTTAGTTCGTATTTTCTGGGTGAGATAGCTCTGCACGCCAGTAGAGCCCCACACTGCCTCTGGATCTGGGTGATCAGCCCCATTGCCGTGATATTATCTCCGCCCTCCAGCTCTACATTCACTGTCAGTCTCTTCAGGTCATTCGTACTCCTCACCTTCTCCGCAGCCCTTTGTGCTGCATTCTCCTGCTCGCTCCTCACCGCTTCCACCAGGTTATTCACCGCAGCTGCAGCCGGGGCCTCGCATCTCTCTGTAGCCCGGGTGGGCATCTCCTTCCTTGTTGTCAGTATTCCATTCCTTGTCACACCATCTTTCGCCGTCTGCATGGGGATGTTCATTCGGATTGTCGTTACGCCAGGCAGGGTCATACCGTCGTTGTCAATCATACCAGGGGTGTCCGTGTTCGTCATCATTGTACCAGGCAGGGTTCGGTTCACAGGTGTGGCAGTCATCTTCTCCGCAGCCCTTTGTGCTGCATTCTCCTGCTCGCTCCTCACCGCTACCACCAGGTTATTCACCGCAGCTGCAGCCGGGGCCTCGCATCTCTCTGTAGCCCGGGTGGGCATCTCCTTCCTCGTTGTCAGTATTCCATTCCTTGTCACGCCATCTTTCGCCGTCTGCATGGGGATGTTCATTCGGATTGTCGTTACGCCAGGCAGGGTCATACCGTCGTTGTCAATCATACCAGGGGTGTCCGTGTTCGTCATCATTGTACCAGGCAGGGTTCGGTTCACAGGTGTGGCAGTCATCTCGGGAGGGGAAAAAAAGCGCTCTTTTACAAACAATTGTAAAAAGAGGGAAAAACACGCCAAAACGACGGACTTTAAACACTTCCCCCCGAACAGTGAGACACTGTCGGGGGTACTAGAACGAACAATCAAACAATTAACAAAGAAAACCACTCAGGGCATGTAAGAAAAAACGAGTATAGTGTAGAGAAAAGCAGGAGCAGCAAACAAGCGTGCCTGCAAACAGGATCACAATCAGCCAAGTCCCACAATGCACTCTGGTCCTGACAGGTGAAATCCTAATTGTGCCTGGGTTTCACGAGTGACATCTAAATAGACATCATGGGTTGCCTCGATAGCAAGGTTCTGCTATATTCCGCGTAATGAAAATGTCGTTGTCTCATGAATTTGATTTGAAGTTAGCTCATGAATGAGATTTTGAAGGGCTTTCATTTTAAAATGCTACATCAGAATGTCCTGTAACACACCCAAGTATAGCCAGAGTAAACATCTACAAATTCATCCCAGGTTAAGTCCTAGTCTAAAACTCTGAAGCCCAACGTGGGGCTCGAACCCACGACCCTGAGATTAAGAGTCTCATGCTCTGCCGTCTGAGCTAGCCGGGCCTGTTAAAGCAAACAAAAGGTTGAAAGTTCGAATCCCACCTTCGGTGATAGTCTTTTGTACTGTGGACTACTGTTGTCAGGGGTTGCCTTTCATTTGAAGTTAGCTCATGAATGAGATTTTGAAGGGCTTTAATTTCAAAATGCTGCATCAGAATGTCCTGTAACACACCCACGTATAGCTCGGGTAAACGTCTACAAATTCATCCCAGGTTAAGTCCTAGTCTAAAACTCTGAAGCCCAGCGTGGGGCTCGAACCCACGACCCTGAGATTAAGAGTCTCATGATCTGCCGTCTGAGCTAGCCGGGCCCTGTACATTGAACAAAAGGTTGAGAGTTTGAATCCCACCCATCTTTTGTACTGTGGCCGACTGTTCTCATGGGTAAATCCATGTTGCACACCTTAAAGCAATTTGGTTTTCTATGTTCTCATGATTTCATTCAGTCAAAATGGTACCTGTAGATATTTAAGGAAAACTTTGTTTTCTACAGAAACCACAGCAGAGATATCTGTTTTGCCAAACTACAAGGATGAAACTTGCAGGTAAAATTATCTGTCAGAAGTGGGGTTTGAACCCACGCCTCCATTTGGAGACCAGAAGTCTCTAATCCTAATTGTGCCTGGGTTTCACGAGTTACATCTAAATAGACACCACGGCCTGCCTCGATCGCAAGGTTCTGCTCTATTCCGCGTAACGAAAATGTCGTTGTCTCATGAATTTGATTTGAAGTTAGCTCATGAATGAGATTTTGAAGGGCTTTAATTTCAAAATGCTACATCAGAATGTCCTGTAACACACCCAAGTATAGCTAGGGTAAACGTCGACAAATTCATCCCAGGTTAAGTCCTAGTTTAAAACTCTGAACTAGCCGGGCCCTGTACATTGAACAAAAGGTTGAGAGTTCGAATCCCACCATGGGTGATAGTCTTTTGTACTGTGGCCGACTGTTCTCATGGGTGGACTTCAGTCCTGTAACACACGCCTCCGCCAACCCATCCCCCACTGTTGACATCAGTGGTCTGGGAGGATGCTGATTGTCGGCTTGATTCTGACACCAACTCCAGCTGGATTTACATTGACATTCTGTGTAACTTGCTACATCAGAATGTCCTGTAACACACCCAAGTATAGCTCGGGTAAACGTCTACAAATTCATCCCAGGTTAAGTCCTAGTCTAAAACTTAGAAGCCCAACGTGGGGCTCGAACCCACGACCCTGAGATTAAGAGTCTCATGCTCTGCCGTCTGAGCTAGCCGGGCCTGTTAAAGCAAACAAAAGGTTGAGAGTTCGAATCCCACCTTCGGTGATAGTCTTTTGTACTGTGGCCGACTGTTCTCATGGGTGGACTTCAGTCCTATAACACACGCCTCCGCCAACCCATCCCCCACTGTTGACATCAGTGGTCTGGGAGGATGCTGATTGTCGGCTTGATTCTGACACCAACTCCAGCTGGATTTACATTGACATTCTGTGTAACTTCTAGCAAAGTAAAATACATCTTTTGAACTAACAACTAAATCCATGTTGCACACCTTAAAGCAATTTGGTTTTCTATGTTCTCATGATTTCATTCAGTCAAAATGGTACCGGTAGATATTCAAGGACAACTTTGTTTTCTACAGAAACCACCGCAGAGATATCTGTTTTGCCAAACTACAAGGATGAAACTTGCAGGTAAAATTATCTGTCAGAAGTGGGGTTTGAACCCACGCCTCCATTTGGAGACCAGAAGTCTCTTTGCTGAGGAAGGAGTAAACCCTTGAGTCTGGCGCCTTAGACCACTCGGCCATCCTGACAGGTGAAATCCAAATTGTGCCTGGGTTTCACGAGTGACATCTAAATAGACATCATGGGTTGCCTCGATAGCAAGGTTCTGCTATATTCCGCGTAATGAAAATGTCGTTGTCTCATGAATTTGATTTGAAGTTAGCTCATGAATGAGATTTTGAAGGGCTTTCATTTTAAAATGCTACATCAGAATGTCCTGTAACACACCCAAGTATAGCGAGAGTAAACATCTACAAATTCATCCCAGGTTAAGTCCTAGTCTAAAACTCTGAAGCCCAACGTGGGGCTCGAACCCACGACCCTGAGATTAAGAGTCTCATGCTCTGCCGTCTGAGCTAGCCGGGCCTGTTAAAGCAAACAAAAGGTTGAGAGTTCGAATCCCACCTTCGGTGATAGTCTTTTGTACTGTGGACTACTGTTCTCATGGGTGGACTTCAGTCCTATAACACACGCCTCCGCCAACCCATCCCCCACTGTTGACATCAGTGGTCTGGGAGGATGCTGATTGTCGGCTTGATTCTGACACCAACTCCAGCTGGATTTACATTGACATTCTGTGTAACTTCTAGCAAAGTAAAATACATCCTTTGAACTAACAACTAAATCCATGTTGCACACCTTAAAGCAATTTGGTTTTCTATGTTCTCATGATTTCATTCAGTCAAAATGGTACCGGTAGATATTCAAGGACAACTTTGTTTTCTACAGAAACCACCGCAGAGATATCTGTTTTGCCAAACTACAAGGATGAAACTTGCAGGTAAAATTATCTGTCAGAAGTGGGGTTTGAACCCACGCCTCCATTTGGAGACCAGAAGTCTCTAATCCTAATTGTGCCTGGGTTTCACGAGTTACATCTAAATAGACACCATGGCCTGCCTCGATCGCAAGGTTCTGCTCTATTCCGCGTAACGAAAATGTCGTTGTCTCATGAATTTGATTTGAAGTTAGCTCATGAATGAGATTTTGAAGGGCTTTCATTTTAAAATGCTACATCAGAATGTCCTGTAACACACCCAAGTATAGCGAGAGTAAACATCTACAAATTCATCCCAGGTTAAGTCCTAGTCTAAAACTCTGAAGCCCAACGTGGGGCTCAAACCCACGACCCTGAGATTAAGAGTCTCATGCTCTGCCGTCTGAGCTAGCCGGGCCTGTTAAAGCAAACAAAAGGTTGAGAGTTCGAATCCCACCTTCGGTGATAGTCTTTTGTACTGTGGACTACTGTTGTCAGGGGTTGCCTTTCATTTGAAGTTAGCTCATGAATGAGATTTTGAAGGGCTTTAATTTCAAAATGCTGCATCAGAATGTCCTGTAACACACCCACGTATAGCTCGGGTAAACGTCTACAAATTCATCCCAGGTTAAGTCCTAGTCTAAAACTTAGAAGCCCAACGTGGGGCTCGAACCCACGACCCTGAGATTAAAAGTCTCATGCTCTGCCGTCTGAGCTAGCCGGGCCTGTTAAAGCAAACAAAAGGTTGAGAGTTCGAATGCCACCTTCGGTGATAGTCTTTTGTACTGTGGCCGACTGTTCTCATGGGTGGACTTCAGTCCTATAACACACGCCTCCGCCAACCCATCCCCCACTGTTGACATCAGTGGTCTGGGAGGATGCTGATTGTCGGCTTGATTCTGACACCAACTCCAGCTGGATTTACATTGACATTCTGTGTAACTTCTAGCAAAGTAAAATACATCTTTTGAACTAACAACTAAATCCATGTTGCACACCTTAAAGCAATTTGGTTTTCTATGTTCTCATGATTTCATTCAGTCAAAATGGTACCGGTAGATATTCAAGGACAACTTTGTTTTCTACAGAAACCACCGCAGAGATATCTGTTTTGCCAAACTACAAGGATGAAAATTGCAGGTAAAATTATCTGTCAGAAGTGGGGTTTGAACCCACGCCTCCATTTGGAGACCAGAAGTCTCTTTGCTGAGGAAGGAGTGAACCCTTGAGTCTGGCGCCTTAGACCACTCGGCCATCCTGACAGGTGAAATCCAAATTGTGCCTGGGTTTCACGAGTGACATCTAAATAGACATCATGGGTTGCCTCGATAGCAAGGTTCTGCTATATTCCGCGTAATGAAAATGTCGTTGTCTCATGAATTTGATTTGAAGTTAGCTCATGAATGAGATTTTGAAGGGCTTTCATTTTAAAATGCTACATCAGAATGTCCTGTAACACACCCAAGTATAGCGAGAGTAAACATCTACAAATTCATCCCAGGTTAAGTCCTAGTCTAAAACTCTGAAGCCCAACGTGGGGCTCGAACCCACGACCCTGAGATTAAGAGTATCATGCTCTGCCGTCTGAGCTAGCCGGGCCTGTTAAAGCAAACAAAAGGTTGAGAGTTCGAATCCCACCTTCGGTGATAGTCTTTTGTACTGTGGACTACTGTTGTCAGGGGTTGCCTTTCATTTGAAGTTAGCTCATGAATGAGATTTTGAAGGGCTTTAATTTCAAAATGCTGCATCAGAATGTCCTGTAACACACCCACGTATAGCTCGGGTAAACGTCTACAAATTCATCCCAGGTTAAGTCCTAGTCTAAAACTCTGAAGCCCAACGTGGGGCTCGAACCCACGACCCTGAGATTAAGAGTCTCATGCTCTGCCGTCTGAGCTAGCCGGGCCCTGTACATTGAACAAAAGGTTGAGAGTTTGAATCCCACCCATCTTTTGTACTGTGGCCGACTGTTCTCATGGGTGGACTTCAGTCCTGTAACACACGCCTCCGCCAACCCATCCCCCACTGTTGACATCAGTGGTCTGGGAGGATGCTGATTGTCGGCTTGATTCTGACACCAACTCCAGCTGGATTTACATTGACATTCTGTGTAACTTGCTACATCAGAATGTCCTGTAACACACCCAAGTATAGCGAGAGTAAACATCTACAAATTCATCCCAGGTTAAGTCCTAGTCTAAAACTCTGAAGCCCAACGTGGGGCTCGAACCCACGACCCTGAGATTAAGAGTCTCATGCTCTGCCGTCTGAGCTAGCCGGGCCTGTTAAAGCAAACAAAAGGTTGAGAGTTCGAATCCCACCTTCGGTGATAGTCTTTTGTACTGTGGACTACTGTTCTCATGGGTGGACTTCAGTCCTATAACACACGCCTCCGCCAACCCATCCCCCACTGTTGACATCAGTGGTCTGGGAGGATGCTGATTGTCGGCTTGATTCTGACACCAACTCCAGCTGGATTTACATTGACATTCTGTGTAACTTCTAGCAAAGTAAAATACATCCTTTGAACTAACAACTAAATCCATGTTGCACACCTTAAAGCAATTTGGTTTTCTATGTTCTCATGATTTCATTCAGTCAAAATGGTACCGGTAGATATTCAAGGACAACTTTGTTTTCTACAGAAACCACCGCAGAGATATCTGTTTTGCCAAACTACAAGGATGAAACTTGCAGGTAAAATTATCTGTCAGAAGTGGGGTTTGAACCCACGCCTCCATTTGGAGACCAGAAGTCTCTAATCCTAATTGTGCCTGGGTTTCACGAGTTACATCTAAATAGACACCATGGCCTGCCTCGATCGCAAGGTTCTGCTCTATTCCGCGTAACGAAAATGTCGTTGTCTCATGAATTTGATTTGAAGTTAGCTCATGAATGAGATTTTGAAGGGCTTTAATTTCAAAATGCTACATCAGAATGTCCTGTAACACACCCAAGTATAGCTAGGGTAAACGTCTACAAATTCATCCCAGGTTAAGTCCTAGTTTAAAACTCTGAACTAGCCGGGCCCTGTACATTGAACAAAAGGTTGAGAGTTCGAATCCCACCATGGGTGATAGTCTTTTGTACTGTGGCCGACTGTTCTCATGGGTGGACTTCAGTCCTGTAACACACGCCTCCGCCAACCCATCCCCCACTGTTGACATCAGTGGTCTGGGAGGATGCTGATTGTCGGCTTGATTCTGACACCAACTCCAGCTGGATTTATATTGACATTCTGTGTAACTTCTAGCAAAGTAAAATACATCTTTTGAACTAACAACTAAATCCATGTTGCACACCTTAAAGCAATTTGGTTTTCTATGTTCTCATGATTTCATTCAGTCAAAATGGTACCGGTAGATATTCAAGGACAACTTTGTTTTCTACAGAAGCCACCGCAGAGATATCTGTTTTGCCAAACTACAAGGATGAAACTTGCAGGTAAAATTATCTGTCAGAAGTGGGGTTTGAACCCACGCCTCCATTTGGAGACCAGAAGTCTCTTTGCTGAGGAAGGAGTGAACCCTTGAGTCTGGCGCCTTAGACCACTTTTTTTTTTTTTTTTTTTTTTATTATCAAAAATATAAATTTTTACAATCAACACTTTGCCACTTTACTCTTCAATACAAGACCACATGACATTTGCACAAACATAAATACTCCATAAACCCTCCAAACGTACACGAACTTTAAATTCAAAACACTTAACACTTTCCCCACCCACAAAGTCAAAATCAATGAAAATAAACCTCCCCATAACTCAAACAGACAGATACCAACTTTTTACTCAGACATAATGTAAACAACAAAAACAATCCCCACTGATAATTAGCCATAACACAGATTCTAACCAAAATCTAACACAACCCCTCCCCTCTCCCCAATCGCAACAAAGGTGCTCCCCTCAATAAACCCCTCCTTAAACTCTTCCTCCTTGACATAGCTATGTAATATGTTTACATCTCTTTTCATAATACTTTTAAACACATCCCATACTTCCACTCTCCTGTTCTCGTAATGCGCTACATTCCTCCTTAGCTTGACTGCAAACCTTGCATGGCTTAGCATGTAGTTCAACAAGTTGACATTACATCCTTTCCTTCTAGCACCCGCACCAAACAACCACAGCTCCTTCCACCCTATTTTCTCAATAAATTCCCCTTTCCAGCATCTGATTATCAACTCTTTCACTTTCCCAAAGTACATAGCCAACTCCCCACATTCCACAAACTCATGCATACATGTCTCCACTTCCACCTGACAGACATCACACTCCTTCCTCACATCCTCATTAAATTTACTTCTTATAAGATTGTTAAACACCCTGTTGTGACGTAGTAGGAAATCGAAATGCTCACATTCAATACTATTCCATTTTACTCCCAGGTTCAGCCACATCCTTTTTACGTCCATTCCGGCCATTACCTTTTCCCATACCTTCTCTGCAGCCGGCCTTCTTACCTCTTTCATTCTTAAACATCTGTACATCACTCTCGTTTTCACACTCGCCAGGCTTACTATCCTTTCTCCTTCCCCCACATACATTTCCACCCCTTCTTCTCCACTCCCCACCGCCTCACTCTCAATCATTCTCACCCACTCACCCGGCATCCCCTTCTTTATCTTCTCCACCACTTCCCCCACTGCACCGAACCCCATTTCATCACCCCTTTCTCTCACCCCATCTACCACTACCTGAGCCCCCATGAACCCAGGTACATACTCGTACACTAAATCCCTCACCTTCCTAAAGCCTGCTCTCCACATCTCCACGTTATAAATTGTGCTCCCCTCAAACGTGATTTTGGGATTTAGAAACACTGGTTGCTCCCACACCTGTTTTACATTCTTGCATTGAAACTGCACATGTTTTACAAACTCTCCCCAAGCTCCCAACATCTCTTTATAGAACTCAGACACCTCACTCAACATACCTTTCTTCAGTTCCATAAATATTCCACTTTCTCCACAACCCCCACATTTGTTAATTGCTTCATTCAAAAACAGCTTCCATACATGATCTTTCTTGTCCTTTACATATCTTGTCATCATTTTCAACCGAAGCGCATTCTTTTTCTTTTCTAAATTGATCAGCTTCAACCCCCCATCCTTGTATTCATTTTCCATCACTTCCCTGGCTATTCTGACACCTTTCCCACCCCAGAGAAACTCACTCATCATTTTCTCTGTCTCCTTTAGCACTCGCTCAGGCACATCCAACACAGTCATTGCATACACCAGTTTGCTCATTAGCAGGCCATTCACTACCACCACTTTCCCCTTCAACTTCAACTTCCTAAGTCTCCAAAACCGTAATGTCTTCTTGATGCTATTCATTATCCCTTCATACTGCATGTCTCTCCCTTCTCTGTCTTCAACCCCTAGATTCACCCCTAATACCCTAAAATAGTCCTTCCTCTCTTTCAATCCTATATCCCTCCTCCTTTCTCTATTGGCTCCAACATACATGATTTCTGACTTTTCCATGTTTAGCTTTGCTCCTGATGCTCTACCATAATCATCTACACTTTTTATAACCTCAAGGACACTTTCACTATCTTGTACTGTTACTGTTGTGTCATCCGCATACTGGTACAATAGACTCATTTGCCCTCCTGGTAAGTCTATGCCTCTGACCTTTTTATTTTGCTTCAGCAGTGCAGCCAATGGCTCTGCTGACAGTGAGTACAGCAGAGCTGACAGTGGACACCCCTGTCTAACCGACCTCTCTAATCTGAATTCATCTGTGACTATCCCATTAATTTTGACGCAACTAACAGCTTTATCATACAACCTTTTGATCCATCCTACTAACTGCTGCCCAAACCCAACTTTTTCTAATACGCCATATAGGTATCCATGGTCTACCCTATCAAATGCTTTGTTCAAGTCTAAACTCATCACTATTCCCCCCTCCCCTCCCTTCATGTGTTCTATTGTGTCCCTAATACTGCTGATTGTGTCTGCTATATCCCTCCCTGGTATGCTGTAAGCCTGCGTGCTTCCCACTATTGTCCCTATCACCCTCTTAATCCTATTTGCCAGTACTCTTGCTAGTATTTTATAGTCACTGTTTAAACAGCTAAGCGGCCTATAGTTTTCAAGTCTATCCCTACTCCCTTTCTTATATATAATACTAACTAACCCTGTCGCCATACTAACCGGCATCTCATCCTTCTCTTCCATCCATTTAAACAATCTGTCCAACAGTGGCGCTAGTTCCTCTTTAAACTCTATGTAAAACTCTCCCACTAACCCATCTAACCCTGGACTTTTATTCCTGCCTAACCCTACTATGGCTGCTTCTATTTCACCTATCCTTATCTCTCCTTCACACATCCCCTTCGCATCTTCGGTCAACTTAGACTCCATTTTCTCCAGCACATGTTTCATGCTCTCTTCATCAACCTCTTCTTTCCTAAATAGTTCCCTATAAAATTCTTCTACCCTTCCAACAATCCCTACAAAATCCGTTATTGTTTCTCCATTTTTCCCTTCCACCTGCTCCAAATAATTATTTTTCTGTTTCGTCCTCTCTAACCCTAAAAAGAATGCTGTACATTTCTCTCCCTCAACCACATATCTAGCCCTACTTCTAACTATTGCTCCCATGCATCTCTTCTGTTCTACCTCCTCCAGCTCACTTTTAATTTTATTATACCGTTCTAATGCGTGCCCTACCCCCTGGTCCACCCTCTCTGCTTCTCTAGCTAACTCTTCCTTTAGTCTCCTTTCCCTCCCTCTTTCCCTTCTATTCCTATCCCTGCTGTAGCTCATGCTCAACTTCTTTAGCTCCCCCTTCATCTCCTCCCACCACCTCCCCATATCCTCCTCATACATGCTCTCATTCTTTCTCCCCATTATACATTCTCTCACCTTTTCCTTGTACCTTTCTTCTTTGAGCAACATCCCATTCAGGCACCACACACCTCCCCCCCTCCTCTCACACCCATGACCTAATCTAAATTTCAGCACCACATGGTCACTGAGCGTAGTTACCCTATAATCAATTTCTCCCATTTTGCTTGCTAGACTCTCCGTACTCAACACTAAATCAATCCTACTCTGTTTTAATTCCCCTTTCACCATCTGTCTCCTTGTAAATATGCGGCCTCTTGGATTCTTTTCCCTCCACACATCTACCAGTCCATTTGCTCTCATTACCTCCTTCAATACTCTTCTTGAGGAGTCACTTTTGAAACACACACTTGCAGACGCATCCAACCTTCCACACCACACATTAAAGTCGCCCACAATTACGCATTCTTTCCCACACATTCCCGCCATTCTCTCAAAAAACTCCCGTCTCTCCTTTTCCTCATTTGGTGCATACACATTCAACACTTTCAATTCCTTACCCAGGTGTTCAAAAGTAATCCCTATCACCCTCCCATCCCCATCATCCTCACATTTCCTCACTTTCTCAATCCCTCCCTGTTTAACTAAAATCGCCACTCCCCTCGAATACATGTCCCCATTGTTTGCATACACATCTCCCATCCACTCTCTCTCTACCTCCTCCACACATTTCTCATCCCAGTGTGTCTCTTGCAAACATATAATGTCAGCCTCACACAACATCAAGACTTGGCTTCGCCTATACCTAGTCCTAAGCCTATTTGCATTAAAAGAAGCAACAGACACCATTAATAGTACAAATGAAAAAAAAAGAAAACAAATAAATCGTCTTTTTTTAGACACAACTTCCCTGTGAGACTGTACTTAATTATTTTCCTACTTCTGCAGCCATTTATGCTTAGGGACAATACATTCACAGAACCAGCAGCAAGGAAGACCATTATGTTAGGCAGATACATTTACACTTTTATTATTTTTTTTCCGCTCACCTTTTTCTTTGATTTCCTTTTTGTTGCCCATAACCCCTGTCTCTTTCTCATCTCTTTGGCTTCAGAGAAGTCCATGTCCGACTCACCAGATATCTCTGTCTGCTGTGATGTCTGCAGCCCAGTACCGCTCTCTCCCCTCTCCTCCATGTCAAGGGAGGACCCGATCTCGAACTGATCCTCAACCCCCCCCAGTTCCCGCGGCCCAGACTGAACCGTCTGTGCTGGTGCCGACTCCGGCATTACTGCCTCTGCCTCCACCGCCGTATCTGCTCCATGCATCGCCTCGTCAGCGATCCTCACTTGTGTCATGGCCGCCGAGCCCACCACCCTCGAGACACGCCTTCCTCTTGCCTTGGCTCCCAGTCTCTGGCTCTCTTCCATTCCCAGCCATGATGCGGGCTGCAGCCCGCCCCTCGGTCCCGGCTGCGTCGTTGCTGGCGTCGGCGTTTCTGGCACCGTTGTCTGCACGGGTGTGGCCCCTGGCTCCAACGCTGCTCCTGCTGCCTCCACATCTGTAGCTCTCGCCCCGACACTCTCTCGGGCTCCCGTCTCCGCCGTCGCCACTGGCCCCTCCACGTCCTCAGCAATCACCACCAGGTCCATCCCCGCCGTCGCTGGCTCCTTGGCCACTCCGCTCACCTGCCCCGGTGTCAGCCCAGTGCTGGGGCCCATCACCTCACCCTCCGCCAGTAGGTCTGCCTCGGGCTCAGGCTGCACAACGCAGCTGGCCCCCACCTCCTCCTCATCCATCTGGGTCTGCTCCTCGTCCTCTCCCCCAGGCCCGCCGGAATCCGTAGCGCTGTTTAGGTCAAACAGCTCCTCCTCCGTCCCTTTCTCCTCCTCCACCACCAGCTCTCCCACACACACACATGCCTCAGGCATTTTGTTACATTGTCTACATCTCTGTCCCTGCTTCATGGCGCACTCTCTGGCAATATGGCCCTGCTCGCCACACTTGTGGCACAGAAACTCTGGGCACTCCCTGAGAATGTGGCCCGGCTGCATGCAGCCCCTGCATATTTTTGCCTGCCCGTCGTGGAGTACCCTAAAGTACTCCGATCCTACTGCAGTCTCAAATTTTGTGGAGTATGGCAGGGACTGCACGCGCTCCGTGAAACGTACTCTCAGGTACCTGGTTCCGTCTGTCACCCGTGAGCCGGGCCACATTCTCCTCCTGATGGCAGAAACCGCCATTACACCCCAGCTGGCCAGTTTAGTCAGGATGCTTTCATCAGCAATATAAAACGGTAGATTCAGGAAAGAAACTACCAGTTCATTATTTACAAGTTCAGACGCATGCACCCGCATATCACCCACCCTGAAGCCCTCCATTAATTTGTTCTTTGCTGCCAGATCAGCCATGGTTAGTTCGTATTTTCTGGGTGAGATAGCTCTGCATGCCAGTAGAGCCCCACACTGCCTCTGGATCTGGGTGATCAGCCCCATTGCCGTGATATTATTTCCGCCCTCCAGCTCTACATTCACTGTCAGTCTCTTCAGGTCATTCGTACTCCTCACCTTCTCCGCAGCCCTTTGTGCTGCATTCTCCTGCTCGCTCCTCACCGCTACCACCAGGTTATTCACCGCAGCTGCAGCCGGGGCCTCGCATCTCTCTGTAGCCCGGGTGGGCATCTCCTTCCTCGTTGTCAGTATTCCATTCCTTGTCACGCCATCTTTCGCCGTCTGCATGGGGATGTTCATTCGGATTGTCGTTACGCCAGGCAGGGTCATACCGTCGTTGTCAATCATACCAGGGGTGTTCGTGTTCGTCCTCATTGTACCAGGCAGGGTTCGGTTCACAGGTGTGGCAGTCATCTTCTCCGCAGCCCTTTGTGCTGCATTCTCCTGCTCGCTCCTCACCGCTACCACCAGGTTATTCACCGCAGCTGCAGCCGGGCCCTCGCCTCTCTCTGCAGCCCGGGTGGGCATCTCCTTCCTCGTTGTCAGTATTCCATTCCTTGTCACGCCATCTTTCGCCGTCTGCATGGGGATGTTCATTCGGATTGTCGCTACGCCAGGCAGGGTCATTCCGTCGTTGTCAATCATACCAGGGGTGTCCGTGTTCGTCATCATTGTACCAGGCAGGGTTCGGTTCACAGGTGTGGCAGTCATCTCGGGAGGGGAAAAAAAAGCGCTCTTTTACAAACAATTGTAAAAAGAGGGAAAAACACGCCAAAACGACGGACTTTAAACACTTCCCCCCGAACAGTGAGACACTGTCGGGGGTACTAGAACGAACAATCAAACAATTAACAAAGAAAACCACTCAGGGCATGTAAGAAAAAACGAGTATAGTGTAGAGAAAAGCAGGAGCAGCAAACAAGCGTGCCTGCAAACAGGATCACAATCAGCCAAGTCCCACAATGCACTCTGGTCCTGACAGGTGAAATCCAAATTGTGCCTGGGTTTCACGAGTGACATCTAAATAGACATCATGGGTTGCCTCGATAGCAAGGTTCTGCTATATTCCGCGTAATGAAAATGTCGTTGTCTCATGAATTTGATTTGAAGTTAGCTCATGAATGAGATTTTGAAGTGCTTTCATTTTAAAATGCTACATCAGAATGTCCTGTAACACACCCAAGTATAGCGAGAGTAAACATCTACAAATTCATCCCAGGTTAAGTCCTAGTCTAAAACTCTGAAGCCCAACGTGGGGCTCGAACCCACGACCCTGAGATTAAGAGTCTCATGCTCTGCCGTCTGAGCTAGCCGGGCCTGTTAAAGCAAACAAAAGGTTGAGAGTTCGAATCCCACCTTCGGTGATAGTCTTTTGTACTGTGGACTACTGTTGTCAGGGGTTGCCTTTCATTTGAAGTTAGCTCATGAATGAGATTTTGAAGGGCTTTAATTTCAAAATGCTGCATCAGAATGTCCTGTAACACACCCACGTATAGCTCGGGTAAACGTCTACAAATTCATCCCAGGTTAAGTCCTAGTCTAAAACTTAGAAGCCCAACGTGGGGCTCGAACCCACGACCCTGAGATTAAGAGTCTCATGCTCTGCCGTCTGAGCTAGCCGGGCCTGTTAAAGCAAACAAAAGGTTGAGAGTTCGAATCCCACCTTCGGTGATAGTCTTTTGTACTGTGGACTACTGTTGTCAGGGGTTGCCTTTCATTTGAAGTTAGCTCATGAATGAGATTTTGAAGGGCTTTAATTTCAAAATGCTGCATCAGAATGTCCTGTAACACACCCACGTATAGCTCGGGTAAACGTCTACAAATTCATCCCAGGTTAAGTCCTAGTCTAAAACTTAGAAGCCCAACGTGGGGCTCGAACCCACGACCCTGAGATTAAAAGTCTCATGCTCTGCCGTCTGAGCTAGCCGGGCCTGTTAAAGCAAACAAAAGGTTGAGAGTTCGAATCCCACCTTCGGTGATAGTCTTTTGTACTGTGGCCGACTGTTCTCATGGGTGGACTTCAGTCCTATAACACACGCCTCCGCCAACCCATCCCCCACTGTTGACATCAGTGGTCTGGGAGGATGCTGATTGTCGGCTTGATTCTGACACCAACTCCAGCTGGATTTACATTGACATTCTGTGTAACTTCTAGCAAAGTAAAATACATCTTTTGAACTAACAACTAAATCCATGTTGCACACCTTAAAGCAATTTGGTTTTCTATGTTCTCATGATTTCATTCAGTCAAAATGGTACCGGTAGATATTCAAGGACAACTTTGTTTTCTACAGAAACCACCGCAGAGATATCTGTTTTGCCAAACTACAAGGATGAAACTTGCAGGTAAAATTATCTGTCAGAAGTGGGGTTTGAACCCACGCCTCCATTTGGAGACCAGAAGTCTCTTTGCTGAGGAAGGAGTGAACCCTTGAGTCTGGCGCCTTAGACCACTCGGCCATCCTGACAGGTGAAATCCAAATTGTGCCTGGGTTTCACGAGTGACATCTAAATAGACATCATGGGTTGCCTCGATAGCAAGGTTCTGCTATATTCCGCGTAATGAAAATGTCATTGTCTCATGAATTTGATTTGAAGTTAGCTCATGAATGAGATTTTGAAGGGCTTTCATTTTAAAATGCTACATCAGAATGTCCTGTAACACACCCAAGTATAGCGAGAGTAAACATCTACAAATTCATCCCAGGTTAAGTCCTAGTCTAAAACTCTGAAGCCCAACGTGGGGCTCGAACCCACGACCCTGAGATTAAGAGTCTCATGCTCTGCCGTCTGAGCTAGCCGGGCCTGTTAAAGCAAACAAAAGGTTGAGAGTTCGAATCCCACCTTCGGTGATAGTCTTTTGTACTGTGGACTACTGTTGTCAGGGGTTGCCTTTCATTTGAAGTTAGCTCATGAATGAGATTTTGAAGGGCTTTAATTTCAAAATGCTGCATCAGAATGTCCTGTAACACACCCACGTATAGCTCGGGTAAACGTCTACAAATTCATCCCAGGTTAAGTCCTAGTCTAAAACTTAGAAGCCCAACGTGGGGCTCGAACCCACGACCCTGAGATTAAAAGTCTCATGCTCTGCCGTCTGAGCTAGCCGGGCCTGTTAAAGCAAACAAAAGGTTGAGAGTTCGAATCCCACCTTCGGTGATAGTCTTTTGTACTGTGGCCGACTGTTCTCATGGGTGGACTTCAGTCCTATAACACACGCCTCCGCCAACCCATCCCCCACTGTTGACATCAGTGGTCTGGGAGGATGCTGATTGTCGGCTTGATTCTGACACCAACTCCAGCTGGATTTACATTGACATTCTGTGTAACTTCTAGCAAAGTAAAATACATCTTTTGAACTAACAACTAAATCCATGTTGCACACCTTAAAGCAATTTGGTTTTCTATGTTCTCATGATTTCATTCAGTCAAAATGGTACCGGTAGATATTCAAGGACAACTTTGTTTTCTACAGAAACCACCGCAGAGATATCTGTTTTGCCAAACTACAAGGATGAAACTTGCAGGTAAAATTATCTGTCAGAAGTGGGGTTTGAACCCACGCCTCCATTTGGAGACCAGAAGTCTCTTTGCTGAGGAAGGAGTGAACCCTTGAGTCTGGCGCCTTAGACCACTCGGCCATCCTGACAGGTGAAATCCAAATTGTGCCTGGGTTTCACGAGTGACATCTAAATAGACATCATGGGTTGCCTCGATAGCAAGGTTCTGCTATATTCCGCGTAATGAAAATGTCATTGTCTCATGAATTTGATTTGAAGTTAGCTCATGAATGAGATTTTGAAGGGCTTTCATTTTAAAATGCTACATCAGAATGTCCTGTAACACACCCAAGTATAGCGAGAGTAAACATCTACAAATTCATCCCAGGTTAAGTCCTAGTCTAAAACTCTGAAGCCCAACGTGGGGCTCGAACCCACGACCCTGAGATTAAGAGTCTCATGCTCTGCCGTCTGAGCTAGCCGGGCCTGTTAAAGCAAACAAAAGGTTGAGAGTTCGAATCCCACCTTCGGTGATAGTCTTTTGTACTGTGGACTACTGTTGTCAGGGGTTGCCTTTCATTTGAAGTTAGCTCATGAATGAGATTTTGAAGGGCTTTAATTTCAAAATGCTGCATCAGAATGTCCTGTAACACACCCACGTATAGCTCGGGTAAACGTCTACAAATTCATCCCAGGTTAAGTCCTAGTCTAAAACTTAGAAGCCCAACGTGGGGCTCGAACCCACAACCCTGAGATTAAGAGTCTCATGCTCTGCCGTCTGAGCTAGCCGGGCCTGTTAAAGCAAACAAAAGGTTGAGAGTTCGAATCCCACCTTCGGTGATAGTCTTTTGTACTGTGGCCGACTGTTCTCATGGGTGGACTTCAGTCCTATAACACACGCCTCCGCCAACCCATCCCCCACTGTTGACATCAGTGGTCTGGGAGGATGCTGATTGTCGGCTTGATTCTGACACCAACTCCAGCTGGATTTACATTGACATTCTGTGTAACTTCTAGCAAAGTAAAATACATCTTTTGAACTAACAACTAAATCCATGTTGCACACCTTAAAGCAATTTGGTTTTCTATGTTCTCATGATTTCATTCAGTCAAAATGGTACCGGTAGATATTCAAGGACAACTTTGTTTTCTACAGAAACCACCGCAGATATATCTGTTTTGCCAAACTACAAGGATGAAACTTGCAGGTAAAATTATCTGTCAGAAGTGGGGTTTGAACCCACGCCTCCATTTGGAGACCAGAAGTCTCTTTGCTGAGGAAGGAGTGAACCCTTGAGTCTGGCGCCTTAGACCACTCGGCCATCCTGACAGGTGAAATCCAAATTGTGCCTGGGTTTCACGAGTGACATCTAAATAGACATCATGGGTTGCCTCGATAGCAAGGTTCTGCTATATTCCGCGTAATGAAAATGTCGTTGTCTCATGAATTTGATTTGAAGTTAGCTCATGAATGAGATTTTGAAGGGCTTTCATTTTAAAATGCTACATCAGAATGTCCTGTAACACACCCAAGTATAGCGAGAGTAAACATCTACAAATTCATCCCAGGTTAAGTCCTAGTCTAAAACTCTGAAGCCCAACGTGGGGCTCGAACCCACGACCCTGAGATTAAGAGTATCATGCTCTGCCGTCTGAGCTAGCCGGGCCTGTTAAAGCAAACAAAAGGTTGAGAGTTCGAATCCCACCTTCGGTGATAGTCTTTTGTACTGTGGACTACTGTTGTCAGGGGTTGCCTTTCATTTGAAGTTAGCTCATGAATGAGATTTTGAAGGGCTTTAATTTCAAAATGCTGCATCAGAATGTCCTGTAACACACCCACGTATAGCTCGGGTAAACGTCTACAAATTCATCCCAGGTTAAGTCCTAGTCTAAAACTCTGAAGCCCAACGTGGGGCTCGAACCCACGACCCTGAGATTAAGAGTCTCATGCTCTGCCGTCTGAGCTAGCCGGGCCCTGTACATTGAACAAAAGGTTGAGAGTTTGAATCCCACCCATCTTTTGTACTGTGGCCGACTGTTCTCATGGGTGGACTTCAGTCCTGTAACACACGCCTCCGCCAACCCATCCCCCACTGTTGACATCAGTGGTCTGGGAGGATGCTGATTGTCGGCTTGATTCTGACACCAACTCCAGCTGGATTTACATTGACATTCTGTGTAACTTGCTACATCAGAATGTCCTGTAACACACCCAAGTATAGCTCGGGTAAACGTCTACAAATTCATCCCAGGTTAAGTCCTAGTCTAAAACTTAGAAGCCCAACGTGGGGCTCGAACCCACGACCCTGAGATTAAGAGTCTCATGCTCTGCCGTCTGAGCTAGCCGGGCCTGTTAAAGCAAACAAAAGGTTGAGAGTTCGAATCCCACCTTCGGTGATAGTATTTTGTACTGTGGCCGACTGTTCTCATGGGTGGACTTCAGTCCTATAACACACGCCTCCGCCAACCCATCCCCCACTGTTGACATCAGTGGTCTGGGAGGATGCTGATTGTCGGCTTGATTCTGACACCAACTCCAGCTGGATTTACATTGACATTCTGTGTAACTTCTAGCAAAGTAAAATACATCTTTTGAACTAACAACTAAATCCATGTTGCACACCTTAAAGCAATTTGGTTTTCTATGTTCTCATGATTTCATTCAGTCAAAATGGTACCGGTAGATATTCAAGGACAACTTTGTTTTCTACAGAAACCACCGCAGAGATATCTGTTTTGCCAAACTACAAGGATGAAACTTGCAGGTAAAATTATCTGTCAGAAGTGGGGTTTGAACCCACGCCTCCATTTGGAGACCAGAAGTCTCTTTGCTGAGGAAGGAGTGAACCCTTGAGTCTGGCGCCTTAGACCACTCGGCCATCCTGACAGGTGAAATTCAAATTGTGCCTGGGTTTCACGAGTGACATCTAAATAGACATCATGGGTTGCCTCGATAGCAAGGTTCTGCTATATTCCGCGTAATGAAAATGTCGTTGTCTCATGAATTTGATTTGAAGTTAGCTCATGAATGAGATTTTGAAGGGCTTTCATTTTAAAATGCTACATCAGAATGTCCTGTAACACACCCAAGTATAGCGAGAGTAAACATCTACAAATTCATCCCAGGTTAAGTCCTAGTCTAAAACTCTGAAGCCCAACGTGGGGCTCAAACCCACGACCCTGAGATTAAGAGTCTCATGCTCTGCCGTCTGAGCTAGCCGGGCCTGTTAAAGCAAACAAAAGGTTGAGAGTTCAAATCCCACCTTCGGTGATAGTCTTTTGTACTGTGGACTACTGTTGTCAGGGGTTGCCTTTCATTTGAAGTTAGCTCATGAATGAGATTTTGAAGGGCTTTAATTTCAAAATGCTGCATCAGAATGTCCTGTAACACACCCACGTATAGCTCGGGTAAACGTCTACAAATTCATCCCAGGTTAAGTCCTAGTCTAAAACTCTGAAGCCCAACGTGGGGCTCGAACCCACGACCCTGAGATTAAGAGTCTCATGCTCTGCCGTCTGAGCTAGCCGGGCCCTGTACATTGAACAAAAGGTTGAGAGTTTGAATCCCACCCATCTTTTGTACTGTGGCCGACTGTTCTCATGGGTGGACTTCAGTCCTGTAACACACGCCTCCGCCAACCCATCCCCCACTGTTGACATCAGTGGTCTGGGAGGATGCTGATTGTCGGCTTGATTCTGACACCAACTCCAGCTGGATTTACATTGACATTCTGTGTAACTTGCTACATCAGAATGTCCTGTAACACACCCAAGTATAGCTCGGGTAAACGTCTACAAATTCATCCCAGGTTAAGTCCTAGTCTAAAACTTAGAAGCCCAACGTGGGGCTCGAACCCACGACCCTGAGATTAAGAGTCTCATGCTCTGCCGTCTGAGCTAGCCGGGCCTGTTAAAGCAAACAAAAGGTTGAGAGTTCGAATCCCACCTTCGGTGATAGTATTTTGTACTGTGGCCGACTGTTCTCATGGGTGGACTTCAGTCCTATAACACACGCCTCCGCCAACCCATCCCCCACTGTTGACATCAGTGGTCTGGGAGGATGCTGATTGTCGGCTTGATTCTGACACCAACTCCAGCTGGATTTACATTGACATTCTGTGTAACTTCTAGCAAAGTAAAATACATATTTTGAACTAACAACTAAATCCATGTTGCACACCTTAAAGCAATTTGGTTTTCTATGTTCTCATGATTTCATTCAGTCAAAATGGTACCTGTAGATATTCAAGGAAAACTTTGTTTTCTACAGAAACCACAGCAGAGATATCTGTTTTGCCAAACTACAAGGATGAAACTTGCAGGTAAAATTATCTGTCAGAAGTGGGGTTTGAACCCACGCCTCCATTTGGAGACCAGAAGTCTCTAATCCTAATTGTGCCTGGGTTTCACGAGTTACATCTAAATAGACACCATGGCCTGCCTCGATCGCAAGGTTCTGCTCTATTCCGCGTAACGAAAATGTCGTTGTCTCATGAATTTGATTTGAAGTTAGCTCATGAATGAGATTTTGAAGGGCTTTAATTTCAAAATGCTACATCAGAATGTCCTGTAACACACCCAAGTATAGCTAGGGTAAACGTCTACAAATTCATCCCAGGTTAAGTCCTAGTTTAAAACTCTGAACTAGCCGGGCCCTGTATATTGAACAAAAGGTTGAGAGTTCGAATCCCACCATGGGTGATAGTCTTTTGTACTGTGGCCGACTGTTCTCATGGGTGGACTTCAGTCCTGTAACACACGCCTCTGCCAACCCATCCCCCACTGTTGACATCAGTGGTCTGGGAGGATGCTGATTGTCGGCTTGATTCTGACACCAACTCCAGCTGGATTGACATTGACATTCTGTGTAACTTGCTACATCAGAATGTCCTGTAACACACCCAAGTATAGCTCGGGTAAACGTCTACAAATTCATCCCAGGTTAAGTCCTAGTCTAAAACTTAGAAGCCCAACGTGGGGCTCGAACCCACGACCCTGAGATTAAGAGTCTCATGCTCTGCCGTCTGAGCTAGCCGGGCCTGTTAAAGCAAACAAAAGGTTGAGAGTTCGAATCCACCTTCGGTGATAGTCTTTTGTACTGTGGCCGACTGTTCTCATGGGTGGACTTCAGTCCTGTAACACACGCCTCCGCCAACCCATCCCCCACTGTTGACATCAGTGGTCTGGGAGGATGCTGATTGTCGGCTTGATTCTGACACCAACTCCAGCTGGATTTACATTGACATTCTGTGTAACTTCTAGCAAAGTAAAATACATCTTTTGAACTAACAACTAAATCCATGTTGCACACCTTAAAGCAATTTGGTTTTCTATGTTCTCATGATTTCATTCAGTCAAAATGGTACCGGTAGATATTCAAGGACAACTTTGTTTTCTACAGAAACCACCGCAGAGATATCTGTTTTGCCAAACTACAAGGATGAAACTTGCAGGTAAAATTATCTGTCAGAAGTGGGGTTTGAACCCACGCCTCCATTTGGAGACCAGAAGTCTCTTTGCTGAGGAAGGAGTGAACCCTTGAGTCTGGCGCCTTAGACCACTCGGCCATCCTGACAGGTGAAATCCAAATTGTGCCTGGGTTTCACGAGTGACATCTAAATAGACATCATGGGTTGCCTCGATAGCAAGGTTCTGCTATATTCCGCGTAGTGAAAATGTCGTTGTCTCATGAATTTGAATTGAAGTTAGCTCATGAATGAGATTTTGAAGGGCTTTCATTTTAAAATGCTACATCAGAATGTCCTGTAACACACTCAAGTATAGCGAGAGTAAACATCTACAAATTCATCCCAGGTTAAGTCCTAGTCTAAAACTCTGAAGCCCAACGTGGGGCTCGAAACCACAACCCTGAGATTAAGAGTCTCATGCTCTGCCGTCTGAGCTAGCCGGGCCTGTTAAAGCAAACAAAAGGTTGAGAGTTCGAATCCCACCTTCGGTGATAGTCTTTTGTACTGTGGACTACTGTTGTCAGGGGTTGCCTTTCATTTGAAGTTAGCTCATGAATGAGATTTTGAAGGGCTTTAATTTCAAAATGCTGCATCAGAATGTCCTGTAACACACCCACGTATAGCTCGGGTAAACGTCTACAAATTCATCCCATGTTAAGTCCTAGTCTAAAACTCTGAAGCCCAGCGTGGGGCTCGAACCCACGACCCTGAGATTAAGAGTCTCATGATCTGCCGTCTGAGCTAGCCGGGCCCTGTACATTGAACAAAAGGTTGAGAGTTTGAATCCCACCCATCTTTTGTACTGTGGCCGACTGTTCTCATGGGTAAATCCATGTTGCACACCTTAAAGCAATTTGGTTTTCTATGTTCTCATGATTTCATTGAGTCAAAATGGTACCTGTAGATATTTAAGGAAAACTTTGTTTTCTACAGAAACCACAGCAGAGATATCTGTTTTGCCAAACTACAAGGATGAAACTTGCAGGTCAAATTATCTGTCAGAAGTGGGGTTTGAACCCACGCCTCCATTTGGAGACCAGAAGTCTCTAATCCTAATTGTGCCTGGGTTTCACGAGTTACATCTAAATAGACACCATGGCCTGCCTCGATCGCAAGGTTCTGCTCTGTTCCGCGTAACGAAAATGTCGTTGTCTCATGAATTTGATTTGAAGTTAGCTCATGAATGAGATTTTGAAGGGCTTTAATTTCAAAATGCTACATCAGAATGTCCTGTAACACACCCAAGTATAGCTAGGGTAAACGTCTACAAATTCATCCCAGGTTAAGTCCTAGTTTAAAACTCTGAACTAGCCGGGCCCTGTACATTGAACAAAAGGTTGAGAGTTCGAATCCCACCATGGGTGATAGTCTTTTGTACTGTGGCCGACTGTTCTCATGGGTGGACTTCAGTCCTGTAACACACGCCTCCGCCAACCCATCCCCCACTGTTGACATCAGTGGTCTGGGAGGATGCTGATTGTCGGCTTGATTCTGACACCAACTCCAGCTGGATTTACATTGACATTCTGTGTAACTTGCTACATCAGAATGTCCTGTAACACACCCAAGTATAGCTCGGGTAAACGTCTACAAATTCATCCCAGGTTAAGTCCTAGTCTAAAACTTAGAAGCCCAACGTGGGGCTCGAACCCACGACCCTGAGATTAAGAGTCTCATGCTCTGCCGTCTGAGCTAGCCGGGCCTGTTAAAGCAAACAAAAGGTTGAGAGTTCGAATCCCACCTTCGGTGATAGTCTTTTGTACTGTGGCCGACTGTTCTCATGGGTGGACTTCAGTCCTATAACACACGCCTCCGCCAACCCATCCCCCACTGTTGACATCAGTGGTCTGGGAGGATGCTGATTGTCGGCTTGATTCTGACACCAACTCCAGCTGGATTTACATTGACATTCTGTGTAACTTGCTACATCAGAATGTCCTGTAACACACCCAAGTATAGCTCGGGTAAACGTCTACAAATTCATCCCAGGTTAAGTCCTAGTCTAAAACTTAGAAGCCCAACGTGGGGCTCGAACCCACGACCCTGAGATTAAGAGTCTCATGCTCTGCCGTCTGAGCTAGCCGGGCCTGTTAAAGCAAACAAAAGGTTGAGAGTTCGAATCCCACCTTCGGTGATAGTCTTTTGTACTGTGGCCGACTGTTCTCATGGGTGGACTTCAGTCCTATAACACACGCCTCCGCCAACCCATCCCCCACTGTTGACATCAGTGGTCTGGGAGGATGCTGATTGTCGGCTTGATTCTGACACCAACTCCAGCTGGATTTACATTGACATTCTGTGTAACTTCTAGCAAAGTAAAATACATCTTTTGAACTAACAACTAAATCCATGTTGCACACCTTAAAGCAATTTGGTTTTCTATGTTCTCATGATTTCATTCAGTCAAAATGGTACCGGTAGATATTCAAGGACAACTTTGTTTTCTACAGAAACCACCGCAGAGATATCTGTTTTGCCAAACTACAAGGATGAAACTTGCAGGTAAAATTATCTGTCAGAAGTGGGGTTTGAACCCACGCCTCCATTTGGAGACCAGAAGTCTCTTTGCTGAGGAAGGAGTGAACCCTTGAGTCTGGCGCCTTAGACCACTCGGCCATCCTGACAGGTGAAATCCAAATTGTGCCTGGGTTTCACGAGTGACATCTAAATAGACATCATGGGTTGCCTCGATAGCAAGGTTCTGCTATATTCCGCGTAATGAAAATGTCGTTGTCTCATGAATTTGATTTGAAGTTAGCTCATGAATGAGATTTTGAAGGGCTTTCATTTTAAAATGCTACATCAGAATGTCCTGTAACACACCCAAGTATAGCGAGAGTAAACATCTACAAATTCATCCCAGGTTAAGTCCTAGTCTAAAACTCTGAAGCCCAACGTGGGGCTCGAACCCACGACCCTGAGATTAAGAGTATCATGCTCTGCCGTCTGAGCTAGCCGGGCCTGTTAAAGCAAACAAAAGGTTGAGAGTTCGAATCCCACCTTCGGTGATAGTCTTTTGTACTGTGGACTACTGTTGTCAGGGGTTGCCTTTCATTTGAAGTTAGCTCATGAATGAGATTTTGAAGGGCTTTAATTTCAAAATGCTGCATCAGAATGTCCTGTAACACACCCACGTATAGCTCGGGTAAACGTCTACAAATTCATCCCAGGTTAAGTCCTAGTCTAAAACTCTGAAGCCCAACGTGGGGCTCGAACCCACGACCCTGAGATTAAGAGTCTCATGCTCTGCCGTCTGAGCTAGCCGGGCCCTGTATATTGAACAAAAGGTTGAGAGTTTGAATCCCACCCATCTTTTGTACTGTGGCCGACTGTTCTCATGGGTGGACTTCAGTCCTGTAACACACGCCTCCGCCAACCCATCCCCCACTGTTGACATCAGTGGTCTGGGAGGATGCTGATTGTCGGCTTGATTCTGACACCAACTCCAGCTGGATTTACATTGACATTCTGTGTAACTTGCTACATCAGAATGTCCTGTAACACACCCAAGTATAGCTCGGGTAAACGTCTACAAATTCATCCCAGGTTAAGTCCTAGTCTAAAATTTAGAAGCCCAACGTGGGGCTCGAAACCACGACCCTGAGATTAAGAGTCTCATGCTCTGCCGTCTGAGCTAGCCGGGCCTGTTAAAGGAAACAAAAGGTTGAGAGTTCGAATCCCACCTTCGGTGATAGTATTTTGTACTGTGGCCGACTGTTCTCATGGGTGGACTTCAGTCCTATAACACACGCCTCCGCCAACCCATCCCCCACTGTTGACATCAGTGGTCTGGGAGGATGCTGATTGTCGGCTTGATTCTGACACCAACTCCAGCTGGATTTACATTGACATTCTGTGTAACTTCTAGCAAAGTAAAATACATCTTTTGAACTAACAACTAAATCCATGTTGCACACCTTAAAGCAATTTGGTTTTCTATGTTCTCATGATTTCATTCAGTCAAAATGGTACCTGTAGATATTTAAGGAAAACTTTGTTTTCTACAGAAACCACAGCAGAGATATCTGTTTTGCCAAACTACAAGGATGAAACTTGCAGGTCAAATTATCTGTCAGAAGTGGGGTTTGAACCCACGCCTCCATTTGGAGACCAGAAGTCTCTAATCCTAATTGTGCCTGGGTTTCACGAGTTACATCTAAATAGACACCATGGCCTGCCTCGATCGCAAGGTTCTGCTCTGTTCCGCGTAACGAAAATGTCGTTGTCTCATGAATTTGATTTGAAGTTAGCTCATGAATGAGATTTTGAAGGGCTTTAATTTCAAAATGCTACATCAGAATGTCCTGTAACACACCCAAGTATAGCTAGGGTAAACGTCTACAAATTCATCCCAGGTTAAGTCCTAGTTTAAAACTCTGAACTAGCCGGGCCCTGTACATTGAACAAAAGGTTGAGAGTTCGAATCCCACCATGGGTGATAGTCTTTTGTACTGTGGCCGACTGTTCTCATGGGTGGACTTCAGTCCTGTAACACACGCCTCCGCCAACCCATCCCCCACTGTTGACATCAGTGGTCTGGGAGGATGCTGATTGTCGGCTTGATTCTGACACCAACTCCAGCTGGATTTACATTGACATTCTGTGTAACTTGCTACATCAGAATGTCCTGTAACACACCCAAGTATAGCTCGGGTAAACGTCTACAAATTCATCCCAGGTTAAGTCCTAGTCTAAAACTTAGAAGCCCAACGTGGGGCTCGAACCCACGACCCTGAGATTAAGAGTCTCATGCTCTGCCGTCTGAGCTAGCCGGGCCTGTTAAAGCAAACAAAAGGTTGAGAGTTCGAATCCCACCTTCGGTGATAGTCTTTTGTACTGTGGCCGACTGTTCTCATGGGTGGACTTCAGTCCTATAACACACGCCTCCGCCAACCCATCCCCCACTGTTGACATCAGTGGTCTGGGAGGATGCTGATTGTCGGCTTGATTCTGACACCAACTCCAGCTGGATTTACATTGACATTCTGTGTAACTTCTAGCAAAGTAAAATACATCTTTTGAACTAACAACTAAATCCATGTTGCACACCTTAAAGCAATTTGGTTTTCTATGTTCTCATGATTTCATTCAGTCAAAATGGTACCGGTAGATATTCAAGGACAACTTTGTTTTCTACAGAAACCACCGCAGAGATATCTGTTTTGCCAAACTACAAGGATGAAATTTGCAGGTAAAATTATCTGTCAGAAGTGGGGTTTGAACCCACGCCTCCATTTGGAGACCAGAAGTCTCTTTGCTGAGGAAGGAGTGAACCCTTGAGTCTGGCGCCTTAGACCACTCGGCCATCCTGACAGGTGAAATCCAAATTGTGCCTGGGTTTCACGAGTGACATCTAAATAGACATCATGGGTTGCCTCGATAGCAAGGTTCTGCTATATTCCGCGTAATGAAAATGTCGTTGTCTCATGAATTTGATTTGAAGTTAGCTCATGAATGAGATTTTGAAGGGCTTTCATTTTAAAATGCTACATCAGAATGTCCAGTAACACACCCAAGTATAGCGAGAGTAAACATCTACAAATTCATCCCAGGTTAAGTCCTAGTCTAAAACTCTGAAGCCCAACGTGGGGCTCGAACCCACGACCCTGAGATTAAGAGTATCATGCTCTGCCGTCTGAGCTAGCCGGGCCTGTTAAAGCAAACAAAAGGTTGAGAGTTCGAATCCCACCTTCGGTGATAGTCTTTTGTACTGTGGACTACTGTTGTCAGGGGTTGCCTTTCATTTGAAGTTAGCTCATGAATGAGATTTTGAAGGGCTTTAATTTCAAAATGCTGCATCAGAATGTCCTGTAACACACCCACGTATAGCTCGGGTAAACGTCTACAAATTCATCCCAGGTTAAGTCCTAGTCTAAAACTCTGAAGCCCAACGTGGGGCTCGAACCGACGACCCTGAGATTAAGAGTCTCATGCTCTGCCGTCTGAGCTAGCCGGGCCTGTTAAAGCAAATAAAAGGTTGAGAGTTCGAATCCCACCTTCGGTGATAGTATTTTGTACTGTGGCCGACTGTTCTCATGGGTGGACTTCAGTCCTATAACACACGCCTCCGCCAACCCATCCCCCACTGTTGACATCAGTGGTCTGGGAGGATGCTGATTGTCGGCTTGATTCTGACACCAACTCCGGCTGGATTTACATTGACATTCTGTGTAACTTCTAGCAAAGTAAAATACATCTTTTGAACTAACAACTAAATCCATGTTGCACACCTTAAAGCAATTTGGTTTTCTATGTTCTCATGATTTCATTCAGTCAAAATGGTACCTGTAGATATTCAAGGAAAACTTTGTTTTCTACAGAAACCACAGCAGAGATATCTGTTTTGCCAAACTACAAGGATGAAACTTGCAGGTAAAATTATCTGTCAGAAGTGGGGTTTGAACCCACGCCTCCATTTGGAGACCAGAAGTCTCTAATCCTAATTGTGCCTGGGTTTCACGAGTTACATCTAAATAGACACCATGGCCTGCCTCGATCGCAAGGTTCTGCTCTATTCCGCGTAACGAAAATGTCGTTGTCTCATGAATTTGATTTGAAGTTAGCTCATGAATGAGATTTTGAAGGGCTTTAATTTCAAAATGCTACATCAGAATGTCCTGTAACACACCCAAGTATAGCTAGGGTAAACGTCTACAAATTCATCCCAGGTTAAGTCCTAGTTTAAAACTCTGAACTAGCCGGGCCCTGTACATTGAACAAAAGGTTGAGAGTTCGAATCCCACCATGGGTGATAGTCTTTTGTACAGTGGCCGACTGTTCTCATGGGTGGACTTCAGTCCTGTAACACACGCCTCTGCCAACCCATCCCCCACTGTTGACATCAGTGGTCTGGGAGGATGCTGATTGTCGGCTTGATTCTGACACCAACTCCAGCTGGATTTACATTGACATTCTGTGTAACTTGCTACATCAGAATGTCCTGTAACACACCCAAGTATAGCTCGGGTAAACGTCTACAAATTCATCCCAGGTTAAGTCCTAGTCTAAAACTTAGAAGCCCAACGTGGGGCTCGAACCCACGACCCTGAGATTAAGAGTCTCATGCTCTGCCGTCTGAGCTAGCCGGGCCTGTTAAAGCAAACAAAAGGTTGAGAGTTCGAATCCCACCTTCGGTGATAGTCTTTTGTACTGTGGCCGACTGTTCTCATGGGTGGACTTCAGTCCTATAACACACGCCTCCGCCAACCCATCCCCCACTGTTGACATCAGTGGTCTGGGAGGATGCTGATTGTCGGCTTGATTCTGACACCAACTCCAGCTGGATTTACATTGACATTCTGTGTAACTTGCTACATCAGAATGTCCTGTAACACACCCAAGTATAGCTCGGGTAAACGTCTACAAATTCATCCCAGGTTAAGTCCTAGTCTAAAACTTAGAAGCCCAACGTGGGGCTCGAACCCACGACCCTGAGATTAAGAGTCTCATGCTCTGCCGTCTGAGCTAGCCGGGGCTGTTAAATCAAACAAAAGGTTGAGAGTTCGAATCCCACCTTCGGTGATAGTCTTTTGTACTGTGGCCGACTGTTCTCATGGGTGGACTTCAGTCCTATAACACACGCCTCCGCCAACCCATCCCCCACTGTTGACATCAGTGGTCTGGGAGGATGCTGATTGTCGGCTTGATTCTGACACCAACTCCAGCTGGATTTACATTGACATTCTGTGTAACTTCTAGCAAAGTAAAATACATCTTTTGAACTAACAACTAAATCCATGTTGCACACCTTAAAGCAATTTGGTTTTCTATGTTCTCATGATTTCATTCAGTCAAAATGGTACCGGTAGATATTCAAGGACAACTTTGTTTTCTACAGAAACCACCGCAGAGATATCTGTTTTGCCAAACTACAAGGATGAAACTTGCAGATAAAATTATCTGTCAGAAGTGGGGTTTGAACCCACGCCTCCATTTGGAGACCAGAAGTCTCTTTGCTGAGGAAGGAGTGAACCCTTGAGTCTGGCGCCTTAGACCACTCGGCCATCCTGACAGGTGAAATCCAAATTGTGCCTGGGTTTCACGAGTGACATCTAAATAGACATCATGGGTTGCCTCGATAGCAAGGTTCTGCTATAATCCGCGTAATGAAAATGTCGTTGTCTCATGAATTTGATTTGAAGTTAGCTCATGAATGAGATTTTGAAGGGCTTTCATTTTAAAATGCTACATCAGAATGTCCTGTAACACACCCAAGTATAAAGAGAGTAAACATCTACAAATTCATCCCAGGTTAAGTCCTAGTCTAAAACTCTGAAGCCCAACGTGGGGCTCGAACCCACGACCCTGAGATTAAGAGTATCATGCTCTGCCGTCTGAGCTAGCCGGGCCTGTTAAAGCAAACAAAAGGTTGAGAGTTCGAATCCCACCTTCGGTGATAGTCTTTTGTACTGTGGACTACTGTTGTCAGGGGTTGCCTTTCATTTGAAGTTAGCTCATGAATGAGATTTTGAAGGGCTTTAATTTCAAAATGCTGCATCAGAATGTCCTGTAACACACCCACGTATAGCTCGGGTAAACGTCTACAAATTCATCCCAGGTTAAGTCCTAGTCTAAAACTCTGAAGCCCAACGTGGGGCTCGAACCCACGACCCTGAGATTAAGAGTCTCATGCTCTGCCGTCTGAGCTAGCCGGGCCTGTTAAAGCAAATAAAAGGTTGAGAGTTCGAATCCCACCTTCGGTGATAGTATTTTGTACTGTGGCCGACTGTTCTCATGGGTGGACTTCAGTCCTATAACACACGCCTCCGCCAACCCATCCCCCACTGTTGACATCAGTGGTCTGGGAGGATGCTGATTGTCGGCTTGATTCTGACACCAACTCCGGCTGGATTTACATTGACATTCTGTGTAACTTCTAGCAAAGTAAAATACATCTTTTGAACTAACAACTAAATCCATGTTGCACACCTTAAAGCAATTTGGTTTTCTATGTTCTCATGATTTCATTCAGTCAAAATGGTACCTGTAGATATTCAAGGAAAACTTTGTTTTCTACAGAAACCACAGCAGAGATATCTGTTTTGCCAAACTACAAGGATGAAACTTGCAGGTAAAATTATCTGTCAGAAGTGGGGTTTGAACCCACGCCTCCATTTGGAGACCAGAAGTCTCTAATCCTAATTGTGCCTGGGTTTCACGAGTTACATCTAAATAGACACCATGGCCTGCCTCGATCGCAAGGTTCTGCTCTATTCCGCGTAACGAAAATGTCGTTGTCTCATGAATTTGATTTGAAGTTAGCTCATGAATGAGATTTTGAAGGGCTTTAATTTCAAAATGCTACATCAGAATGTCCTGTAACACACCCAAGTATAGCTAGGGTAAACGTCTACAAATTCATCCCAGGTTAAGTCCTAGTTTAAAACTCTGAACTAGCCGGGCCCTGTACATTGAACAAAAGGTTGATAGTTCGAATCCCACCATGGGTGATAGTCTTTTGTACTGTGGCCGACTGTTCTCATGGGTGGACTTCAGTCCTGTAACACACGCCTCTGCCAACCCATCCCCCACTGTTGACATCAGTGGTCTGGGAGGATGCTGATTGTCGGCTTGATTCTGACACCAACTCCAGCTGGATTTACATTGACATTCTGTGTAACTTGCTACATCAGAATGTCCTGTAACACACCCAAGTATAGCTCGGGTAAACGTCTACAAATTCATCCCAGGTTAAGTCCTAGTCTAAAACTTAGAAGCCCAACGTGGGGCTCGAACCCACGACCCTGAGATTAAGAGTCTCATGCTCTGCCGTCTGAGCTAGCCGGGCCTGTTAAAGCAAACAAAAGGTTGAGAGTTCGAATCCCACCTTCGGTGATAGTCTTTTGTACTGTGGCCGACTGTTCTCATGGGTGGACTTCAGTCCTATAACACACGCCTCCGCCAACCCATCCCCCACTGTTGACATCAGTGGTCTGGGAGGATGCTGATTGTCGGCTTGATTCTGACACCAACTCCAGCTGGATTTACATTGACATTCTGTGTAACTTGCTACATCAGAATGTCCTGTAACACACCCAAGTATAGCTCGGGTAAACGTCTACAAATTCATCCCAGGTTAAGTCCTAGTCTAAAACTTAGAAGCCCAACGTGGGGCTCGAACCCACGACCCTGAGATTAAGAGTCTCATGCTCTGCCGTCTGAGCTAGCCGGGCCTGTTAAAGCAAACAAAAGGTTGAGAGTTCGAATCCCACCTTCGGTGATAGTCTTTTGTACTGTGGCCGACTGTTCTCATGGGTGGACTTCAGTCCTATAACACACGCCTCCGCCAACCCATCCCCCACTGTTGACATCAGTGGTCTGGGAGGATGCTGATTGTCGGCTTGATTCTGACACCAACTCCAGCTGGATTTACATTGACATTCTGTGTAACTTCTAGCAAAGTAAAATACATCTTTTGAACTAACAACTAAATCCATGTTGCACACCTTAAAGCAATTTGGTTTTCTATGTTCTCATGATTTCATTCAGTCAAAATGGTACCGGTAGATATTCAAGGACAACTTTGTTTTCTACAGAAACCACCGCAGAGATATCTGTTTTGCCAAACTACAAGGATGAAACTTGCAGGTAAAATTATCTGTCAGAAGTGGGGTTTGAACCCACGCCTCCATTTGGAGACCAGAAGTCTCTTTGCTGAGGAAGGAGTGAACCCTTGAGTCTGGCGCCTTAGACCACTTTTTTTTTTTTTTTTTTTTTTTTTTTATTATCAAAAATATAAATTTTTACAATCAACACTTTGCCACTTTACTCTTCAGTACAAGACCACATGACATTTGCACAAACATAAATACTCCATAAACCCTCCAAACGTACACGAACTTTAAATTCAAAACACTTAACACTTTCCCCACCCACAAAGTCAAAATCCATGAAAATAAACCTCCCCATAACTCAAACAGACAGATACCAACTTTTTACTCAGACATAATGTAAACAACAAAAACAATCCCCACTGATAATTAGCCATAACACAGATTCTAACCAAAATCTAACACAACCCCTCCCCTCTCCCCAATCGCAACAAAGGTGCTCCCCTCAATAAACCCCTCCTTAAACTCTTCCTCCTTGACATAGCTATGTAATATGTTTACATCTCTTTTCATAATACTTTTAAACACATCCCATACTTCCACTCTCCTGTTCTCGTAATGCGCTACATTCCTCCTTAGCTTGACTGCAAACCTTGCATGGCTTAGCATGTAGTTCAACAAGTTGACATTACATCCTTTCCTTCTAGCACCCGCACCAAACAACCACAGCTCCTTCCACCCTATTTTCTCAATAAATTCCCCTTTCCAGCATCTGATTATCAACTCTTTCACTTTCCCAAAGTACATAGCCAACTCCCCACATTCCACAAACTCATGCATACATGTCTCCACTTCCACCTGACAGACATCACACTCCTTCCTCACATCCTCATTAAATTTACTTCTTATAAGATTGTTAAACACCCTGTTGTGACGTAGTAGGAAATCGAAATGCTCACATTCAATACTATTCCATTTTACTCCCAGGTTCAGCCACATCCTTTTTACGTCCATTCCGGCCATTACCTTTTCCCATACCTTCTCTGCAGCCGGCCTTCTTACCTCTTTCATTCTTAAACATCTGTACATCACTCTCGTTTTCACACTCGCCAGGCTTACTCTCCTTTCTCCTTCCCCCACATACATTTCCACCCCTTCTTCTCCACTCCCCACCGCCTCACTCTCAATCATTCTCACCCACTCACCCGGCATCCCCTTCTTTATCTTCTCCACCACTTCCCCCACTGCACCGAACCCCATTTCATCACCCCTTTCTCTCACCCCATCTACCTGAGCCCCCATGAACCCAGGTACATACTCGTACACTAAATCCCTCACCTTCCTAAAGCCTGCTCTCCACATCTCCACGTTATAAATTGTGCTCCCCTCAAACGTGATTTGGGGATTTAGAAACACTGGTTGCTCCCACACCTGTTTTACATTCTTGCATTGAAACTGCACATGTTTTACAAACTCTCCCCAAGCTCCCAACATCTCTTTATAGAACTCAGACACCTCACTCAACATACCTTTCTTCAGTTCCATAAATATTCCACTTTCTCCACAACCCCCACATTTGTTAATTGCTTCATTCAAAAACAGCTTCCATACATGATCTTTCTTGTCCTTTACATATCTTGTCATCATTTTCAACCGAAGCGCATTCTTTTTCTTTTCTAAATTGATCAGCTTCAACCCCCCATCCTTGTATTCATTTTCCATCACTTCCCTGGCTATTCTGACACCTTTCCCACCCCAGAGAAACTCACTCATCATTTTCTCTGTCTCCTTTAGCACTCGCTCAGGCACATCCAACACAGTCATTGCATACACCAGTTTGCTCATTAGCAGGCCATTCACTACCACCACTTTCCCCTTCAACTTCAACTTCCTAAGTCTCCAAAACCGTAATGTCTTCTTGATGCTATTCATTATCCCTTCATACTGCATGTCTCTCCCTTCTCTGTCTTCAACCCCTAGATTCACCCCTAATACCCTAAAATAGTCCTTCCTCTCTTTCAATCCTATATCCCTCCTCCTTTCTCTATTGGCTCCAACATACATGATTTCTGACTTTTCCATGTTTAGCTTTGCTCCTGATGCTCTACCATAATCATCTACACTTTTTATAACCTCAAGGACACTTTCACTATCTTGTACTGTTACTGTTGTGTCATCCGCATACTGGTACAATAGACTCATTTGCCCTCCTGGTAAGTCTATGCCTCTGACCTTTTTATTTTGCTTCAGCAGTGCAGCCAATGGCTCTGCTGACAGTGAGTACAGCAGAGCTGACAGTGGACACCCCTGTCTAACCGACCTCTCTAATCTGAATTCATCTGTGACTATCCCATTAATTTTGACGCAACTAACAGCTTTATCATACAACCTTTTGATCCATCCTACTAACTGCTGCCCAAACCCAACTTTTTCTAATACGCCATATAGGTATCCATGGTCTACCCTATCAAATGCTTTGTTCAAGTCTAAACTCATCACTATTCCCCCCTCCCCTCCCTTCATGTGTTCTATTGTGTCCCTAATACTGCTGATTGTGTCTGCTATATCCCTCCCTGGTATGCTGTAAGCCTGCGTGCTTCCCACTATTGTCCCTATCACCCTCTTAATCCTATTTGCCAGTACTCTTGCTAGTATTTTATAGTCACTGTTTAAACAGCTAAGCGGCCTATAGTTTTCAAGTCTATCCCTACTCCCTTTCTTATATATAATACTAACTAACCCTGTCGCCATACTAACCGGCATCTCATCCTTCTCTTCCATCCATTTAAACAATCTGTCCAACAGTGGCGCTAGTTCCTCTTTAAACTCTATGTAAAACTCTCCCACTAACCCATCTAACCCTGGACTTTTATTCCTGCCTAACCCTACTATGGCTGCTTCTATTTCACCTATCCTTATCTCTCCTTCACACATCCCCTTCGCATCTTCGGTCAACTTAGACTCCATTTTCTCCAGCACATGTTTCATGCTCTCTTCATCAACCTCTTCTTTCCTAAATAGTTCCCTATAAAATTCTTCTACCCTTCCAACAATCCCTACAAAATCCGTTATTGTTTCTCCATTTTTCCCTTCCACCTGCTCCAAATAATTATTTTTCTGTTTCGTCCTCTCTAACCCTAAAAAGAATGCTGTACATTTCTCTCCCTCAACCACATATCTAGCCCTACTTCTAACTATTGCTCCTGAGCGTAGTTACCCTACTGAGCGTAGTTACCCTATAATCAATTTCTCCCATTTTGCTTGCTAGACTCTCCGTACTCAACACTAAATCAATCCTACTCTGTTTTAATTCCCCTTTCACCATCTGTCTCCTTGTAAATATGCGGCCTCTTGGATTCTTTTCCCTCCACACATCTACCAGTCCATTTGCTCTCATTACCTCCTTCAATACTCTTCTTGAGGAGTCACTTTTGAAACACACACTTGCAGACGCACCCAACCTTCCACACCACACATTAAAGTCGCCCACAATTACGCATTCTTTCCCACACATTCCCGCCATTCTCTCAAAAAACTCCCGTCTCTCCTTTTCCTCATTTGGTGCATACACATTCAACACTTTCAATTCCTTACCCAGGTGTTCAAAAGTAATCCCTATCACCCTCCCATCCCCATCATCCTCACATTTCCTCACTTTCTCAATCCCTCCCTGTTTAACTAAAATCGCCACTCCCCTCGAATACATGTCCCCATTGTTTGCATACACATCTCCCATCCACTCTCTCTCTACCTCCTCCACACATTTCTCATCCCAGTGTGTCTCTTGCAAACATATAATGTCAGCCTCACACAACATCAAGACTTGGCTTCGCCTATACCTAGTCCTAAGCCTATTTGCATTAAAAGAAGCAACAGACACCATTAATAGTACAAATGAAAAAAAAAGAAAACAAATAAATCGTCTTTTTTTAGACACAACTTCCCTGTGAGACTGTACTTAATTATTTTCCTACTTCTGCAGCCATTTATGCTTAGGGACAATACATTCACAGAACCAGCAGCAAGGAAGACCATTATGTTAGGCAGATACATTTACACTTTTATTATTTTTTTTCCGCTCACCTTTTTCTTTGATTTCCTTTTTGTTGCCCATAACCCCTGTCTCTTTCTCATCTCTTTGGCTTCAGAGAAGTCCATGTCCGACTCACCAGATATCTCTGTCTGCTGTGATGTCTGCAGCCCAGTACCGCTCTCTCCCCTCTCCTCCATGTCAAGGGAGGACCCGATCTCGAACTGATCCTCAACCCCCCCCAGTTCCCGCGGCCCAGACTGAACCGTCTGTGCTGGTGCCGACTCCGGCATTACTGCCTCTGCCTCCACCGCCGTATCTGCTCCATGCATCGCCTCGTCAGCGATCCTCACTTGTGTCATGGCCGCCGAGCCCACCACCCTCGAGACACGCCTTCCTCTTGCCTTGGCTCCCAGTCTCTGGCTCTCTTCCATTCCCAGCCATGATGCGGGCTGCAGCCCGCCCCTCGGTCCCGGCTGCGTCGTTGCTGGCGTCGGCGTTTCTGGCACCGTTGTCTGCACGGGTGTGGCCCCTGGCTCCAACGCTGCTCCTGCTGCCTCCACATCTGTAGCTCTCGCCCCGACACTCTCTCGGGCTCCCGTCTCCGCCGTCGCCACTGGCCCCTCCACGTCCTCAGCAATCACCACCAGGTCCATCCCCGCCGTCGCTGGCTCCTTGGCCACTCCGCTCACCTGCCCCGGTGTCAGCCCAGTGCTGGGGCCCATCACCTCACCCTCCGCCAGTAGGTCTGCCTCGGGCTCAGGCTGCACATCGCAGCTGGCCCCCACCTCCTCCTCATCCATCTGGGTCTGCTCCTCGTCCTCTCCCCCAGGCCCGCCGGAATCCGTAGCGCTGTTTAGGTCAAACAGCTCCTCCTCCGTCCCTTTCTCCTCCTCCACCACCAGCTCTCCCACACACACACATGCCTCAGGCATTTTGTTACATTGTCTACATCTCTGTCCCTGCTTCATGGCGCACTCTCTGGCAATATGGCCCTGCTCGCCACACTTGTGGCACAGAAACTCTGGGCACTCCCTGAGAATGTGGCCCGGCTGCATGCAGCCCCTGCATATTTTTGCCTGCCCGTCGTGGAGTACCCTAAAGTACTCCGATCCTACTGCAGTCTCAAATTTTGTGGAGTATGGCAGGGACTGCACGCGCTCCGTGAAACGTACTCTCAGGTACCTGGTTCCGTCTGTCACCCGTGAGCCGGGCCACATTCTCCTCCTGATGGCAGAAACCGCCATTACACCCCAGCTGGCCAGTTTAGTCAGGATGCTTTCATCAGCAATATAAAATGGTAGATTCAGGAAAGAAACTACCAGTTCATTATTTACAAGTTCAGACGCATGCACCCGCATATCACCCACCCTGAAGCCCTCCATTAATTTGTTCTTTGCTGCCAGATCAGCCATGGTTAGTTCGTATTTTCTGGGTGAGATAGCTCTGCATGCCAGTAGAGCCCCACACTGCCTCTGGATCTGGGTGATCAGCCCCATTGCCGTGATATTATTTCCGCCCTCCAGCTCTACATTCACTGTCAGTCTCTTCAGGTCATTCGTACTCCTCACCTTCTCCGCAGCCCTTTGTGCTGCATTCTCCTGCTCGCTCCTCACCGCTACCACCAGGTTATTCACCGCAGCTGCAGCCGGGGCCTCGCATCTCTCTGTAGCCCGGGTGGGCATCTCCTTCCTCGTTGTCAGTATTCCATTCCTTGTCACGCCATCTTTCGCCGTCTGCATGGGGATGTTCATTCGGATTGTCGTTACGCCAGGCAGGGTCATACCGTCGTTGTCAATCATACCAGGGGTGTCCGTGTTCGTCCTCATTGTACCAGGCAGGGTTCGGTTCACAGGTGTGGCAGTCATCTTCTCCGCAGCCCTTTGTGCTGCATTCTCCTGCTCGCTCCTCACCGCTACCACCAGGTTATTCACCGCAGCTGCAGCCGGGCCCTCGCCTCTCTCTGCAGCCCGGGTGGGCATCTCCTTCCTCGTTGTCAGTATTCCATTCCTTGTCACGCCATCTTTCGCCGTCTGCATGGGGATGTTCATTCGGATTGTCGCTACGCCAGGCAGGGTCATTCCGTCGTTGTCAATCATACCAGGGGTGTCCGTGTTCGTCATCATTGTACCAGGCAGGGTTCGGTTCACAGGTGTGGCAGTCATCTCGGGAGGGGAAAAAAAAGCGCTCTTTTACAAACAATTGTAAAAAGAGGGAAAAACACGCCAAAACGACGGACTTTAAACACTTCCCCCCGAACAGTGAGACACTGTCGGGGGTACTAGAACGAACAATCAAACAATTAACAAAGAAAACCACTCAGGGCATGTAAGAAAAAACGAGTATAGTGTAGAGAAAAGCAGGAGCAGCAAACAAGCGTGCCTGCAAACAGGATCACAATCAGCCAAGTCCCACAATGCACTCTGGTCCTGACAGGTGAAATCCAAATTGTGCCTGGGTTTCACGAGTGACATCTAAATAGACATCATGGGTTGCCTCGATAGCAAGGTTCTGCTATATTCCGCGTAATGAAAATGTCGTTGTCTCATGAATTTGATTTGAAGTTAGCTCATGAATGAGATTTTGAAGTGCTTTCATTTTAAAATGCTACATCAGAATGTCCTGTAACACACCCAAGTATAGCGAGAGTAAACATCTACAAATTCATCCCAGGTTAAGTCCTAGTCTAAAACTCTGAAGCCCAACGTGGGGCTCGAACCCACGACCCTGAGATTAAGAGTCTCATGCTCTGCCGTCTGAGCTAGCCGGGCCTGTTAAAGCAAACAAAAGGTTGAGAGTTCGAATCCCACCTTCCGTGATAGTCTTTTGTACTGTGGACTACTGTTGTCAGGGGTTGCCTTTCATTTGAAGTTAGCTCATGAATGAGATTTTGAAGGGCTTTAATTTCAAAATGCTGCATCAGAATGTCCTGTAACACACCCACGTATAGCTCGGGTAAACGTCTACAAATTCATCCCAGGTTAAGTCCTAGTCTAAAACTTAGAAGCCCAACGTGGGGCTCGAACCCACGACCCTGAGATTAAGAGTCTCATGCTCTGCCGTCTGAGCTAGCCGGGCCTGTTAAAGCAAACAAAAGGTTGAGAGTTCGAATCCCACCTTCGGTGATAGTCTTTTGTACTGTGGCCGACTGTTCTCATGGGTGGACTTCAGTCCTATAACACACGCCTCCGCCAACCCATCCCCCACTGTTGACATCAGTGGTCTGGGAGGATGCTGATTGTCGGCTTGATTCTGACACCAACTCCAGCTGGATTTACATTGACATTCTGTGTAACTTCTAGCAAAGTAAAATACATCTTTTGAACTAACAACTAAATCCATGTTGCACACCTTAAAGCAATTTGGTTTTCTATGTTCTCATGATTTCATTCAGTCAAAATGGTACCGGTAGATATTCAAGGACAACTTTGTTTTCTACAGAAACCACCGCAGAGATATCTGTTTTGCCAAACTACAAGGATGAAACTTGCAGGTAAAATTATCTGTCAGAAGTGGGGTTTGAACCCACGCCTCCATTTGGAGACCAGAAGTCTCTTTGCTGAGGAAGGAGTGAACCCTTGAGTCTGGCGCCTTAGACCACTCGGCCATCCTGACAGGTGAAATCCAAATTGTGCCTGGGTTTCACGAGTGACATCTAAATAGACATCATGGGTTGCCTCGATAGCAAGGTTCTGCTATATTCCGCGTAATGAAAATGTCGTTGTCTCATGAATTTGATTTGAAGTTAGCTCATGAATGAGATTTTGAAGTGCTTTCATTTTAAAATGCTACATCAGAATGTCCTGTAACACACCCAAGTATAGCGAGAGTAACCATCTACAAATTCATCCCAGGTTAAGTCCTAGTCTAAAACTCTGAAGCCCAACGTGGGGCTCGAACCCACGACCCTGAGATTAAGAGTCTCATGCTCTGCCGTCTGAGCTAGCCGGGCCTGTTAAAGCAAACAAAAGGTTGAGAGTTCGAATCCCACCTTCGGTGATAGTCTTTTGTACTGTGGACTACTGTTGTCAGGGGTTGCCTTTCATTTGAAGTTAGCTCATGAATGAGATTTTGAAGGGCTTTAATTTCAAAATGCTGCATCAGAATGTCCTGTAACACACCCACGTATAGCTCGGGTAAACGTCTACAAATTCATCCCAGGTTAAGTCCTAGTCTAAAACTTAGAAGCCCAACGTGGGGCTCGAACCCACGACCCTGAGATTAAGAGTCTCATGCTCTGCCGTCTGAGCTAGCCGGGCCTGTTAAAGCAAACAAAAGGTTGAGAGTTCGAATCCCACCTTCGGTGATAGTCTTTTGTACTGTGGCCGACTGTTCTCATGGGTGGACTTCAGTCCTATAACACACGCCTCCGCCAACCCATCCCCCACTGTTGACATCAGTGGTCTGGGAGGATGCTGATTGTCGGCTTGATTCTGACACCAACTCCAGCTGGATTTACATTGACATTCTGTGTAACTTCTAGCAAAGTAAAATACATCTTTTGAACTAACAACTAAATCCATGTTGCACACCTTAAAGCAATTTGGTTTTCTATGTTCTCATGATTTCATTCAGTCAAAATGGTACCGGTAGATATTCAAGGACAACTTTGTTTTCTACAGAAACCACCGCAGAGATATCTGTTTTGCCAAACTACAAGGATGAAACTTGCAGGTAAAATTATCTGTCAGAAGTGGGGTTTGAACCCACGCCTCCATTTGGAGACCAGAAGTCTCTTTGCTGAGGAAGGAGTGAACCCTTGAGTCTGGCGCCTTAGACCACTCGGCCATCCTGACAGGTGAAATCCTAATTGTGCCTGGGTTTCACGAGTGACATCTAAATAGACATCATGGGTTGCCTCGATAGCAAGGTTCTGCTATATTCCGCGTAATGAAAATGTCGTTGTCTCATGAATTTGATTTGAAGTTAGCTCATGAATGAGATTTTGAAGGGCTTTCATTTTAAAATGCTACATCAGAATGTCCTGTAACACACCCAAGTATAGCGAGAGTAAACATCTACAAATTCATCCCAGGTTAAGTCCTAGTCTAAAACTCTGAAGCCCAACGTGGGGCTCGAACCCACGACCCTGAGATTAAGAGTATCATGCTCTGCCGTCTGAGCTAGCCGGGCCTGTTAAAGCAAACAAAAGGTTGAGAGTTCGAATCCCACCTTCGGTGATAGTCTTTTGTACTGTGGACTACTGTTGTCAGGGGTTGTCTTTCATTTGAAGTTAGCTCATGAATGAGATTTTGAAGGGCTTTAATTTCAAAATGCTGCATCAGAATGTCCTGTAACACACCCACGTATAGCTCGGGTAAACGTCTACAAATTCATCCCAGGTTAAGTCCTAGTCTAAAACTTAGAAGCCCAACGTGGGGCTCGAACCCACGACCCTGAGATTAAGAGTCTCATGCTCTGCCGTCTGAGCTAGCCGGGCCTGTTAAAGCAAACAAAAGGTTGAGAGTTCGAATCCCACCTTCGGTGATAGTCTTTTGTACTGTGGCCGACTGTTCTCATGGGTGGACTTCAGTCCTATAACACACGCCTCCGCCAACCCATCCCCCACTGTTGACATCAGTGGTCTGGGAGGATGCTGATTGTCGGCTTGATTCTGACACCAACTCCAGCTGGATTTACATTGACATTCTGTGTAACTTCTAGCAAAGTAAAATACATCTTTTGAACTAACAACTAAATCCATGTTGCACACCTTAAAGCAATTTGGTTTTCTATGTTCTCATGATTTCATTCAGTCAAAATGGTACCGGTAGATATTCAAGGACAACTTTGTTTTCTACAGAAACCACCGCAGAGATATCTGTTTTGCCAAACTACAAGGATGAAACTTGCAGGTAAAATTATCTGTCAGAAGTGGGGTTTGAACCCACGCCTCCATTTGGAGACCAGAAGTCTCTTTGCTGAGGAAGGAGTGAACCCTTGAGTCTGGCGCCTTAGACCACTCGGCCATCCTGACAGGTGAAATCCTAATTGTGCCTGGGTTTCACGAGTGACATCTAAATAGACATCATGGGTTGCCTCGATAGCAAGGTTCTGCTATATTCCGCGTAATGAAAATGTCGTTGTCTCATGAATTTGATTTGAAGTTAGCTCATGAATGAGATTTTGAAGGGCTTTCATTTTAAAATGCTACATCAGAATGTCCTGTAACACACCCAAGTATAGCGAGAGTAAACATCTACAAATTCATCCCAGGTTAAGTCCTAGTCTAAAACTCTGAAGCCCAACGTGGGGCTCGAACCCACGACCCTGAGATTAAGAGTATCATGCTCTGCCGTCTGAGCTAGCCGGGCCTGTTAAAGCAAACAAAAGGTTGAGAGTTCGAATCCCACCTTCGGTGATAGTCTTTTGTACTGTGGACTACTGTTGTCAGGGGTTGTCTTTCATTTGAAGTTAGCTCATGAATGAGATTTTGAAGGGCTTTAATTTCAAAATGCTACATCAGAATGTCCTGTAACACACCCAAGTATAGCTAGGGTAAACGTCTACAAATTCATCCCAGGTTAAGTCCTAGTTTAAAACTCTGAACCAGCGGGCCCTGTACATTGAACAAAAGATTGCGAGTTCGAATCCCACCATGGGTGATAGTCTTTTGTACTGTGGCCGACTGTTCTCATGGGTGGACTTCAGTCCTATAACACACGCCTCCGCCAACCCATCCCCCACTGTTGACATCAGTGGTCTGGGAGGATGCTGATTGTCGGCTTGATTCTGACACCAACTCCAGCTGGATTTACATTGACATTCTGTGTAACTTCTAGCAAAGTAAAATACATCTTTTGAACTAACAACTAAATCCATGTTGCACACCTTAAAGCAATTTGGTTTTCTATGTTCTCATGATTTCATTCAGTCAAAATGGTACCGGTAGATATTCAAGGACAACTTTGTTTTCTACAGAAACCACCGCAGAGATATCTGTTTTGCCAAACTACAAGGATGAAACTTGCAGGTAAAATTATCTGTCAGAAGTGGGGTTTGAACCCACGCCTCCATTTGGAGACCAGAAGTCTCTTTGCTGAGGAAGGAGTGAACCCTTGAGTCTGGCGCCTTAGACCACTCGGCCATCCTGACAGGTGAAATCCTAATTGTGCCTGGGTTTCACGAGTGACATCTAAATAGACATCATGGGTTGCCTCGATAGCAAGGTTCTGCTATATTCCGCGTAATGAAAATGTCGTTGTCTCATGAATTTGATTTGAAGTTAGCTCATGAATGAGATTTTGAAGGGCTTTCATTTTAAAATGCTACATCAGAATGTCCTGTAACACACCCAAGTATAGCGAGAGTAAACATCTACAAATTCATCCCAGGTTAAGTCCTAGTCTAAAACTCTGAAGCCCAACGTGGGGCTCGAACCCACGACCCTGAGATTAAGAGTATCATGCTCTGCCGTCTGAGCTAGCCGGGCCTGTTAAAGCAAACAAAAGGTTGAGAGTTCGAATCCCACCTTCGGTGATAGTCTTTTGTACTGTGGACTACTGTTGTCAGGGGTTGTCTTTCATTTGAAGTTAGCTCATGAATGAGATTTTGAAGGGCTTTAATTTCAAAATGCTACATCAGAATGTCCTGTAACACACCCAAGTATAGCTAGGGTAAACGTCTACAAATTCATCCCAGGTTAAGTCCTAGTTTAAAACTCTGAACCAGCCGGGCCCTGTACATTGAACAAAAGGTTGAGAGTTCGAATCCCACCATGGGTGATAGTCTTTTGTACTGTGGCCGACTGTTCTCATGGGTGGACTTCAGTCCTATTACACACGCCTCCGCCAACCCATCCCCCACTGTTGACATCAGTGGTCTGGGAGGATGCTGATTGTCGGCTTGATTCTGACACCAACTCCAGCTGGATTTACATTGACATTCTGTGTAACTTCTAGCAAAGTAAAATACATCTTTTGAACTAACAACTAAATCCATGTTGCACACCTTAAAGCAATTTGGTTTTCTATGTTCTCATGATTTCATTCAGTCAAAATGGTACCGGTAGATATTCAAGGACAACTTTGTTTTCTACAGAAACCACCGCAGAGATATCTGTTTTGCCAAACTACAAGGATGAAACTTGCAGGTAAAATTATCTGTCAGAAGTGGGGTTTGAACCCACGCCTCCATTTGGAGACCAGAAGTCTCTTTGCTGAGGAAGGAGTGAACCCTTGAGTCTGGCGCCTTAGACCACTCGGCCATCCTGACAGGTGAAATCCTAATTGTGCCTGGGTTTCACGAGTGACATCTAAATAGACATCATGGGTTGCCTCGATAGCAAGGTTCTGCTATATTCCGCGTAATGAAAATGTCGTTGTCTCATGAATTTGATTTGAAGTTAGCTCATGAATGAGATTTTGAAGGGCTTTCATTTTAAAATGCTACATCAGAATGTCCTGTAACACACCCAAGTATAGCGAGAGTAAACATCTACAAATTCATCCCAGGTTAAGTCCTAGTCTAAAACTCTGAAGCCCAACGTGGGGCTCGAACCCACGACCCTGAGATTAAGAGTATCATGCTCTGCCGTCTGAGCTAGCCGGGCCTGTTAAAGCAAACAAAAGGTTGAGAGTTCGAATCCCACCTTCGGTGATAGTCTTTTGTACTGTGGACTACTGTTGTCAGGGGTTGTCTTTCATTTGAAGTTAGCTCATGAATGAGATTTTGAAGGGCTTTAATTTCAAAATGCTACATCAGAATGTCCTGTAACACACCCAAGTATAGCTAGGGTAAACGTCTACAAATTCATCCCAGGTTAAGTCCTAGTTTAAAACTCTGAACCAGCCGGGCCCTGTACATTGAACAAAAGGTTGAGAGTTCGAATCCCACCATGGGTGATAGTCTTTTGTACTGTGGCCGACTGTTCTCATGGGTGGACTTCAGTCCTATTACACACGCCTCCGCCAACCCATCCCCCACTGTTGACATCAGTGGTCTGGGAGGATGCTGATTGTCGGCTTGATTCTGACACCAACTCCAGCTGGATTTACATTGACATTCTGTGTAACTTCTAGCAAAGTAAAATACATCTTTTGAACTAACAACTAAATCCATGTTGCACACCTTAAAGCAATTTGGTTTTCTATGTTCTCATGATTTCATTCAGTCAAAATGGTACCGGTAGATATTCAAGGACAACTTTGTTTTCTACAGAAACCACCGCAGAGATATCTGTTTTGCCAAACTACAAGGATGAAACTTGCAGGTAAAATTATCTGTCAGAAGTGGGGTTTGAACCCACGCCTCCATTTGGAGACCAGAAGTCTCTAATCCTAATTGTGCCTGGGTTTCACGAGTTACATCTAAATAGACACCATGGCCTGCCTCGATCGCAAGGTTCTGCTCTATTCCGCGTAACGAAAATGTCGTTGTCTCATGAATTTGATTTGAAGTTAGCTCATGAATGACATTTTGAAGGGCTTTAATTTCAAAATGCTACATCAGAATGTCCTGTAACACACCCAAGTATAGCTAGGGTAAACGTCTACAAATTCATCCCAGGTTAAGTCCTAGTTTAAAACTCTGAGCTAGCCGGGCCTGTTAAAGCAAACAAAAGGTTGAGAGTTCGAATCCCACCTTCGGTGATAGTATTTTGTACTGTGGCCGACTGTTCTCATGGGTGGACTTCAGTCCTATAACACACGCCTCCGCCAACCCATCCCCCACTGTTGACATCAGTGGTCTGGGAGGATGCTGATTGTCGGCTTGATTCTGACACCAACTCCAGCTGGATTTACATTGACATTCTGTGTAACTTCTAGCAAAGTAAAATACATCTTTTGAACTAACAACTAAATCCATGTTGCACACCTTAAAGCAATTTGGTTTTCTATGTTCTCATGATTTCATTCAGTCAAAATGGTACCGGTAGATATTCAAGGACAACTTTGTTTTCTACAGAAACCACCGCAGAGATATCTGTTTTGCCAAACTACAAGGATGAAACTTGCAGGTAAAATTATCTGTCAGAAGTGGGGTTTGAAACCACACCTCCATTTGGAGACCAGAAGTCTCTTTGCTGAGGAAGGAGTGAACCCTTGAGTCTGGCGCCTTAGACCACTTTTTTTTTTTTTTTTTTTTTTTTTTTATTATCAAAAATATAAATTTTTACAATCAACACTTTGCCACTTTACTCTTCAATACAAGACCACATGACATTTGCACAAACATAAATACTCCATAAACCCTCCAAACGTACACGAACTTTAAATTCAAAACACTTAACACTTTCCCCACCCACAAAGTCAAAATCAATGAAAATAAACCTCCCCATAACTCAAACAGACAGATACCAACTTTTTACTCAGACATAATGTAAACAACAAAAACAATCCCCACTGATAATTAGCCATAACACAGATTCTAACCAAAATCTAACACAACCCCTCCCCTCTCCCCAATCGCAACAAAGGTGCTCCCCTCAATAAACCCCTCCTTAAACTCTTCCTCCTTGACATAGCTATGTAATATGTTTACATCTCTTTTCATAATACTTTTAAACACATCCCATACTTCCACTCTCCTGTTCTCGTAATGCGCTACATTCCTCCTTAGCTTGACTGCAAACCTTGCATGGCTTAGCATGTAGTTCAACAAGTTGACATTACATCCTTTCCTTCTAGCACCCGCACCAAACAACCACAGCTCCTTCCACCCTATTTTCTCAATAAATTCCCCTTTCCAGCATCTGATTATCAACTCTTTCACTTTCCCAAAGTACATAGCCAACTCCCCACATTCCACAAACTCATGCATACATGTCTCCACTTCCACCTGACAGACATCACACTCCTTCCTCACATCCTCATTAAATTTACTTCTTATAAGATTGTTAAACACCCTGTTGTGACGTAGTAGGAAATCGAAATGCTCACATTCAATACTATTCCATTTTACTCCCAGGTTCAGCCACATCCTTTTTACGTCCATTCCGGCCATTACCTTTTCCCATACCTTCTCTGCAGCCGGCCTTCTTACCTCTTTCATTCTTAAACATCTGTACATCACTCTCGTTTTCACACTCGCCAGGCTTACTATCCTTTCTCCTTCCCCCACATACATTTCCACCCCTTCTTCTCCACTCCCCACCGCCTCACTCTCAATCATTCTCACCCACTCACCCGGCATCCCCTTCTTTATCTTCTCCACCACTTCCCCCACTGCACCGAACCCCATTTCATCACCCCTTTCTCTCACCCCATCTACCACTACCTGAGCCCCCATGAACCCAGGTACATACTCGTACACTAAATCCCTCACCTTCCTAAAGCCTGCTCTCCACATCTCCACGTTATAAATTGTGCTCCCCTCAAACGTGATTTTGGGATTTAGAAACACTGGTTGCTCCCACACCTGTTTTACATTCTTGCATTGAAACTGCACATGTTTTACAAACTCTCCCCAAGCTCCCAACATCTCTTTATAGAACTCAGACACCTCACTCAACATACCTTTCTTCAGTTCCATAAATATTCCACTTTCTCCACAACCCCCACATTTGTTAATTGCTTCATTCAAAAACAGCTTCCATACATGATCTTTCTTGTCCTTTACATATCTTGTCATCATTTTCAACCGAAGCGCATTCTTTTTCTTTTCTAAATTGATCAGCTTCAACCCCCCATCCTTGTATTCATTTTCCATCACTTCCCTGGCTATTCTGACACCTTTCCCACCCCAGAGAAACTCACTCATCATTTTCTCTGTCTCCTTTAGCACTCGCTCAGGCACATCCAACACAGTCATTGCATACACCAGTTTGCTCATTAGCAGGCCATTCACTACCACCACTTTCCCCTTCAACTTCAACTTCCTAAGTCTCCAAAACCGTAATGTCTTCTTGATGCTATTCATTATCCCTTCATACTGCATGTCTCTCCCTTCTCTGTCTTCAACCCCTAGATTCACCCCTAATACCCTAAAATAGTCCTTCCTCTCTTTCAATCCTATATCCCTCCTCCTTTCTCTATTGGCTCCAACATACATGATTTCTGACTTTTCCATGTTTAGCTTTGCTCCTGATGCTCTACCATAATCATCTACACTTTTTATAACCTCAAGGACACTTTCACTATCTTGTACTGTTACTGTTGTGTCATCCGCATACTGGTACAATAGACTCATTTGCCCTCCTGGTAAGTCTATGCCTCTGACCTTTTTATTTTGCTTCAGCAGTGCAGCCAATGGCTCTGCTGACAGTGAGTACAGCAGAGCTGACAGTGGACACCCCTGTCTAACCGACCTCTCTAATCTGAATTCATCTGTGACTATCCCATTAATTTTGACGCAACTAACAGCTTTATCATACAACCTTTTGATCCATCCTACTAACTGCTGCCCAAACCCAACTTTTTCTAATACGCCATATAGGTATCCATGGTCTACCCTATCAAATGCTTTGTTCAAGTCTAAACTCATCACTATTCCCCCCTCCCCTCCCTTCATGTGTTCTATTGTGTCCCTAATACTGCTGATTGTGTCTGCTATATCCCTCCCTGGTATGCTGTAAGCCTGCGTGCTTCCCACTATTGTCCCTATCACCCTCTTAATCCTATTTGCCAGTACTCTTGCTAGTATTTTATAGTCACTGTTTAAACAGCTAAGCGGCCTATAGTTTTCAAGTCTATCCCTACTCCCTTTCTTATATATAATACTAACTAACCCTGTCGCCATACTAACCGGCATCTCATCCTTCTCTTCCATCCATTTAAACAATCTGTCCAACAGTGGCGCTAGTTCCTCTTTAAACTCTATGTAAAACTCTCCCACTAACCCATCTAACCCTGGACTTTTATTCCTGCCTAACCCTACTATGGCTGCTTCTATTTCACCTATCCTTATCTCTCCTTCACACATCCCCTTCGCATCTTCGGTCAACTTAGACTCCATTTTCTCCAGCACATGTTTCATGCTCTCTTCATCAACCTCTTCTTTCCTAAATAGTTCCCTATAAAATTCTTCTACCCTTCCAACAATCCCTACAAAATCCGTTATTGTTTCTCCATTTTTCCCTTCCACCTGCTCCAAATAATTATTTTTCTGTTTCGTCCTCTCTAACCCTAAAAAGAATGCTGTACATTTCTCTCCCTCAACCACATATCTAGCCCTACTTCTAACTATTGCTCCTGAGCGTAGTTACCCTATAATCAATTTCTCCCATTTTGCTTGCTAGACTCTCCGTACTCAACACTAAATCAATCCTACTCTGTTTTAATTCCCCTTTCACCATCTGTCTCCTTGTAAATATGCGGCCTCTTGGATTCTTTTCCCTCCACACATCTACCAGTCCATTTGCTCTCATTACCTCCTTCAATACTCTTCTTGAGGAGTCACTTTTGAAACACACACTTGCAGACGCACCCAACCTTCCACACCACACATTAAAGTCGCCCACAATTACGCATTCTTTCCCACACATTCCCGCCATTCTCTCAAAAAACTCCCGTCTCTCCTTTTCCTCATTTGGTGCATACACATTCAACACTTTCAATTCCTTACCCAGGTGTTCAAAAGTAATCCCTATCACCCTCCCATCCCCATCATCCTCACATTTCCTCACTTTCTCAATCCCTCCCTGTTTAACTAAAATCGCCACTCCCCTCGAATACATGTCCCCATTGTTTGCATACACATCTCCCATCCACTCTCTCTCTACCTCCTCCACACATTTCTCATCCCAGTGTGTCTCTTGCAAACATATAATGTCAGCCTCACACAACATCAAGACTTGGCTTCGCCTATACCTAGTCCTAAGCCTATTTGCATTAAAAGAAGCAACAGACACCATTAATAGTACAAATGAAAAAAAAAGAAAACAAATAAATCGTCTTTTTTTAGACACAACTTCCCTGTGAGACTGTACTTAATTATTTTCCTACTTCTGCAGCCATTTATGCTTAGGGACAATACATTCACAGAACCAGCAGCAAGGAAGACCATTATGTTAGGCAGATACATTTACACTTTTATTATTTTTTTTCCGCTCACCTTTTTCTTTGATTTCCTTTTTGTTGCCCATAACCCCTGTCTCTTTCTCATCTCTTTGGCTTCAGAGAAGTCCATGTCCGACTCACCAGATATCTCTGTCTGCTGTGATGTCTGCAGCCCAGTACCGCTCTCTCCCCTCTCCTCCATGTCAAGGGAGGACCCGATCTCGAACTGATCCTCAACCCCCCCCAGTTCCCGCGGCCCAGACTGAACCGTCTGTGCTGGTGCCGACTCCGGCATTACTGCCTCTGCCTCCACCGCCGTATCTGCTCCATGCATCGCCTCGTCAGCGATCCTCACTTGTGTCATGGCCGCCGAGCCCACCACCCTCGAGACACGCCTTCCTCTTGCCTTGGCTCCCAGTCTCTGGCTCTCTTCCATTCCCAGCCATGATGCGGGCTGCAGCCCGCCCCTCGGTCCCGGCTGCGTCGTTGCTGGCGTCGGCGTTTCTGGCACCGTTGTCTGCACGGGTGTGGCCCCTGGCTCCAACGCTGCTCCTGCTGCCTCCACATCTGTAGCTCTCGCCCCGACACTCTCTCGGGCTCCCGTCTCCGCCGTCGCCACTGGCCCCTCCACGTCCTCAGCAATCACCACCAGGTCCATCCCCGCCGTCGCTGGCTCCTTGGCCACTCCGCTCACCTGCCCCGGTGTCAGCCCAGTGCTGGGGCCCATCACCTCACCCTCCGCCAGTAGGTCTGCCTCGGGCTCAGGCTGCACATCGCAGCTGGCCCCCACCTCCTCCTCATCCATCTGGGTCTGCTCCTCGTCCTCTCCCCCAGGCCCGCCGGAATCCGTAGCGCTGTTTAGGTCAAACAGCTCCTCCTCCGTCCCTTTCTCCTCCTCCACCACCAGCTCTCCCACACACACACATGCCTCAGGCATTTTGTTACATTGTCTACATCTCTGTCCCTGCTTCATGGCGCACTCTCTGGCAATATGGCCCTGCTCGCCACACTTGTGGCACAGAAACTCTGGGCACTCCCTGAGAATGTGGCCCGGCTGCATGCAGCCCCTGCATATTTTTGCCTGCCCGTCGTGGAGTACCCTAAAGTACTCCGATCCTACTGCAGTCTCAAATTTTGTGGAGTATGGCAGGGACTGCACGCGCTCCGTGAAACGTACTCTCAGGTACCTGGTTCCGTCTGTCACCCGTGAGCCGGGCCACATTCTCCTCCTGATGGCAGAAACCGCCATTACACCCCAGCTGGCCAGTTTAGTCAGGATGCTTTCATCAGCAATATAAAATGGTAGATTCAGGAAAGAAACTACCAGTTCATTATTTACAAGTTCAGACGCATGCACCCGCATATCACCCACCCTGAAGCCCTCCATTAATTTGTTCTTTGCTGCCAGATCAGCCATGGTTAGTTCGTATTTTCTGGGTGAGATAGCTCTGCATGCCAGTAGAGCCCCACACTGCCTCTGGATCTGGGTGATCAGCCCCATTGCCGTGATATTATTTCCGCCCTCCAGCTCTACATTCACTGTCAGTCTCTTCAGGTCATTCGTACTCCTCACCTTCTCCGCAGCCCTTTGTGCTGCATTCTCCTGCTCGCTCCTCACCGCTACCACCAGGTTATTCACCGCAGCTGCAGCCGGGGCCTCGCATCTCTCTGTAGCCCGGGTGGGCATCTCCTTCCTCGTTGTCAGTATTCCATTCCTTGTCACGCCATCTTTCGCCGTCTGCATGGGGATGTTCATTCGGATTGTCGTTACGCCAGGCAGGGTCATACCGTCGTTGTCAATCATACCAGGGGTGTCCGTGTTCGTCCTCATTGTACCAGGCAGGGTTCGGTTCACAGGTGTGGCAGTCATCTTCTCCGCAGCCCTTTGTGCTGCATTCTCCTGCTCGCTCCTCACCGCTACCACCAGGTTATTCACCGCAGCTGCAGCCGGGCCCTCGCCTCTCTCTGCAGCCCGGGTGGGCATCTCCTTCCTCGTTGTCAGTATTCCATTCCTTGTCACGCCATCTTTCGCCGTCTGCATGGGGATGTTCATTCGGATTGTCGCTACGCCAGGCAGGGTCATTCCGTCGTTGTCAATCATACCAGGGGTGTCCGTGTTCGTCATCATTGTACCAGGCAGGGTTCGGTTCACAGGTGTGGCAGTCATCTCGGGAGGGGAAAAAAAAGCGCTCTTTTACAAACAATTGTAAAAAGAGGGAAAAACACGCCAAAACGACGGACTTTAAACACTTCCCCCCGAACAGTGAGACACTGTCGGGGGTACTAGAACGAACAATCAAACAATTAACAAAGAAAACCACTCAGGGCATGTAAGAAAAAACGAGTATAGTGTAGAGAAAAGCAGGAGCAGCAAACAAGCGTGCCTGCAAACAGGATCACAATCAGCCAAGTCCCACAATGCACTCTGGTCCTGACAGGTGAAATCCAAATTGTGCCTGGGTTTCACGAGTGACATCTAAATAGACATCATGGGTTGCCTCGATAGCAAGGTTCTGCTATATTCCGCGTAATGAAAATGTCGTTGTCTCATGAATTTGATTTGAAGTTAGCTCATGAATGAGATTTTGAAGTGCTTTCATTTTAAAATGCTACATCAGAATGTCCTGTAACACACCCAAGTATAGCGAGAGTAAACATCTACAAATTCATCCCAGGTTAAGTCCTAGTCTAAAACTCTGAAGCCCAACGTGGGGCTCGAACCCACGACCCTGAGATTAAGAGTCTCATGCTCTGCCGTCTGAGCTAGCCGGGCCTGTTAAAGCAAACAAAAGGTTGAGAGTTCGAATCCCACCTTCCGTGATAGTCTTTTGTACTGTGGACTACTGTTGTCAGGGGTTGCCTTTCATTTGAAGTTAGCTCATGAATGAGATTTTGAAGGGCTTTAATTTCAAAATGCTGCATCAGAATGTCCTGTAACACACCCACGTATAGCTCGGGTAAACGTCTACAAATTCATCCCAGGTTAAGTCCTAGTCTAAAACTTAGAAGCCCAACGTGGGGCTCGAACCCACGACCCTGAGATTAAGAGTCTCATGCTCTGCCGTCTGAGCTAGCCGGGCCTGTTAAAGCAAACAAAAGGTTGAGAGTTCGAATCCCACCTTCGGTGATAGTCTTTTGTACTGTGGCCGACTGTTCTCATGGGTGGACTTCAGTCCTATAACACACGCCTCCGCCAACCCATCCCCCACTGTTGACATCAGTGGTCTGGGAGGATGCTGATTGTCGGCTTGATTCTGACACCAACTCCAGCTGGATTTACATTGACATTCTGTGTAACTTCTAGCAAAGTAAAATACATCTTTTGAACTAACAACTAAATCCATGTTGCACACCTTAAAGCAATTTGGTTTTCTATGTTCTCATGATTTCATTCAGTCAAAATGGTACCGGTAGATATTCAAGGACAACTTTGTTTTCTACAGAAACCACCGCAGAGATATCTGTTTTGCCAAACTACAAGGATGAAACTTGCAGGTAAAATTATCTGTCAGAAGTGGGGTTTGAACCCACGCCTCCATTTGGAGACCAGAAGTCTCTTTGCTGAGGAAGGAGTGAACCCTTGAGTCTGGCGCCTTAGACCACTCGGCCATCCTGACAGGTGAAATCCAAATTGTGCCTGGGTTTCACGAGTGACATCTAAATAGACATCATGGGTTGCCTCGATAGCAAGGTTCTGCTATATTCCGCGTAATGAAAATGTCGTTGTCTCATGAATTTGATTTGAAGTTAGCTCATGAATGAGATTTTGAAGTGCTTTCATTTTAAAATGCTACATCAGAATGTCCTGTAACACACCCAAGTATAGCGAGAGTAACCATCTACAAATTCATCCCAGGTTAAGTCCTAGTCTAAAACTCTGAAGCCCAACGTGGGGCTCGAACCCACGACCCTGAGATTAAGAGTCTCATGCTCTGCCGTCTGAGCTAGCCGGGCCTGTTAAAGCAAACAAAAGGTTGAGAGTTCGAATCCCACCTTCGGTGATAGTCTTTTGTACTGTGGACTACTGTTGTCAGGGGTTGCCTTTCATTTGAAGTTAGCTCATGAATGAGATTTTGAAGGGCTTTAATTTCAAAATGCTGCATCAGAATGTCCTGTAACACACCCACGTATAGCTCGGGTAAACGTCTACAAATTCATCCCAGGTTAAGTCCTAGTCTAAAACTTAGAAGCCCAACGTGGGGCTCGAACCCACGACCCTGAGATTAAGAGTCTCATGCTCTGCCGTCTGAGCTAGCCGGGCCTGTTAAAGCAAACAAAAGGTTGAGAGTTCGAATCCCACCTTCGGTGATAGTCTTTTGTACTGTGGCCGACTGTTCTCATGGGTGGACTTCAGTCCTATAACACACGCCTCCGCCAACCCATCCCCCACTGTTGACATCAGTGGTCTGGGAGGATGCTGATTGTCGGCTTGATTCTGACACCAACTCCAGCTGGATTTACATTGACATTCTGTGTAACTTCTAGCAAAGTAAAATACATCTTTTGAACTAACAACTAAATCCATGTTGCACACCTTAAAGCAATTTGGTTTTCTATGTTCTCATGATTTCATTCAGTCAAAATGGTACCGGTAGATATTCAAGGACAACTTTGTTTTCTACAGAAACCACCGCAGAGATATCTGTTTTGCCAAACTACAAGGATGAAACTTGCAGGTAAAATTATCTGTCAGAAGTGGGGTTTGAACCCACGCCTCCATTTGGAGACCAGAAGTCTCTTTGCTGAGGAAGGAGTGAACCCTTGAGTCTGGCGCCTTAGACCACTCGGCCATCCTGACAGGTGAAATCCTAATTGTGCCTGGGTTTCACGAGTGACATCTAAATAGACATCATGGGTTGCCTCGATAGCAAGGTTCTGCTATATTCCGCGTAATGAAAATGTCGTTGTCTCATGAATTTGATTTGAAGTTAGCTCATGAATGAGATTTTGAAGGGCTTTCATTTTAAAATGCTACATCAGAATGTCCTGTAACACACCCAAGTATAGCGAGAGTAAACATCTACAAATTCATCCCAGGTTAAGTCCTAGTCTAAAACTCTGAAGCCCAACGTGGGGCTCGAACCCACGACCCTGAGATTAAGAGTATCATGCTCTGCCGTCTGAGCTAGCCGGGCCTGTTAAAGCAAACAAAAGGTTGAGAGTTCGAATCCCACCTTCGGTGATAGTCTTTTGTACTGTGGACTACTGTTGTCAGGGGTTGTCTTTCATTTGAAGTTAGCTCATGAATGAGATTTTGAAGGGCTTTAATTTCAAAATGCTGCATCAGAATGTCCTGTAACACACCCACGTATAGCTCGGGTAAACGTCTACAAATTCATCCCAGGTTAAGTCCTAGTCTAAAACTTAGAAGCCCAACGTGGGGCTCGAACCCACGACCCTGAGATTAAGAGTCTCATGCTCTGCCGTCTGAGCTAGCCGGGCCTGTTAAAGCAAACAAAAGGTTGAGAGTTCGAATCCCACCTTCGGTGATAGTCTTTTGTACTGTGGCCGACTGTTCTCATGGGTGGACTTCAGTCCTATAACACACGCCTCCGCCAACCCATCCCCCACTGTTGACATCAGTGGTCTGGGAGGATGCTGATTGTCGGCTTGATTCTGACACCAACTCCAGCTGGATTTACATTGACATTCTGTGTAACTTCTAGCAAAGTAAAATACATCTTTTGAACTAACAACTAAATCCATGTTGCACACCTTAAAGCAATTTGGTTTTCTATGTTCTCATGATTTCATTCAGTCAAAATGGTACCGGTAGATATTCAAGGACAACTTTGTTTTCTACAGAAACCACCGCAGAGATATCTGTTTTGCCAAACTACAAGGATGAAACTTGCAGGTAAAATTATCTGTCAGAAGTGGGGTTTGAACCCACGCCTCCATTTGGAGACCAGAAGTCTCTTTGCTGAGGAAGGAGTGAACCCTTGAGTCTGGCGCCTTAGACCACTCGGCCATCCTGACAGGTGAAATCCTAATTGTGCCTGGGTTTCACGAGTGACATCTAAATAGACATCATGGGTTGCCTCGATAGCAAGGTTCTGCTATATTCCGCGTAATGAAAATGTCGTTGTCTCATGAATTTGATTTGAAGTTAGCTCATGAATGAGATTTTGAAGGGCTTTCATTTTAAAATGCTACATCAGAATGTCCTGTAACACACCCAAGTATAGCGAGAGTAAACATCTACAAATTCATCCCAGGTTAAGTCCTAGTCTAAAACTCTGAAGCCCAACGTGGGGCTCGAACCCACGACCCTGAGATTAAGAGTATCATGCTCTGCCGTCTGAGCTAGCCGGGCCTGTTAAAGCAAACAAAAGGTTGAGAGTTCGAATCCCACCTTCGGTGATAGTCTTTTGTACTGTGGACTACTGTTGTCAGGGGTTGTCTTTCATTTGAAGTTAGCTCATGAATGAGATTTTGAAGGGCTTTAATTTCAAAATGCTACATCAGAATGTCCTGTAACACACCCAAGTATAGCTAGGGTAAACGTCTACAAATTCATCCCAGGTTAAGTCCTAGTTTAAAACTCTGAACCAGCGGGCCCTGTACATTGAACAAAAGATTGCGAGTTCGAATCCCACCATGGGTGATAGTCTTTTGTACTGTGGCCGACTGTTCTCATGGGTGGACTTCAGTCCTATAACACACGCCTCCGCCAACCCATCCCCCACTGTTGACATCAGTGGTCTGGGAGGATGCTGATTGTCGGCTTGATTCTGACACCAACTCCAGCTGGATTTACATTGACATTCTGTGTAACTTCTAGCAAAGTAAAATACATCTTTTGAACTAACAACTAAATCCATGTTGCACACCTTAAAGCAATTTGGTTTTCTATGTTCTCATGATTTCATTCAGTCAAAATGGTACCGGTAGATATTCAAGGACAACTTTGTTTTCTACAGAAACCACCGCAGAGATATCTGTTTTGCCAAACTACAAGGATGAAACTTGCAGGTAAAATTATCTGTCAGAAGTGGGGTTTGAACCCACGCCTCCATTTGGAGACCAGAAGTCTCTTTGCTGAGGAAGGAGTGAACCCTTGAGTCTGGCGCCTTAGACCACTCGGCCATCCTGACAGGTGAAATCCTAATTGTGCCTGGGTTTCACGAGTGACATCTAAATAGACATCATGGGTTGCCTCGATAGCAAGGTTCTGCTATATTCCGCGTAATGAAAATGTCGTTGTCTCATGAATTTGATTTGAAGTTAGCTCATGAATGAGATTTTGAAGGGCTTTCATTTTAAAATGCTACATCAGAATGTCCTGTAACACACCCAAGTATAGCGAGAGTAAACATCTACAAATTCATCCCAGGTTAAGTCCTAGTCTAAAACTCTGAAGCCCAACGTGGGGCTCGAACCCACGACCCTGAGATTAAGAGTATCATGCTCTGCCGTCTGAGCTAGCCGGGCCTGTTAAAGCAAACAAAAGGTTGAGAGTTCGAATCCCACCTTCGGTGATAGTCTTTTGTACTGTGGACTACTGTTGTCAGGGGTTGTCTTTCATTTGAAGTTAGCTCATGAATGAGATTTTGAAGGGCTTTAATTTCAAAATGCTACATCAGAATGTCCTGTAACACACCCAAGTATAGCTAGGGTAAACGTCTACAAATTCATCCCAGGTTAAGTCCTAGTTTAAAACTCTGAACCAGCCGGGCCCTGTACATTGAACAAAAGGTTGAGAGTTCGAATCCCACCATGGGTGATAGTCTTTTGTACTGTGGCCGACTGTTCTCATGGGTGGACTTCAGTCCTATTACACACGCCTCCGCCAACCCATCCCCCACTGTTGACATCAGTGGTCTGGGAGGATGCTGATTGTCGGCTTGATTCTGACACCAACTCCAGCTGGATTTACATTGACATTCTGTGTAACTTCTAGCAAAGTAAAATACATCTTTTGAACTAACAACTAAATCCATGTTGCACACCTTAAAGCAATTTGGTTTTCTATGTTCTCATGATTTCATTCAGTCAAAATGGTACCGGTAGATATTCAAGGACAACTTTGTTTTCTACAGAAACCACCGCAGAGATATCTGTTTTGCCAAACTACAAGGATGAAACTTGCAGGTAAAATTATCTGTCAGAAGTGGGGTTTGAACCCACGCCTCCATTTGGAGACCAGAAGTCTCTTTGCTGAGGAAGGAGTGAACCCTTGAGTCTGGCGCCTTAGACCACTCGGCCATCCTGACAGGTGAAATCCTAATTGTGCCTGGGTTTCACGAGTGACATCTAAATAGACATCATGGGTTGCCTCGATAGCAAGGTTCTGCTATATTCCGCGTAATGAAAATGTCGTTGTCTCATGAATTTGATTTGAAGTTAGCTCATGAATGAGATTTTGAAGGGCTTTCATTTTAAAATGCTACATCAGAATGTCCTGTAACACACCCAAGTATAGCGAGAGTAAACATCTACAAATTCATCCCAGGTTAAGTCCTAGTCTAAAACTCTGAAGCCCAACGTGGGGCTCGAACCCACGACCCTGAGATTAAGAGTATCATGCTCTGCCGTCTGAGCTAGCCGGGCCTGTTAAAGCAAACAAAAGGTTGAGAGTTCGAATCCCACCTTCGGTGATAGTCTTTTGTACTGTGGACTACTGTTGTCAGGGGTTGTCTTTCATTTGAAGTTAGCTCATGAATGAGATTTTGAAGGGCTTTAATTTCAAAATGCTACATCAGAATGTCCTGTAACACACCCAAGTATAGCTAGGGTAAACGTCTACAAATTCATCCCAGGTTAAGTCCTAGTTTAAAACTCTGAACCAGCCGGGCCCTGTACATTGAACAAAAGGTTGAGAGTTCGAATCCCACCATGGGTGATAGTCTTTTGTACTGTGGCCGACTGTTCTCATGGGTGGACTTCAGTCCTATTACACACGCCTCCGCCAACCCATCCCCCACTGTTGACATCAGTGGTCTGGGAGGATGCTGATTGTCGGCTTGATTCTGACACCAACTCCAGCTGGATTTACATTGACATTCTGTGTAACTTCTAGCAAAGTAAAATACATCTTTTGAACTAACAACTAAATCCATGTTGCACACCTTAAAGCAATTTGGTTTTCTATGTTCTCATGATTTCATTCAGTCAAAATGGTACCGGTAGATATTCAAGGACAACTTTGTTTTCTACAGAAACCACCGCAGAGATATCTGTTTTGCCAAACTACAAGGATGAAACTTGCAGGTAAAATTATCTGTCAGAAGTGGGGTTTGAACCCACGCCTCCATTTGGAGACCAGAAGTCTCTAATCCTAATTGTGCCTGGGTTTCACGAGTTACATCTAAATAGACACCATGGCCTGCCTCGATCGCAAGGTTCTGCTCTATTCCGCGTAACGAAAATGTCGTTGTCTCATGAATTTGATTTGAAGTTAGCTCATGAATGACATTTTGAAGGGCTTTAATTTCAAAATGCTACATCAGAATGTCCTGTAACACACCCAAGTATAGCTAGGGTAAACGTCTACAAATTCATCCCAGGTTAAGTCCTAGTTTAAAACTCTGAGCTAGCCGGGCCTGTTAAAGCAAACAAAAGGTTGAGAGTTCGAATCCCACCTTCGGTGATAGTATTTTGTACTGTGGCCGACTGTTCTCATGGGTGGACTTCAGTCCTATAACACACGCCTCCGCCAACCCATCCCCCACTGTTGACATCAGTGGTCTGGGAGGATGCTGATTGTCGGCTTGATTCTGACACCAACTCCAGCTGGATTTACATTGACATTCTGTGTAACTTCTAGCAAAGTAAAATACATCTTTTGAACTAACAACTAAATCCATGTTGCACACCTTAAAGCAATTTGGTTTTCTATGTTCTCATGATTTCATTCAGTCAAAATGGTACCGGTAGATATTCAAGGACAACTTTGTTTTCTACAGAAACCACCGCAGAGATATCTGTTTTGCCAAACTACAAGGATGAAACTTGCAGGTAAAATTATCTGTCAGAAGTGGGGTTTGAAACCACACCTCCATTTGGAGACCAGAAGTCTCTTTGCTGAGGAAGGAGTGAACCCTTGAGTCTGGCGCCTTAGACCACTCGGCCATCCTGACAGGTGAAATCCTAATTGTGCCTGGGTTTCACGAGTTACATCTAAATAGACACCATGGCCTGCCTCGATCGCAAGGTTCTGCTCTATTCCGCGTAACGAAAATGTCGTTGTCTCATGAATTTGATTTGAAGTTAGCTCATGAATGAGATTTTGAAGGGCTTTCATTTTAAAATGCTACATCAGAATGTCCTGTAACACACCCAAGTATAGCGAGAGTAAACATCTACAAATTCATCCCAGGTTAAGTCCTAGTCTAAAACTCTGAAGCCCAACGTGGGGCTCGAACCCCGACCCTGAGATTAAGAGTCTCATGCTCTGCCGTCTGAGCTAGCCGGGCCTGTTAAAGCAAACAAAAGGTTGAGAGTTCGAATCCCACCTTCGGTGATAGTCTTTTGTACTGTGGACTACTGTTGTCAGGGGTTGCCTTTCATTTGAAGTTAGCTCATGAATGAGATTTTGAAGGGCTTTAATTTCAAAATGCTGCATCAGAATGTCCTGTAACACACCCACGTATAGCTCGGGTAAACGTCTACAAATTCATCCCAGGTTAAGTCCTAGTCTAAAACTCTGAAGCCCAACGTGGGGCTCAAACCCACGACCCTGAGATTAAGAGTCTCATGCTCTGCCGTCTGAGCTAGCCGGGCCCTGTACATTGAACAAAAGGTTGAGAGTTTGAATCCCACCCATCTTTTGTACTGTGGCCGACTGTTCTCATGGGTGGACTTCAGTCCTGTAACACATGCCTCCGCCAACCCATCCCCCACTGTTGACATCAGTGGTCTGGGAGGATGCTGATTGTCGGCTTGATTCTGACACCAACTCCAGCTGGATTTACATTGACATTCTGTGTAACTTGCTACATCAGAATGTCCTTTAACACACCCAAGTATAGCTCGGGTAAACGTCTACAAATTCATCCCAGGTTAAGTCCTAGTCTAAAACTTAGAAGCCCAACGTGGGGCTCGAACCCACGACCCTGAGATTAAGAGTCTCATGCTCTGCCGTCTGAGCTAGTCGGGCCTGTTAAAGCAAACAAAAGGTTGAGAGTTCGAATCCCACCTTCGGTGATAGTCTTTTGTACTGTGGCCGACTGTTCTCATGGGTGGACTTCAGTCCTATAACACACGCCTCCGCCAACCCATCCCCCACTGTTGACATCAGTGGTCTGGGAGGATGCTGATTGTCGGCTTGATTCTGACACCAACTCCAGCTGGATTTACATTGACATTCTGTGTAACTTCTAGCAAAGTAAAATACATCTTTTGAACTAACAACTAAATCCATGTTGCACACCTTAAAGCAATTTGGTTTTCTATGTTCTCATGATTTCATTCAGTCAAAATGGTACCGGTAGATATTCAAGGACAACTTTGTTTTCTACAGAAACCACCGCAGAGATATCTGTTTTGCCAAACTACAAGGATGAAACTTGCAGGTAAAATTATCTGTCAGAAGTGGGGTTTGAACCCACGCCTCCATTTGGAGACCAGAAGTCTCTAATCCTAATTGTGCCTGGGTTTCACGAGTTACATCTAAATAGACACCATGGCCTGCCTCGATCGCAAGGTTCTGCTCTATTCCGCGTAACGAAAATGTCGTTGTCTCATGAATTTGATTTGAAGTTAGCTCATGAATGAGATTTTGAAGGGCTTTAATTTCAAAATGCTACATCAGAATGTCCTGTAACACACCCAAGTATAGCTAGGGTAAACGTCTACAAATTCATCCCAGGTTAAGTCCTAGTTTAAAACTCTGAGCTAGCCGGGCCTGTTAAAGCAAACAAAAGGTTGAGAGTTCGAATCCCACCTTCGGTGATAGTATTTTGTACTGTGGCCGACTGTTCTCATGGGTGGACTTCAGTCCTATAACACACGCCTCCGCCAACCCATCCCCCACTGTTGACATCAGTGGTCTGGGAGGATGCTGATTGTCGGCTTGATTCTGACACCAACTCCAGCTGGATTTACATTGACATTCTGTGTAACTTCTAGCAAAGTAAAATACATCTTTTGAACTAACAACTAAATCCATGTTGCACACCTTAAAGCAATTTGGTTTTCTATGTTCTCATGATTTCATTCAGTCAAAATGGTACCGGTAGATATTCAAGGACAACTTTGTTTTCTACAGAAACCACCGCAGAGATATCTGTTTTGCCAAACTACAAGGATGAAACTTGCAGGTAAAATTATCTGTCAGAAGTGGGGTTTGAACCCACGCCTCCATTTGGAGACCAGAAGTCTCTTTGCTGAGGAAGGAGTGAACCCTTGAGTCTGGCGCCTTAGACCACTCGGCCATCCTGACAGGTGAAATCCTAATTGTGCCTGGGTTTCACGAGTGACATCTAAATAGACATCATGGGTTGCCTCGATAGCAAGGTTCTGCTATATTCCGCGTAATGAAAATGTCGTTGTCTCATGAATTTGATTTGAAGTTAGCTCATGAATGAGATTTTGAAGGGCTTTCATTTTAAAATGCTACATCAGAATGTCCTGTAACACACCCAAGTATAGCGAGAGTAAACATCTACAAATTCATCCCAGGTTAAGTCCTAGTCTAAAACTCTGAAGCCCAACGTGGGGCTCGAACCCACGACCCTGAGATTAAGAGTATCATGCTCTGCCGTCTGAGCTAGCCGGGCCTGTTAAAGCAAACAAAAGGTTGAGAGTTCGAATCCCACCTTCGGTGATAGTCTTTTGTACTGTGGACTACTGTTGTCAGGGGTTGTCTTTCATTTGAAGTTAGCTCATGAATGAGATTTTGAAGGGCTTTAATTTCAAAATGCTACATCAGAATGTCCTGTAACACACCCAAGTATAGCTAGGGTAAACGTCTACAAATTCATCCCAGGTTAAGTCCTAGTTTAAAACTCTGAACCAGCCGGGCCCTGTACATTGAACAAAAGGTTGAGAGTTCGAATCCCACCATGGGTGATAGTCTTTTGTACTGTGGCCGACTGTTCTCATGGGTGGACTTCAGTCCTATTACACACGCCTCCGCCAACCCATCCCCCACTGTTGACATCAGTGGTCTGGGAGGATGCTGATTGTCGGCTTGATTCTGACACCAACTCCAGCTGGATTTACATTGACATTCTGTGTAACTTCTAGCAAAGTAAAATACATCTTTTGAACTAACAACTAAATCCATGTTGCACACCTTAAAGCAATTTGGTTTTCTATGTTCTCATGATTTCATTCAGTCAAAATGGTACCGGTAGATATTCAAGGACAACTTTGTTTTCTACAGAAACCACCGCAGAGATATCTGTTTTGCCAAACTACAAGGATGAAACTTGCAGGTAAAATTATCTGTCAGAAGTGGGGTTTGAACCCACGCCTCCATTTGGAGACCAGAAGTCTCTTTGCTGAGGAAGGAGTGAACCCTTGAGTCTGGCGCCTTAGACCACTCGGCCATCCTGACAGGTGAAATCCTAATTGTGCCTGGGTTTCACGAGTGACATCTAAATAGACATCATGGGTTGCCTCGATAGCAAGGTTCTGCTATATTCCGCGTAATGAAAATGTCGTTGTCTCATGAATTTGATTTGAAGTTAGCTCATGAATGAGATTTTGAAGGGCTTTCATTTTAAAATGCTACATCAGAATGTCCTGTAACACACCCAAGTATAGCGAGAGTAAACATCTACAAATTCATCCCAGGTTAAGTCCTAGTCTAAAACTCTGAAGCCCAACGTGGGGCTCGAACCCACGACCCTGAGATTAAGAGTATCATGCTCTGCCGTCTGAGCTAGCCGGGCCTGTTAAAGCAAACAAAAGGTTGAGAGTTCGAATCCCACCTTCGGTGATAGTCTTTTGTACTGTGGACTACTGTTGTCAGGGGTTGTCTTTCATTTGAAGTTAGCTCATGAATGAGATTTTGAAGGGCTTTAATTTCAAAATGCTACATCAGAATGTCCTGTAACACACCCAAGTATAGCTAGGGTAAACGTCTACAAATTCATCCCAGGTTAAGTCCTAGTTTAAAACTCTGAACCAGCCGGGCCCTGTACATTGAACAAAAGGTTGAGAGTTCGAATCCCACCATGGGTGATAGTCTTTTGTACTGTGGCCGACTGTTCTCATGGGTGGACTTCAGTCCTATTACACACGCCTCCGCCAACCCATCCCCCACTGTTGACATCAGTGGTCTGGGAGGATGCTGATTGTCGGCTTGATTCTGACACCAACTCCAGCTGGATTTACATTGACATTCTGTGTAACTTCTAGCAAAGTAAAATACATCTTTTGAACTAACAACTAAATCCATGTTGCACACCTTAAAGCAATATGGTTTTCTATGTTCTCATGATTTCATTCAGTCAAAATGGTACCGGTAGATATTCAAGGACAACTTTGTTTTCTACAGAAACCACCGCAGAGATATCTGTTTTGCCAAACTACAAGGATGAAACTTGCAGGTAAAATTATCTGTCAGAAGTGGGGTTTGAACCCACGCCTCCATTTGGAGACCAGAAGTCTCTAATCCTAATTGTGCCTGGGTTTCACGAGTTACATCTAAATAGACACCATGGCCTGCCTCGATCGCAAGGTTCTGCTCTATTCCGCGTAACGAAAATGTCGTTGTCTCATGAATTTGATTTGAAGTTAGCTCATGAATGACATTTTGAAGGGCTTTAATTTCAAAATGCTACATCAGAATGTCCTGTAACACACCCAAGTATAGCTAGGGTAAACGTCTACAAATTCATCCCAGGTTAAGTCCTAGTTTAAAACTCTGAGCTAGCCGGGCCTGTTAAAGCAAACAAAAGGTTGAGAGTTCGAATCCCACCTTCGGTGATAGTATTTTGTACTGTGGCCGACTGTTCTCATGGGTGGACTTCAGTCCTATAACACACGCCTCCGCCAACCCATCCCCCACTGTTGACATCAGTGGTCTGGGAGGATGCTGATTGTCGGCTTGATTCTGACACCAACTCCAGCTGGATTTACATTGACATTCTGTGTAACTTCTAGCAAAGTAAAATACATCTTTTGAACTAACAACTAAATCCATGTTGCACACCTTAAAGCAATTTGGTTTTCTATGTTCTCATGATTTCATTCAGTCAAAATGGTACCGGTAGATATTCAAGGACAACTTTGTTTTCTACAGAAACCACCGCAGAGATATCTGTTTTGCCAAACTACAAGGATGAAACTTGCAGGTAAAATTATCTGTCAGAAGTGGGGTTTGAAACCACACCTCCATTTGGAGACCAGAAGTCTCTTTGCTGAGGAAGGAGTGAACCCTTGAGTCTGGCGCCTTAGACCACTCGGCCATCCTGACAGGTGAAATCCTAATTGTGCCTGGGTTTCACGAGTTACATCTAAATAGACACCATGGCCTGCCTCGATCGCAAGGTTCTGCTCTATTCCGCGTAACGAAAATGTCGTTGTCTCATGAATTTGATTTGAAGTTAGCTCATGAATGAGATTTTGAAGGGCTTTCATTTTAAAATGCTACATCAGAATGTCCTGTAACACACCCAAGTATAGCGAGAGTAAACATCTACAAATTCATCCCAGGTTAAGTCCTAGTCTAAAACTCTGAAGCCCAACGTGGGGCTCGAACCCCGACCCTGAGATTAAGAGTCTCATGCTCTGCCGTCTGAGCTAGCCGGGCCTGTTAAAGCAAACAAAAGGTTGAGAGTTCGAATCCCACCTTCGGTGATAGTCTTTTGTACTGTGGACTACTGTTGTCAGGGGTTGCCTTTCATTTGAAGTTAGCTCATGAATGAGATTTTGAAGGGCTTTAATTTCAAAATGCTGCATCAGAATGTCCTGTAACACACCCACGTATAGCTCGGGTAAACGTCTACAAATTCATCCCAGGTTAAGTCCTAGTCTAAAACTCTGAAGCCCAACGTGGGGCTCAAACCCACGACCCTGAGATTAAGAGTCTCATGCTCTGCCGTCTGAGCTAGCCGGGCCCTGTACATTGAACAAAAGGTTGAGAGTTTGAATCCCACCCATCTTTTGTACTGTGGCCGACTGTTCTCATGGGTGGACTTCAGTCCTGTAACACATGCCTCCGCCAACCCATCCCCCACTGTTGACATCAGTGGTCTGGGAGGATGCTGATTGTCGGCTTGATTCTGACACCAACTCCAGCTGGATTTACATTGACATTCTGTGTAACTTGCTACATCAGAATGTCCTTTAACACACCCAAGTATAGCTCGGGTAAACGTCTACAAATTCATCCCAGGTTAAGTCCTAGTCTAAAACTTAGAAGCCCAACGTGGGGCTCGAACCCACGACCCTGAGATTAAGAGTCTCATGCTCTGCCGTCTGAGCTAGTCGGGCCTGTTAAAGCAAACAAAAGGTTGAGAGTTCGAATCCCACCTTCGGTGATAGTCTTTTGTACTGTGGCCGACTGTTCTCATGGGTGGACTTCAGTCCTATAACACACGCCTCCGCCAACCCATCCCCCACTGTTGACATCAGTGGTCTGGGAGGATGCTGATTGTCGGCTTGATTCTGACACCAACTCCAGCTGGATTTACATTGACATTCTGTGTAACTTCTAGCAAAGTAAAATACATCTTTTGAACTAACAACTAAATCCATGTTGCACACCTTAAAGCAATTTGGTTTTCTATGTTCTCATGATTTCATTCAGTCAAAATGGTACCGGTAGATATTCAAGGACAACTTTGTTTTCTACAGAAACCACCGCAGAGATATCTGTTTTGCCAAACTACAAGGATGAAACTTGCAGGTAAAATTATCTGTCAGAAGTGGGGTTTGAACCCACGCCTCCATTTGGAGACCAGAAGTCTCTAATCCTAATTGTGCCTGGGTTTCACGAGTTACATCTAAATAGACACCATGGCCTGCCTCGATCGCAAGGTTCTGCTCTATTCCGCGTAACGAAAATGTCGTTGTCTCATGAATTTGATTTGAAGTTAGCTCATGAATGAGATTTTGAAGGGCTTTAATTTCAAAATGCTACATCAGAATGTCCTGTAACACACCCAAGTATAGCTAGGGTAAACGTCTACAAATTCATCCCAGGTTAAGTCCTAGTTTAAAACTCTGAGCTAGCCGGGCCTGTTAAAGCAAACAAAAGGTTGAGAGTTCGAATCCCACCTTCGGTGATAGTATTTTGTACTGTGGCCGACTGTTCTCATGGGTGGACTTCAGTCCTATAACACACGCCTCCGCCAACCCATCCCCCACTGTTGACATCAGTGGTCTGGGAGGATGCTGATTGTCGGCTTGATTCTGACACCAACTCCAGCTGGATTTACATTGACATTCTGTGTAACTTCTAGCAAAGTAAAATACATCTTTTGAACTAACAACTAAATCCATGTTGCACACCTTAAAGCAATTTGGTTTTCTATGTTCTCATGATTTCATTCAGTCAAAATGGTACCGGTAGATATTCAAGGACAACTTTGTTTTCTACAGAAACCACCGCAGAGATATCTGTTTTGCCAAACTACAAGGATGAAACTTGCAGGTAAAATTATCTGTCAGAAGTGGGGTTTGAACCCACGCCTCCATTTGGAGACCAGAAGTCTCTTTGCTGAGGAAGGAGTGAACCCTTGAGTCTGGCGCCTTAGACCACTTTTTTTTTTTTTTTTTTTTTTTTTTTTTTATTATCAAAAATATAAATTTTTACAATCAACACTTTGCCACTTTACTCTTCAATACAAGACCACATGACATTTGCACAAACATAAATACTCCATAAACCCTCCAAACGTACACGAACTTTAAATTCAAAACACTTAACACTTTCCCCACCCACAAAGTCAAAATCAATGAAAATAAACCTCCCCATAACTCAAACAGACAGATACCAACTTTTTACTCAGACATAATGTAAACAACAAAAACAATCCCCACTGATAATTAGCCATAACACAGATTCTAACCAAAATCTAACACAACCCCTCCCCTCTCCCCAATCGCAACAAAGGTGCTCCCCTCAATAAACCCCTCCTTAAACTCTTCCTCCTTGACATAGCTATGTAATATGTTTACATCTCTTTTCATAATACTTTTAAACACATCCCATACTTCCACTCTCCTGTTCTCGTAATGCGTTACATTCCTCCTTAGCTTGACTGCAAACCTTGCATGGCTTAGCATGTAGTTCAACAAGTTGACATTACATCCTTTCCTTCTAGCACCCGCACCAAACAACCACAGCTCCTTCCACCCTATTTTCTCAATAAATTCCCCTTTCCAGCATCTGATTATCAACTCTTTCACTTTCCCAAAGTACATAGCCAACTCCCCACATTCCACAAACTCATGCATACATGTCTCCACTTCCACCTGACAGACATCACACTCCTTCCTCACATCCTCATTAAATTTACTTCTTATAAGATTGTTAAACACCCTGTTGTGACGTAGTAGGAAATCGAAATGCTCACATTCAATACTATTCCATTTTACTCCCAGGTTCAGCCACATCCTTTTTACGTCCATTCCGGCCATTACCTTTTCCCATACCTTCTCTGCAGCCGGCCTTCTTACCTCTTTCATTCTTAAACATCTGTACATCACTCTCGTTTTCACACTCGCCAGGCTTACTATCCTTTCTCCTTCCCCCACATACATTTCCACCCCTTCTTCTCCACTCCCCACCGCCTCACTCTCAATCATTCTCACCCACTCACCCGGCATCCCCTTCTTTATCTTCTCCACCACTTCCCCCACTGCACCGAACCCCATTTCATCACCCCTTTCTCTCACCCCATCTACCACTACCTGAGCCCCCATGAACCCAGGTACATACTCGTACACTAAATCCCTCACCTTCCTAAAGCCTGCTCTCCACATCTCCACGTTATAAATTGTGCTCCCCTCAAACGTGATTTTGGGATTTAGAAACACTGGTTGCTCCCACACCTGTTTTACATTCTTGCATTGAAACTGCACATGTTTTACAAACTCTCCCCAAGCTCCCAACATCTCTTTATAGAACTCAGACACCTCACTCAACATACCTTTCTTCAGTTCCATAAATATTCCACTTTCTCCACAACCCCCACATTTGTTAATTGCTTCATTCAAAAACAGCTTCCATACATGATCTTTCTTGTCCTTTACATATCTTGTCATCATTTTCAACCGAAGCGCATTCTTTTTCTTTTCTAAATTGATCAGCTTCAACCCCCCCATCCTTGTATTCATTTTCCATCACTTCCCTGGCTATTCTGACACCTTTCCCACCCCAGAGAAACTCACTCATCATTTTCTCTGTCTCCTTTAGCACTCGCTCAGGCACATCCAACACAGTCATTGCATACACCAGTTTGCTCATTAGCAGGCCATTCACTACCACCACTTTCCCCTTCAACTTCAACTTCCTAAGTCTCCAAAACCGTAATGTCTTCTTGATGCTATTCATTATCCCTTCATACTGCATGTCTCTCCCTTCTCTGTCTTCAACCCCTAGATTCACCCCTAATACCCTAAAATAGTCCTTCCTCTCTTTCAATCCTATATCCCTCCTCCTTTCTCTATTGGCTCCAACATACATGATTTCTGACTTTTCCATGTTTAGCTTTGCTCCTGATGCTCTACCATAATCATCTACACTTTTTATAACCTCAAGGACACTTTCACTATCTTGTACTGTTACTGTTGTGTCATCCGCATACTGGTACAATAGACTCATTTGCCCTCCTGGTAAGTCTATGCCTCTGACCTTTTTATTTTGCTTCAGCAGTGCAGCCAATGGCTCTGCTGACAGTGAGTACAGCAGAGCTGACAGTGGACACCCCTGTCTAACCGACCTCTCTAATCTGAATTCATCTGTGACTATCCCATTAATTTTGACGCAACTAACAGCTTTATCATACAACCTTTTGATCCATCCTACTAACTGCTGCCCAAACCCAACTTTTTCTAATACGCCATATAGGTATCCATGGTCTACCCTATCAAATGCTTTGTTCAAGTCTAAACTCATCACTATTCCCCCCTCCCCTCCCTTCATGTGTTCTATTGTGTCCCTAATACTGCTGATTGTGTCTGCTATATCCCTCCCTGGTATGCTGTAAGCCTGCATGCTTCCCACTATTGTCCCTATCACCCTCTTAATCCTATTTGCCAGTACTCTTGCTAGTATTTTATAGTCACTGTTTAAACAGCTAAGCGGCCTATAGTTTTCAAGTCTATCCCTACTCCCTTTCTTATATATAATACTAACTAACCCTGTCGCCATACTAACCGGCATCTCATCCTTCTCTTCCATCCATTTAAACAATCTGTCCAACAGTGGCGCTAGTTCCTCTTTAAACTCTATGTAAAACTCTCCAACTAACCCATCTAACCCTGGACTTTTATTCCTGCCTAACCCTACTATGGCTGCTTCTATTTCACCTATCCTTATCTCTCCTTCACACATCCCCTTCGCATCTTCGGTCAACTTAGACTCCATTTTCTCCAGCACATGTTTCATGCTCTCTTCATCAACCTCTTCTTTCCTAAATAGTTCCCTATAAAATTCTTCTACCCTTCCAACAATCCCTACAAAATCCGTTATTGTTTCTCCATTTTTCCCTTCCACCTGCTCCAAATAATTATTTTTCTGTTTCGTCCTCTCTAACCCTAAAAAGAATGCTGTACATTTCTCTCCCTCAACCACATATCTAGCCCTACTTCTAACTATTGCTCCCATGCATCTCTTCTGTTCTACCTCCTCCAGCTCACTTTTAATTTTATTATACCGTTCTAATGCGTGCCCTACCCCCTGGTCCACCCTCTCTGCTTCTCTAGCTAACTCTTCCTTTAGTCTCCTTTCCCTCCCTCTTTCCCTTCTATTCCTATCCCTGCTGTAGCTCATGCTCAACTTCTTTAGCTCCCCCTTCATCTCCTCCCACCACCTCCCCATATCCTCCTCATACATGCTCTCATTCTTTCTCCCCATTATACATTCTCTCACCTTTTCCTTGTACCTTTCTTCTTTGAGCAACATCCCATTCAGGCACCACACACCTCCCCCCCTCCTCTCACACCCATGACCTAATCTAAATTTCAGCACCACATGGTCACTGAGCGTAGTTACCCTATAATCAATTTCTCCCATTTTGCTTGCTAGACTCTCCGTACTCAACACTAAATCAATCCTACTCTGTTTTAATTCCCCTTTCACCATCTGTCTCCTTGTAAATATGCGGCCTCTTGGATTCTTTTCCCTCCACACATCTACCAGTCCATTTGCTCTCATTACCTCCTTCAATACTCTTCTTGAGGAGTCACTTTTGAAACACACACTTGCAGACGCATCCAACCTTCCACACCACACATTAAAGTCGCCCACAATTACGCATTCTTTCCCACACATTCCCGCCATTCTCTCAAAAAACTCCCGTCTCTCCTTTTCCTCATTTGGTGCATACACATTCAACACTTTCAATTCCTTACCCAGGTGTTCAAAAGTAATCCCTATCACCCTCCCATCCCCATCATCCTCACATTTCCTCACTTTCTCAATCCCTCCCTGTTTAACTAAAATCGCCACTCCCCTCGAATACATGTCCCCATTGTTTGCATACACATCTCCCATCCACTCTCTCTCTACCTCCTCCACACATTTCTCATCCCAGTGTGTCTCTTGCAAACATATAATGTCAGCCTCACACAACATCAAGACTTGGCTTCGCCTATACCTAGTCCTAAGCCTATTTGCATTAAAAGAAGCAACAGACACCATTAATAGTACAAATGAAAAAAAAAGAAAACAAATAAATCGTCTTTTTTTAGACACAACTTCCCTGTGAGACTGTACTTAATTATTTTCCTACTTCTGCAGCCATTTATGCTTAGGGACAATACATTCACAGAACCAGCAGCAAGGAAGACCATTATGTTAGGCAGATACATTTACACTTTTATTATTTTTTTTCCGCTCACCTTTTTCTTTGATTTCCTTTTTGTTGCCCATAACCCCTGTCTCTTTCTCATCTCTTTGGCTTCAGAGAAGTCCATGTCCGACTCACCAGATATCTCTGTCTGCTGTGATGTCTGCAGCCCAGTACCGCTCTCTCCCCTCTCCTCCATGTCAAGGGAGGACCCGATCTCGAACTGATCCTCAAGCCCCCCCAGTTCCCGCGGCCCAGACTGAACCGTCTGTGCTGGTGCCCACTCCGGCATTACTTCCTCTGCCTCCACCGCCGTATCTGCTCCATGCATCGCCTCGTCAGCGATCCTCACTTGTGTCATGGCCGCCGAGCCCACCACCCTCGAGACACGCCTTCCTCTTGCCTTGGCTCCCAGTCTCTGGCTCTCTTCCATTCCCAGCCATGATGCGGGCTGCAGCCCGCCCCTCGGTCCCGGCTGCGTCGTTGCTGGCGTCGGCGTTTCTGGCACCGTTGTCTGCACGGGTGTGGCCCCTGGCTCCAACGCTGCTCCTGCTGCCTCCACATCTGTAGCTCTCGCCCCGACACTCTCTCGGGCTCCCGTCTCCGCCGTCGCCACTGGCCCCTCCACGTCCTCAGCAATCACCACCAGGTCCATCCCCGCCGTCGCTGGCTCCTTGGCCACTCCGCTCACCTGCCCCGGTGTCAGCCCAGTGCTGGGGCCCGTCACCTCACCCTCCGCCAGTAGGTCTGCCTCGGGCTCAGGCTGCACATCGCAGCTGGCCCCCACCTCCTCCTCATCCATCTGGGTCTGCTCCTCGTCCTCTCCCCCAGGCCCGCCGGAATCCGTAGCGCTGTTTAGGTCAAACAGCTCCTCCTCCGTCCCTTTCTCCTCCTCCACCACCAGCTCTCCCACACACACACATGCCTCAGGCATTTTGTTACATTGTCTACATCTCTGTCCCTGCTTCATGGCGCACTCTCTGGCAATATGGCCCTGCTCGCCACACTTGTGGCACAGAAACTCTGAGCACTCCCTGAGAATGTGGCCCGGCTGCATGCAGCCCCTGCATATTTTTGCCTGCCCGTCGTGGAGTACCCTAAAGTACTCCGATCCTACTGCAGTCTCAAATTTTGTGGAGTATGGCAGGGACTGCACGCGCTCCGTGAAACGTACTCTCAGGTACCTGGTTCCGTCTGTCACCCGTGAGCCGGGCCACATTCTCCTCCTGATGGCAGAAACCGCCATTACACCCCAGCTGGCCAGTTTAGTCAGGATGCTTTCATCAGCAATATAAAACGGTAGATTCAGGAAAGAAACTACCAGTTCATTATTTACAAGTTCAGACGCATGCACCCGCATATCACCCACCCTGAAGCCCTCCATTAATTTGTTCTTTGCTGCCAGATCAGCCATGGTTAGTTCGTATTTTCTGGGTGAGATAGCTCTGCATGCCAGTAGAGCCCCACACTGCCTCTGGATCTGGGTGATCAGCCCCATTGCCGTGATATTATCTCCGCCCTCCAGCTCTACATTCACTGTCAGTCTCTTCAGGTCATTCGTACTCCTCACCTTCTCCGCAGCCCTTTGTGCTGCATTCTCCTGCTCGCTCCTCACCGCTACCACCAGGTTATTCACCGCAGCTGCAGCCGGGGCCTCGCATCTCTCTGTAGCCCGGGTGGGCATCTCCTTCCTCGTTGTCAGTATTCCATTCCTTGTCACGCCATCTTTCGCCGTCTGCATGGGGATGTTCATTCGGATTGTCGTTACGCCAGGCAGGGTCATACCGTCGTTGTCAATCATACCAGGGGTGTCCGTGTTCGTCATCATTGTACCAGGCAGGGTTCGGTTCACAGGTGTGGCAGTCATCTCGGGAGGGGAAAAAAAAGCGCTCTTTTACAAACAATTGTAAAAAGAGGGAAAAACACGCCAAAACGACGGACTTTAAACACTTCCCCCCGAACAGTGAGACACTGTCGGGGGTACTAGAACGAACAATCAAACAATTAACAAAGAAAACCACTCAGGGCATGTAAGAAAAAACGAGTATAGTGTAGAGAAAAGCAGGAGCAGCAAACAAGCGTGCCTGCAAACAGGATCACAATCAGCCAAGTCCCACAATGCACTCTGGTCCTGACAGGTGAAATCCTAATTGTGCCTGGGTTTCACGAGTGACATCTAAATAGACATCATGGGTTGCCTCGATAGCAAGGTTCTGCTATATTCCGCGTAATGAAAATGTCGTTGTCTCATGAATTTGATTTGAAGTTAGCTCATGAATGAGATTTTGAAGGGCTTTCATTTTAAAATGCTACATCAGAATGTCCTGTAACACACCCAAGTATAGCGAGAGTAAACATCTACAAATTCATCCCAGGTTAAGTCCTAGTCTAAAACTCTGAAGCCCAACGTGGGGCTCGAACCCACGACCCTGAGATTAAGAGTCTCATGCTCTGCCGTCTGAGCTAGCCGGGCCTGTTAAAGCAAACAAAAGGTTGAGAGTTCGAATCCCACCTTCGGTGATAGTCTTTTGTACTGTGGACTACTGTTGTCAGGGGTTGCCTTTCATTTGAAGTTAGCTCATGAATGAGATTTTGAAGGGCTTTAATTTCAAAATGCTGCATCAGAATGTCCTGTAACACACCCACGTATAGCTCGGGTAAACGTCTATAAATTCATCCCAGGTTAAGTCCTAGTCTAAAACTCTGAAGCCCAACGTGGGGCTCGAACCCACGACCCTGAGATTAAGAGTCTCATGCTCTGCCGTCTGAGCTAGCCGGGCCTGTTAAAGCAAACAAAAGGTTGAGAGTTCGAATCCCACCTTCGGTGATAGTATTTTGTACTGTGGCCGACTGTTCTCATGGGTGGACTTCAGTCCTATAACACACGCCTCCGCCAACCCATCCCCCACTGTTGACATCAGTGGTCTGGGAGGATGCTGATTGTCGGCTTGATTCTGACACCAACTCCAGCTGGATTTACATTGACATTCTGTGTAACTTGCTACATCAGAATGTCCTGTAACACACCCAAGTATAGCTCGGGTAAACGTCTACAAATTCATCCCAGGTTAAGTCCTAGTCTAAAACTTAGAAGCCCAACGTGGGGCTCGAACCCACGACCCTGAGATTAAGAGTCTCATGCTCTGCCGTCTGAGCTAGCCGGGCCTGTTAAAGCAAACAAAAGGTTGAGAGTTCGAATCCCACCTTCGGTGATAGTATTTTGTACTGTGGCCGACTGTTCTCATGGGTGGACTTCAGTCCTATAACACACGCCTCCGCCAACCCATCCCCCACTGTTGACATCAGTGGTCTGGGAGGATGCTGATTGTCGGCTTGATTCTGACACCAACTCCAGCTGGATTTACATTGACATTCTGTGTAACTTCTAGCAAAGTAAAATACATCTTTTGAACTAACAACTAAATCCATGTTGCACACCTTAAAGCAATTTGGTTTTCTATGTTCTCATGATTTCATTCAGTCAAAATGGTACCTGTAGATATTCAAGGAAAACTTAGTTTTCTACAGAAACCACAGCAGAGATATCTGTTTTGCCAAACTACAAGGATGAAACTTGCAGGTAAAATTATCTGTCAGAAGTGGGGTTTGAACCCACGCCTCCATTTGGAGACCAGAAGTCTCTAATCCTAATTGTGCCTGGGTTTCACGAGTTACATCTAAATAGACACCATGGCCTGCCTCGATCGCAAGGTTCTGCTCTATTCCGCGTAACGAAAATGTCGTTGTCTCATGAATTTGATTTGAAGTTAGCTCATGAATGAGATTTTGAAGGGCTTTAATTTCAAAATGCTACATCAGAATGTCCTGTAACACACCCAAGTATAGCTAGGGTAAACGTCTACAAATTCATCCCAGGTTAAGTCCTAGTTTAAAACTCTGAACTAGCCGGGCCCTGTACATTGAACAAAAGGTTGAGAATTCGAATCCCACCATGGGTGATAGTCTTTTGTACTGTGGCCGACTGTTCTCATGGGTGGACTTCAGTCCTGTAACACACGCCTCTGCCAACCCATCCCCCACTGTTGACATCAGTGGTCTGGGAGGATGCTGATTGTCGGCTTGATTCTGACACCAACTCCAGCTGGATTTACATTGACATTCTGTGTAACTTGCCACATCAGAATGTCCTGTAACACACCCAAGTATAGCTCGGGTAAACGTCTACAAATTCATCCCAGGTTAAGTCCTAGTCTAAAACTTAGAAGCCAAACGTGGGGCTCGAACCCACGACCCTGAGATTAAGAGTCTCATGCTCTGCCGTCTGAGCTAGCCGGGCCTGTTAAAACAAACAAAAGGTTGAGAGTTCGAATCCCACCTTCGGTGATAGTATTTTGTACTGTGGCCGACTGTTCTCATGGGTGGACTTCAGTCCTATAACACACGCCTCCGCCAACCCATCCCCCACTGTTGACATCAGTGGTCTGGGAGGATGCTGATTGTCGGCTTGATTCTGACACCAACTCCAGCTGGATTTACATTGACATTCTGTGTAACTTCTAGCAAAGTAAAATACATCTTTTGAACTAACAACTAAATCCATGTTGCACACCTTAAAGCAATTTGGTTTTCTATGTTCTCATGATTTCATTCAGTCAAAATGGTACCTGTAGATATTCAAGGAAAACTTTGTTTTCTACAGAAACCACAGCAGAGATATCTGTTTTGCCAAACTACAAGGATGAAACTTGCAGGTAAAATTATCTGTCAGAAGTGGGGTTTGAACCCACGCCTCCATTTGGAGACCAGAAGTCTCTAATCCTAATTGTGCCTGGGTTTCACGAGTTACATCTAAATAGACACCATGGCCTGCCTCGATCGCAAGGTTCTGCTCTATTCCGCGTAACGAAAATGTCGTTGTCTCATGAATTTGATTTGAAGTTAGCTCATGAATGAGATTTTGAAGGGCTTTAATTTCAAAATGCTACATCAGAATGTCCTGTAACACACCCAAGTATAGCTAGGGTAAACGTCTACAAATTCATCCCAGGTTAAGTCCTAGTTTAAAACTCTGAACTAGCCGGGCCCTGTACATTGAACAAAAGGTTGAGAGTTCGAATCCCACCATGGGTGATACTCTTTTGTACTGTGGCCGACTGTTCTCATGGGTGGACTTCAGTCCTGTAACACACGCCTCCGCCAACCCATCCCCCACTGTTGACATCAGTGGTCTGGGAGGATGCTGATTGTCGGCTTGATTCTGACACCAACTCCAGCTGGATTTACATTGACATTCTGTGTAACTTGCTACATCAGAATGTCCTGTAACACACCCAAGTATAGCTCGGGTAAACGTCTACAAATTCATCCCAGGTTAAGTCCTAGTCTAAAACTTAGAAGCCCAACGTGGGGCTCGAACCCACGACCCTGAGATTAAGAGTCTCATGCTCTGCCATCTGAGCTAGCCGGGCCTGTTAAAGGAAACAAAAGGTTGAGAGTTCGAATCCCACCTTCGGTGATAGTATTTTGTACTCTGGCCGACTGTTCTCATGGGTGGACTTCAGTCCTATAACACACGCCTCCGCCAACCCATCCCCCACTGTTGACATCAGTGGTCTGGGAGGATGCTGATTGTCGGCTTGATTCTGACACCAACTCCAGCTGGATTTACATTGACATTCTGTGTAACTTCTAGCAAAGTAAAATACATCTTTTGAACTAACAACTAAATCCATGTTGCACACCTTAAAGCAATTTGGTTTTCTATGTTCTCATGATTTCATTCAGTCAAAATGGTACCGGTAGATATTCAAGGACAACTTTGTTTTCTACAGAAACCACCGCAGAGATATCTGTTTTGCCAAACTACAAGGATGAAACTTGCAGGTAAAATTATCTGTCAGAAGTGGGGTTTGAACCCACGCCTCCATTTGGAGACCAGAAGTCTCTAATCCTAATTGTGCCTGGGTTTCACGAGTTACATCTAAATAGACACCATGGCCTGCCTCGATCGCAAGGTTCTGCTCTATTCCGCGTAACGAAAATGTCGTTGTCTCATGAATTTGATTTGAAGTTAGCTCATGAATGAGATTTTGAAGGGCTTTAATTTCAAAATGCTACATCAGAATGTCCTGTAACACACCCAAGTATAGCTAGGGTAAACGTCTACAAATTCATCCCAGGTTAAGTCCTAGTTTAAAACTCTGAACTAGCCGGGCCCTGTACATTGAACAAAAGGTTGAGAGTTCGAATCCCACCATGGGTGATAGTCTTTTGTACTGTGGCCGACTGTTCTCATGGGTGGACATCAGTCCTGTAACACACGCCTCCGCCAACCCATCCCCCACTGTTGACATCAGTGGTCTGGGAGGATGCTGATTGTCGGCTTGATTCTGACACCAACTCCAGCTGGATTTACATTGACATTCTGTGTAACTTGCTACATCAGAATGTCCTGTAACACACCCAAGTATAGCTCGGGTAAACGTCTACAAATTCATCCCAGGTTAAGTCCTAGTCTAAAACTTAGAAGCCCAACGTGGGGCTCGAACCCACGACCCTGAGACTAAGAGTCTCATGCTCTGCCGCCTGAGCTAGCCGGGCCTGTTAAAGCAAACAAAAGGTTGAGAGTTCGAATCCCACCTTCGGTTATAGTCTTTTGTACTGTGGACTACTGTTGTCAGGGGTTGCCTTTCATTTGAAGTTAGCTCATGAATGAGATTTTGAACGGCTTTAATTTCAAAATGCTGCATCAGAATGTCCTGTAACACACCCACGTATAGCTCGGGTAAACGTCTACAAATTCATCCCAGGTTAAGTCCTAGTCTAAAACTCTGAAGCCCAACGTGGGGCTCGAACCCACGACCCTGAGATTAAGAGTCTCATGCTGTGCCGTCTGAGCTAGCCGGGCCTGTTAAAGCAAACAAAAGGTTGAGAGTTCGAATCCCACCTTCGGTGATAGTCTTTTGTACTGTGGCCGACTGTTCTCATGGGTGGACTTCAGTCCTATAACACACGCCTCCGCCAACCCATCCCCCACTGTTGACATCAGTGGACTGGGAGGATGCTGATTGTCGGCTTGATTCTGACACCAACTCCAGCTGGATTTACATTGACATTCTGTGTAACTTCTAGCAAAGTAAAATACATCTTTTGAACTAAAAAGTAAATCCATGTTGCACACCTTAAAACAATTTGGTTTTCTATGTTCTCATGATTTCATTCAGTCAAAATGGTACCTGTAGATATTCAAGGAAAACCTTGTTTTCTACAGAAACCACAGCAGAGATATCTGTTTTGCCAAACTACAAGGATGAAACTTGCAGGTAAAATTATCTGTCAGAAGTGGGGTTTGAACCCACGCCTCCATTTGGAGACCAGAAGTCTCTAATCCTAATTGTGCCTGGGTTTCACGAGTTACATCTAAATAGACACCATGGTCTGCCTCGATCGCAAGGTTCTGCTCTATTCCGCGTAACGAAAATGTCGTTGTCTCATGAATTTGATTTGAAGTTAGCTCATGAATGAGATTTTGAAGGGCTTTAACTTCAAAATGCTACATCAGAATGTCCTGTAACACACCCAAGTATAGCTAGGGTAAATGTCTACAAATTCATCCCAGGTTAAGTCCTAGTTTAAAACTCTGAACTAGCCGGGCCCTGTACATTGAACAAAAGGTTGAGAGTTCGAATCCCACCATGGGTGATAGTCTTTTGTACTGTGGCCGACTGTTCTCATGGGTGGACATCAGTCCTGTAACACACGCCTCCGCCAACCCATCCCCCACTGTTGACATCAGTGGTCTGGGAGGATGCTGATTGTCGGCTTGATTCTGACACCAACTCCAGCTGGATTTACATTGACATTCTGTGTAACTTGCTACATCAGAATGTCCTGTAACACACCCAAGTATAGCTCGGGTAAACGTCTACAAATTCATCCCAGGTTAAGTCCTAGTCTAAAACTTAGAAGCCCAACGTGGGGCTCGAACCCACGACCCTGAGATTAAGAGTCTCATGCTCTGCCGTCTGAGCTAGCCGGGCCTGTTAAAGCAAACAAAAGGTTGAGAGTTCGAATCCCACCTTCGGTTATAGTCTTTTGTACTGTGGACTACTGTTGTCAGGGGTTGCCTTTCATTTGAAGTTAGCTCATGAATGAGATTTTGAACGGCTTTAATTTCAAAATGCTGCATCAGAATGTCCTGTAACACACCCACGTATAACTCGGGTAAACGTCTACAAATTCATCCCAGGTTAAGTCCTAGTCTAAAACTCTGAAGCCCAACGTGGGGCTCGAACCCACGACCCTGAGATTAAGAGTCTCATGCTCTGCCGTCTGAGCTAGCCGGGCCTGTTAAAGCAAACAAAAGGTTGAGAGTTCGAATCCCACCTTCGGTGATAGTCTTTTGTACTGTGGCCGACTGTTCTCATGGGTGGACATCAGTCCTGTAACACACGCCTCCGCCAACCCATCCCCCACTGTTGACATCAGTGGTCTGGGAGGATGCTGATTGTCGGCTTGATTCTGACACCAACTCCAGCTGGATTTACATTGACATTCTGTGTAACTTGCTACATCAGAATGTCCTGTAACACACCCAAGTATAGCTCGGGTAAACGTCTATAAATTCATCCCAGGTTAAGTCCTAGTCTAAAACTCTGAAGCCCAACGTGGGGCTCGAACCCACGACCCTGAGATTAAGAGTCTCATGCTCTGCCGTCTGAGCTAGCCGGGCCTGTTAAAGCAAACAAAAGGTTGAGAGTTCGAATCCCACCTTCGGTGATAGTCTTTTGTACTGTGGCCGACTGTTCTCATGGGTGGACTTCAGTCCTGTAACACACGCCTCCGCCAACCCATCCCCCACTGTTGACATCAGTGGTCTGGGAGGATGCTGATTGTCGGCTTGATTCTGACACCAACTCCAGCTGGATTTACATTGACATTCTGTGTAACTTGCTACATCAGAATGTCCTGTAACACACCCAAGTATAGCTCGGGTAAACGTCTACAAATTCATCCCAGGTTAAGTCCTAGTCTAAAACTCTGAAGCCCAAAGTGGGGCTCGAACCCAAGACCCTGAGATTAAGAGTCTCATGCTCTGCCGTCTGAGCTAGCCGGGCCTGTTAAAGCAAACAAAAGGTTGAGAGTTCGAATCCCACCTTCGGTGATAGTCTTTTGTACTGTGGCCGACTGTTCTCATGGGTGGACTTCAGTCCTATAACACACGCCTCCGCCAACCCATCCCCCACTGTTGACATCAGTGGACTGGGAGGATGCTGATTGTCGGCTTGATTCTGACACCAACTCCAGCTGGATTTACATTGACATTCTGTGTAACTTCTAGCAAAGTAAAATACATCTTTTGAACTAAAAAGTAAATCCATGTTGCACACCTTAAAGCAATTTGGTTTTCTATGTTCTCATGATTTCATTCAGTCAAAATGGTACCTGTAGATATTCAAGGAAAACTTTGTTTTCTACAGAAACCACAGCAGAGATATCTGTTTTGCCAAACTACAAGGATGAAACTTGCAGGTAAAATTATCTGTCAGAAGTGGGGTTTGAACCCACGCCTCCATTTGGAGACCAGAAGTCTCTAATCCTAATTGTGCCTGGGTTTCACGAGTTACATCTAAATAGACACCATGGTCTGCCTCGATCGCAAGGTTCTGCTCTATTCCGCGTAACGAAAATGTCGTTGTCTCATGAATTTGATTTGAAGTTAGCTCATGAATGAGATTTTGAAGGGCTTTAATTTCAAAATGCTACATCAGAATGTCCTGTAACACACCCAAGTATAGCTAGGGTAAATGTCTACAAATTCATCCCAGGTTAAGTCCTAGTTTAAAACTCTGAACTAGCCGGGCCCTGTACATTGAACAAAAGGTTGAGAGTTCGAATCCCACCATGGGTGATAGTCTTTTGTACTGTGGCCGACTGTTCTCATGGGTGGACATCAGTCCTGTAACACACGCCTCCGCCAACCCATCCCCCACTGTTGACATCAGTGGTCTGGGAGGATGCTGATTGTCGGCTTGATTCTGACACCAACTCCAGCTGGATTTACATTGACATTCTGTGTAACTTGCTACATCAGAATGTCCTGTAACACACCCAAGTATAGCTCGGGTAAACGTCTACAAATTCATCCCAGGTTAAGTCCTAGTCTAAAACTTAGAAGCCCAACGTGGGGCTCGAACCCACGACCCTGAGATTAAGAGTCTCATGCTCTGCCGTCTGAGCTAGCCGGGCCTGTTAAAGCAAACAAAAGGTTGAGAGTTCGAATCCCACCTTCGGTTATAGTCTTTTGTACTGTGGACTACTGTTGTCAGGGGTTGCCTTTCATTTGAAGTTAGCTCATGAATGAGATTTTGAACGGCTTTAATTTCAAAATGCTGCATCAGAATGTCCTGTAACACACCCACGTATAGCTCGGGTAAACGTCTACAAATTCATCCCAGGTTAAGTCCTAGTCTAAAACTCTGAAGCCCAACGTGGGGCTCGAACCCACGACCCTGAGATTAAGAGTCTCATGCTGTGCCGTCTGAGCTAGCCGGGCCTGTTAAAGCAAACAAAAGGTTGAGAGTTCGAATCCCACCTTCGGTGATAGTCTTTTGTACTGTGGCCGACTGTTCTCATGGGTGGACTTCAGTCCTATAACACACGCCTCCGCCAACCCATCCCCCACTGTTGACATCAGTGGACTGGGAGGATGCTGATTGTCGGCTTGATTCTGACACCAACTCCAGCTGGATTTACATTGACATTCTGTGTAACTTCTAGCAAAGTAAAATACATCTTTTGAACTAAAAAGTAAATCCATGTTGCACACCTTAAAACAATTTGGTTTTCTATGTTCTCATGATTTCATTCAGTCAAAATGGTACCTGTAGATATTCAAGGAAAACCTTGTTTTCTACAGAAACCACAGCAGAGATATCTGTTTTGCCAAACTACAAGGATGAAACTTGCAGGTAAAATTATCTGTCAGAAGTGGGGTTTGAACCCACGCCTCCATTTGGAGACCAGAAGTCTCTAATCCTAATTGTGCCTGGGTTTCACGAGTTACATCTAAATAGACACCATGGTCTGCCTCGATCGCAAGGTTCTGCTCTATTCCGCGTAACGAAAATGTCGTTGTCTCATGAATTTGATTTGAAGTTAGCTCATGAATGAGATTTTGAAGGGCTTTAACTTCAAAATGCTACATCAGAATGTCCTGTAACACACCCAAGTATAGCTAGGGTAAATGTCTACAAATTCATCCCAGGTTAAGTCCTAGTTTAAAACTCTGAACTAGCCGGGCCCTGTACATTGAACAAAAGGTTGAGAGTTCGAATCCCACCATGGGTGATAGTCTTTTGTACTGTGGCCGACTGTTCTCATGGGTGGACATCAGTCCTGTAACACACGCCTCCGCCAACCCATCCCCCACTGTTGACATCAGTGGTCTGGGAGGATGCTGATTGTCGGCTTGATTCTGACACCAACTCCAGCTGGATTTACATTGACATTCTGTGTAACTTGCTACATCAGAATGTCCTGTAACACACCCAAGTATAGCTCGGGTAAACGTCTACAAATTCATCCCAGGTTAAGTCCTAGTCTAAAACTTAGAAGCCCAACGTGGGGCTCGAACCCACGACCCTGAGATTAAGAGTCTCATGCTCTGCCGTCTGAGCTAGCCGGGCCTGTTAAAGCAAACAAAAGGTTGAGAGTTCGAATCCCACCTTCGGTTATAGTCTTTTGTACTGTGGACTACTGTTGTCAGGGGTTGCCTTTCATTTGAAGTTAGCTCATGAATGAGATTTTGAACGGCTTTAATTTCAAAATGCTGCATCAGAATGTCCTGTAACACACCCACGTATAACTCGGGTAAACGTCTACAAATTCATCCCAGGTTAAGTCCTAGTCTAAAACTCTGAAGCCCAACGTGGGGCTCGAACCCACGACCCTGAGATTAAGAGTCTCATGCTCTGCCGTCTGAGCTAGCCGGGCCTGTTAAAGCAAACAAAAGGTTGAGAGTTCGAATCCCACCTTCGGTGATAGTCTTTTGTACTGTGGCCGACTGTTCTCATGGGTGGACATCAGTCCTGTAACACACGCCTCCGCCAACCCATCCCCCACTGTTGACATCAGTGGTCTGGGAGGATGCTGATTGTCGGCTTGATTCTGACACCAACTCCAGCTGGATTTACATTGACATTCTGTGTAACTTGCTATATCAGAATGTCCTGTAACACACCCAAGTATAGCTCGGGTAAACGTCTATAAATTCATCCCAGGTTAAGTCCTAGTCTAAAACTCTGAAGCCCAACGTGGGGCTCGAACCCACGACCCTGAGATTAAGAGTCTCATGCTCTGCCGTCTGAGCTAGCCGGGCCTGTTAAAGCAAACAAAAGGTTGAGAGTTCGAATCCCACCTTCGGTGATAGTCTTTTGTACTGTGGCCGACTGTTCTCATGGGTGGACTTCAGTCCTGTAACACACGCCTCCGCCAACCCATCCCCCACTGTTGACATCAGTGGTCTGGGAGGATGCTGATTGTCGGCTTGATTCTGACACCAACTCCAGCTGGATTTACATTGACATTCTGTGTAACTTGCTACATCAGAATGTCCTGTAACACACCCAAGTATAGCTCGGGTAAACGTCTACAAATTCATCCCAGGTTAAGTCCTAGTCTAAAACTCTGAAGCCCAAAGTGGGGCTCGAACCCAAGACCCTGAGATTAAGAGTCTCATGCTCTGCCGTCTGAGCTAGCCGGGCCTGTTAAAGCAAACAAAAGGTTGAGAGTTCGAATCCCACCTTCGGTGATAGTCTTTTGTACTGTGGCCGACTGTTCTCATGGGTGGACTTCAGTCCTATAACACACGCCTCCGCCAACCCATCCCCCACTGTTGACATCAGTGGACTGGGAGGATGCTGATTGTCGGCTTGATTCTGACACCAACTCCAGCTGGATTTACATTGACATTCTGTGTAACTTCTAGCAAAGTAAAATACATCTTTTGAACTAAAAAGTAAATCCATGTTGCACACCTTAAAGCAATTTGGTTTTCTATGTTCTCATGATTTCATTCAGTCAAAATGGTACCTGTAGATATTCAAGGAAAACTTTGTTTTCTACAGAAACCACAGCAGAGATATCTGTTTTGCCAAACTACAAGGATGAAACTTGCAGGTAAAATTATCTGTCAGAAGTGGGGTTTGAACCCACGCCTCCATTTGGAGACCAGAAGTCTCTAATCCTAATTGTGCCTGGGTTTCACGAGTTACATCTAAATAGACACCATGGTCTGCCTCGATCGCAAGGTTCTGCTCTATTCCGCGTAACGAAAATGTCGTTGTCTCATGAATTTGATTTGAAGTTAGCTCATGAATGAGATTTTGAAGGGCTTTAATTTCAAAATGCTACATCAGAATGTCCTGTAACACACCCAAGTATAGCTAGGGTAAATGTCTACAAATTCATCCCAGGTTAAGTCCTAGTTTAAAACTCTGAACTAGCCGGGCCCTGTACATTGAACAAAAGGTTGAGAGTTCGAATCCCACCATGGGTGATAGTCTTTTGTACTGTGGCCGACTGTTCTCATGGGTGGACATCAGTCCTGTAACACACGCCTCCGCCAACCCATCCCCCACTGTTGACATCAGTGGTCTGGGAGGATGCTGATTGTCGGCTTGATTCTGACACCAACTCCAGCTGGATTTACATTGACATTCTGTGTAACTTGCTACATCAGAATGTCCTGTAACACACCCAAGTATAGCTCGGGTAAACGTCTACAAATTCATCCCAGGTTAAGTCCTAGTCTAAAACTTAGAAGCCCAACGTGGGGCTCGAACCCACGACCCTGAGATTAAGAGTCTCATGCTCTGCCGTCTGAGCTAGCCGGGCCTGTTAAAGCAAACAAAAGGTTGAGAGTTCGAATCCCACCTTCGGTTATAGTCTTTTGTACTGTGGACTACTGTTGTCAGGGGTTGCCTTTCATTTGAAGTTAGCTCATGAATGAGATTTTGAACGGCTTTAATTTCAAAATGCTGCATCAGAATGTCCTGTAACACACCCACGTATAGCTCGGGTAAACGTCTACAAATTCATCCCAGGTTAAGTCCTAGTCTAAAACTCTGAAGCCCAACGTGGGGCTCGAACCCACGACCCTGAGATTAAGAGTCTCATGCTGTGCCGTCTGAGCTAGCCGGGCCTGTTAAAGCAAACAAAAGGTTGAGAGTTCGAATCCCACCTTCGGTGATAGTCTTTTGTACTGTGGCCGACTGTTCTCATGGGTGGACTTCAGTCCTATAACACACGCCTCCGCCAACCCATCCCCCACTGTTGACATCAGTGGACTGGGAGGATGCTGATTGTCGGCTTGATTCTGACACCAACTCCAGCTGGATTTACATTGACATTCTGTGTAACTTCTAGCAAAGTAAAATACATCTTTTGAACTAAAAAGTAAATCCATGTTGCACACCTTAAAACAATTTGGTTTTCTATGTTCTCATGATTTCATTCAGTCAAAATGGTACCTGTAGATATTCAAGGAAAACCTTGTTTTCTACAGAAACCACAGCAGAGATATCTGTTTTGCCAAACTACAAGGATGAAACTTGCAGGTAAAATTATCTGTCAGAAGTGGGGTTTGAACCCACGCCTCCATTTGGAGACCAGAAGTCTCTAATCCTAATTGTGCCTGGGTTTCACGAGTTACATCTAAATAGACACCATGGTCTGCCTCGATCGCAAGGTTCTGCTCTATTCCGCGTAACGAAAATGTCGTTGTCTCATGAATTTGATTTGAAGTTAGCTCATGAATGAGATTTTGAAGGGCTTTAACTTCAAAATGCTACATCAGAATGTCCTGTAACACACCCAAGTATAGCTAGGGTAAATGTCTACAAATTCATCCCAGGTTAAGTCCTAGTTTAAAACTCTGAACTAGCCGGGCCCTGTACATTGAACAAAAGGTTGAGAGTTCGAATCCCACCATGGGTGATAGTCTTTTGTACTGTGGCCGACTGTTCTCATGGGTGGACATCAGTCCTGTAACACACGCCTCCGCCAACCCATCCCCCACTGTTGACATCAGTGGTCTGGGAGGATGCTGATTGTCGGCTTGATTCTGACACCAACTCCAGCTGGATTTACATTGACATTCTGTGTAACTTGCTACATCAGAATGTCCTGTAACACACCCAAGTATAGCTCGGGTAAACGTCTACAAATTCATCCCAGGTTAAGTCCTAGTCTAAAACTTAGAAGCCCAACGTGGGGCTCGAACCCACGACCCTGAGATTAAGAGTCTCATGCTCTGCCGTCTGAGCTAGCCGGGCCTGTTAAAGCAAACAAAAGGTTGAGAGTTCGAATCCCACCTTCGGTTATAGTCTTTTGTACTGTGGACTACTGTTGTCAGGGGTTGCCTTTCATTTGAAGTTAGCTCATGAATGAGATTTTGAACGGCTTTAATTTCAAAATGCTGCATCAGAATGTCCTGTAACACACCCACGTATAACTCGGGTAAACGTCTACAAATTCATCCCAGGTTAAGTCCTAGTCTAAAACTCTGAAGCCCAACGTGGGGCTCGAACCCACGACCCTGAGATTAAGAGTCTCATGCTCTGCCGTCTGAGCTAGCCGGGCCTGTTAAAGCAAACAAAAGGTTGAGAGTTCGAATCCCACCTTCGGTGATAGTCTTTTGTACTGTGGCCGACTGTTCTCATGGGTGGACATCAGTCCTGTAACACACGCCTCCGCCAACCCATCCCCCACTGTTGACATCAGTGGTCTGGGAGGATGCTGATTGTCGGCTTGATTCTGACACCAACTCCAGCTGGATTTACATTGACATTCTGTGTAACTTGCTACATCAGAATGTCCTGTAACACACCCAAGTATAGCTCGGGTAAACGTCTACAAATTCATCCCAGGTTAAGTCCTAGTCTAAAACTTAGAAGCCCAACGTGGGGCTCGAACCCACGACCCTGAGATTAAGAGTCTCATGCTCTGCCGTCTGAGCTAGCCGGGCCTGTTAAAGCAAACAAAAGGTTGAGAGTTCGAATCCCACCTTCGGTTATAGTCTTTTGTACTGTGGACTACTGTTGTCAGGGGTTGCCTTTCATTTGAAGTTAGCTCATGAATGAGATTTTGAACGGCTTTAATTTCAAAATGCTGCATCAGAATGTCCTGTAACACACCCACGTATAGCTCGGGTAAACGTCTACAAATTCATCCCAGGTTAAGTCCTAGTCTAAAACTCTGAAGCCCAACGTGGGGCTCGAACCCACGACCCTGAGATTAAGAGTCTCATGCTCTGCCGTCTGAGCTAGCCGGGCCTGTTAAAGCAAACAAAAGGTTGAGAGTTCGAATCCCACCTTCGGTGATAGTCTTTTGTACTGTGGCCGACTGTTCTCATGGGTGGACTTCAGTCCTATAACACACGCCTCCGCCAACCCATCCCCCACTGTTGACATCAGTGGACTGGGAGGATGCTGATTGTCGGCTTGATTCTGACACCAACTCCAGCTGGATTTACATTGACATTCTGTGTAACTTGCTACATCAGAATGTCCTGTAACACACCCAAGTATAGCTCGGGTAAACGTCTACAAATTCATCCCAGGTTAAGTCCTAGTCTAAAACTCTGAAGCCCAACGTGGGGCTCGAACCCACGACCCTGAGATTAAGAGTCTCATGCTCTGCCGTCTGAGCTAGCCGGGCCTGTTAAAGCAAACAAAAGGTTGAGAGTTCGAATCCCACCTTCGGTGATAGTCTTTTGTACTGTGGCCGACTGTTCTCATGGGTGGACTTCAGTCCTGTAACACACGCCTCCGCCAACCCATCCCCCACTGTTGACATCAGTGGTCTGGGAGGATGCTGATTGTCGGCTTGATTCTGACACCAACTCCAGCTGGATTTACATTGACATTCTGTGTAACTTGCTACATCAGAATGTCCTGTAACACACCCAAGTATAGCTCGGGTAAACGTCTACAAATTCATCCCAGGTTAAGTCCTAGTCTAAAACTCTGAAGCCCAACGTGGGGCTCGAGCCCACGACCCTGAGATTAAGAGTCTCATGCTCTGCCGTCTGAGCTAGCCGGGCCTGTTAAAGCAAACAAAAGGTTGAGAGTTCGAATCCCACCTTCGGTGATAGTCTTTTGTACTGTGGCCGACTGTTCTCATGGGTGGACTTCAGTCCTATAACACACGCCTCCGCCAACCCATCCCCCACTGTTGACATCAGTGGACTGGGAGGATGCTGATTGTCGGCTTGATTCTGACACCAACTCCAGCTGGATTTACATTGACATTCTGTGTAACTTGCTACATCAGAATGTCCTGTAACACACCCAAGTATAGCTCGGGTAAACGTCTACAAATTCATCCCAGGTTAAGTCCTAGTCTAAAACTCTGAAGCCCAACGTGGGGCTCGAACCCACGACCCTGAGATTAAGAGTCTCATGCTCTGCCGTCTGAGCTAGCCGGGCCTGTTAAAGCAAACAAAAGGTTGAGAGTTCGAATCCCACCTTCGGTGATAGTCTTTTGTACTGTGGCCGACTGTTCTCATGGGTGGACTTCAGTCCTGTAACACACGCCTCCGCCAACCCATCCCCCACTGTTGACATCAGTGGTCTGGGAGGATGCTGATTGTCGGCTTGATTCTGACACCAACTCCAGCTGGATTTACATTGACATTCTGTGTAACTTGCTACATCAGAATGTCCTGTAACACACCCAAGTATAGCTCGGGTAAACGTCTACAAATTCATCCCAGGTTAAGTCCTAGTCTAAAACTCTGAAGCCCAACGTGGGGCTCGAACCCACGACCCTGAGATTAAGAGTCTCATGCTCTGCCGTCTGAGCTAGCCGGGCCTGTTAAAGCAAACAAAAGGTTGAGAGTTCGAATCCCACCTTCGGTGATAGTCTTTTGTACTGTGGCCGACTGTTCTCATGGGTGGACTTCAGTCCTATAACACACGCCTCCGCCAACCCATCCCCCACTGTTGACATCAGTGGACTGGGAGGATGCTGATTGTCGGCTTGATTCTGACACCAACTCCAGCTGGATTTACATTGACATTCTGTGTAACTTCTAGCAAAGTAAAATACATCTTTTGAACTAAAAAGTAAATCCATGTTGCACACCTTAAAGCAATTTGGTTTTCTATGTTCTCATGATTTCATTCAGTCAAAATGGTACCTGTAGATATTCAAGGAAAACTTTGTTTTCTACAGAAACCACAGCAGAGATATCTGTTTTGCCAAACTACAAGGATGAAACTTGCAGGTAAAATTATCTGTCAGAAGTGGGGTTTGAACCCACGCCTCCATTTGGAGACCAGAAGTCTCTAATCCTAATTGTGCCTGGGTTTCACGAGTTACATCTAAATAGACACCATGGTCTGCCTCGATCGCAAGGTTCTGCTCTATTCCGCGTAACGAAAATGTCGTTGTCTCATGAATTTGATTTGAAGTTAGCTCATGAATGAGATTTTGAAGGGCTTTAATTTCAAAATGCTACATCAGAATGTCCTGTAACACACCCAAGTATAGCTAGGGTAAATGTCTACAAATTCATCCCAGGTTAAGTCCTAGTTTAAAACTCTGAACTAGCCGGGCCCTGTACATTGAACAAAAGGTTGAGAGTTCGAATCCCACCATGGGTGATAGTCTTTTGTACTGTGGCCGACTGTTCTCATGGGTGGACTTCAGTCCTGTAACACACGCCTCCGCCAACCCATCCCCTACTGTTGACATCAGTGGTCTGGGAGGATGCTGATTGTCGGCTTGATTCTGACACCAACTCCAGCTGGATTTACATTGACATTCTGTGTAACTTGCTACATCAGAATGTCCTGTAACACACCCAAGTATAGCTCGGGTAAACGTCTACAAATTCATCCCAGGTTAAGTCCTAGTCTAAAACTTAGAAGCCCAACGTGGGGCTCGAACCCACGACCCTGAGATTAAGAGTCTCATGCTCTGCCGTCTGAGCTAGCCGGGCCTGTTAAAGCAAACAAAAGGTTGAGAGTTCGAATCCCACCTTCGGTTATAGTCTTTTGTAATGTGGACTACTGTTGTCAGGGGTTGCCTTTCATTTGAAGTTAGCTCATGAATGAGATTTTGAACGGCTTTAATTTCAAAATGCTGCATCAGAATGTCCTGTAACACACCCACGTATAGCTCGGGTAAACGTCTACAAATTCATCCCAGGTTAAGTCCTAGTCTAAAACTCTGAAGCCCAACGTGGGGCTCGAATCCACGACCCTGAGATTAAGAGTCTCATGCTCTGCCGTCTGAGCTAGCCGGGCCTGTTAAAGCAAACAAAAGGTTGAGAGTTCGAATCCCACCTTCGGTGATAGTCTTTTGTACTGTGGCCGACTGTTCTCATGGGTGGACTTCAGTCCTATAACACACGCCTCCGCCAACCCATCCCCCACTGTTGACATCAGTGGACTGGGAGGATGCTGATTGTCGGCTTGATTCTGACACCAACTCCAGCTGGATTTACATTGACATTCTGTGTAACTTCTAGCAAAGTAAAATACATCTTTTGAACTAAAAAGTAAATCCATGTTGCACACCTTAAAGCAATTTGGTTTTCTATGTTCTCATGATTTCATTCAGTCAAAATGGTACCTGTAGATATTCAAGGAAAACTTTGTTTTCTACAGAAACCACAGCAGAGATATCTGTTTTGCCAAACTACAAGGATGAAACTTGCAGGTAAAATTATCTGTCAGAAGTGGGGTTTGAACCCACGCCTCCATTTGGAGACCAGAAGTCTCTAATCCTAATTGTGCCTGGGTTTCACGAGTTACATCTAAATAGACACCATGGCCTGCCTCGATCGCAAGGTTCTGCTCTATTCCGCGTAACGAAAATGTCGTTGTCTCATGAATTTGATTTGAAGTTAGCTCATGAATGAGATTTTGAAGGGCTTTAATTTCAAAATGCTACATCAGAATGTCCTGTAACACACCCAAGTATAGCTAGGGTAAATGTCTACAAATTCATCCCAGGTTAAGTCCTAGTCTAAAACTTAGAAGCCAAACGTGGGGCTCGAACCCACGAACCCTGAGATTAAGAGTCTCATGCTCTGCCGTCTGAGCTAGCCGGGCCTGTTAAAGCAAACAAAAGGTTGAGAGTTCGAATCCCACCTTCGGTGATAGTCTTTTGTACTGTGGCCGACTGTTCTCATGGGTGGACTTCAGTCCTATAACACACGCCTCCGCCAACCCATCCCCCACTGTTGACATCAGTGGACTGGGAGGATGCTGATTGTCGGCTTGATTCTGACACCAACTCCAGCTGGATTTACATTGACATTCTGTGTAACTTCTAGCAAAGTAAAATACATCTTTTGAACTAACAAGTAAATCCATGTTGCACACCTTAAAGCAATTTGGTTTTCTATGTTCTCATGATTTCATTCAGTCAAAATGGTACCTGTAGATATTCAAGGAAAACTTTGTTTTCTACAGAAACCACAGCAGAGATATCTGTTTTGCCAAACTACAAGGATGAAACTTGCAGGTAAAATTATCTGTCAGAAGTGGGGTTTGAACCCACGCCTCCATTTGGAGACCAGAAGTCTCTAATCCTAATTGTGCCTGGGTTTCACGAGTTACATCTAAATAGACACCATGGCCTGCCTCGATCGCAAGGTTCTGCTCTATTCCGCGTAACGAAAATGTCGTTGTCTCATGAATTTGATTTGAAGTTAGCTCATGAATGAGATTTTGAAGGGCTTTAATTTCAAAATGCTACATCAGAATGTCCTGTAACACACCCAAGTATAGCTAGGGTAAATGTCTACAAATTCATCCCAGGTTAAGTCCTAGTTTAAAACTCTGAACTAGCCGGGCCCTGTACATTGAACAAAAGGTTGAGAGTTCGAATCCCACCATGGGTGATAGTCTTTTGTACTGTGGCCGACTGTTCTCATGGGTGGACTTCAGTCCTGTAACACACGCCTCCGCCAACCCATCCCCCACTGTTGACATCAGTGGTCTGGGAGGATGCTGATTGTCGGCTTGATTCTGACACCAACTCCAGCTGGATTTACATTGACATTCTGTGTAACTTGCTACATCAGAATGTCCTGTAACACACCCAAGTATAGCTAGGGTAAATGTCTACAAATTCATCCCAGGTTAAGTCCTAGTCTAAAACTTTGAAGCCCAACGTGGGGCTCAAACCCACGACCCTGAGATTAAGAGTCTCATGCTCTGCCGTCTGAGCTAGCCGGGCCTGTTAAAGCTAACAAAAGGTTGAGAGTTCGAAGCCCACCTTCGGTGATAGTCTTTTGTACTGTGGACTACTGTTCTCAGGGGTTGCCTTTCAATTGAAGTTAGCTCATGAATGAGATTTTTAAGGGCTTTAATTTCAAAATGCTACATCAGAATGTCCTGTAACACACCCAAGTATAGCTCGGGTAAACGTCTACAAATTCATCCCAGGTTAAGTCCTAGTCTAAAACTCTGAAACCCAACGTGGGGCTCGAACCCACGACCCTGAGATTAAGAGTCTCATGCTCTGCCGTCTGAGCTAGCCGGGCCTGTTAAAGCAAACAAAAGGTTGAGAGTTCGAATCCCACCTTCGGTGATAGTCTTTTGTACTGTGGCCGACTGTTCTCATGGGTGGACTTCAGTCCTATAACACACGCCTCCGCCAACCCATCCCCCACTGTTGACATCAGTGGACTGGGAGGATGCTGATTGTCGGCTTGATTCTGACACCAACTCCAGCTAGATTTACATTGACATTCTGTGTAACTTCTAGCAAAGTAAAATACATCTTTTGAACTAACAAGTAAATCCATGTTGCACACCTTAAAGCAATTTGGTTTTCTATGTTCTCATGATTTCATTCAGTCAAAATGGTACCTGGAGATATTCAATGAAAACTTTGTTTTCTACAGAAACCACAGCAGAGATATCTGTTTTGCCAAACTACAAGGATGAAACTTGCAGGTAAAATTATCTGTCAGAAGTGGGGTTTGAACCCACGCCTCCATTTGGAGACCAGAAGTCTCTAATCCTAATTGTGCCTGGGTTTCACGAGTTACATCTAAATAGACACCATGGCCTGCCTCGATCGCAAGGTTCTGCTCTATTCCGCGTAACGAAAATGTCGTTGTCTCATGAATTTGATTTGAAGTTAGCTCATGAATGAGATTTTGAAGGGCTTTAATTTCAAAATGCTACATCAGAATGTCCTGTAACAAACCCAAGTATAGCTAGGGTAAATGTCTACAAATTCATCCCAGGTTAAGTCCTAGTCTAAAACTTAGAAGCCAAACTTGGGGCTCGAACCCACGACCCTGAGATTAAGAGTCTCATGCTCTGCCATCTGAGCTAGCCGGGCCCTGTACATTGAACAAAAGGTTGAGAGTTCGAATCCCACCCATCTTTTGTACTGTGGCCGACTGTTCTCATGGGTGGACTTCAGTCCTGTAACAAACGCCTCCGCCAACCCATCCCCCACTGTTGACATCAGTGGTCTGGGAGGATGCTGATTGTCGGCTTGATTCTGACACCAACTCCAGCTGGATTTACATTGACATTCTGTGTAACTTGCTACATCAGAATGTCCTGTAACACACCCAAGTATAGCTCGGGTAAACGTCTACAAATTCATCCCAGGTTAAGTCCTAGTCTAAAACTTAGAAGCCAAACGTGGGGCTCGAACCCACGACCCTGAGATTAAGAGTCTCATGCTCTGCCGTCTGAGCTAGCCGGGCCTGTTAAAGCAAACAAAAGGTTGAGAGTTCGAATCCCACCTTCGGTGATAGTCTTTTGTACTGTGGCCGACTGTTCTCATGGGTGGACTTCAGTCCTATAACACACGCCTCCGCCAACCCATCCCCCACTGTTGACATCAGTGGACTGGGAGGATGCTGATTGTCGGCTTGATTCTGACACCAACTCCAGCTGGATTTACATTGACATTCTGTGTAACTTCTAGCAAAGTAAAATACATCTTTTGAACTAACAAGTAAATCCATGTTGCACACCTTAAAGCAATTTGGTTTTCTATGTTCTCATGATTTCATTCAGTCAAAATGGTACCTGTAGATATTCAAGGAAAACTTTGTTTTCTACAGAAACCACAGCAGAGATATCTGTTTTGCCAAACTACAAGGATGAAACTTGCAGGTAAAATTATCTGTCAGAAGTGGGGTTTGAACCCACACCTCCATTTGGAGACCAGAAGTCTCTTTGCTGAGGATGGAGTGAACCCTTGAGTCTGGCGCCTTAGACCACTCGGCCATCCTGACAGGTGAAGTCCTAATTGTGCCTTGGTTTCACGAGTGACATCTAAATAGACATCATGGGTTGCCTCGATAGCAAGGTTCTGCTCTATTCCGTGTAATGAAAATGTCGTTGTCTCATGAATTTGATTTGAAGTTAGCTCATGAATGAGATTTTGAAGGGCTTTCATTTTAAAATGCTACATCAGAATGTCCTGTAACACACCCAAGTATAGCGAGAGTAAACATCTACAAATTCATCCCAGGTTAAGTCCTAGTCTAAAACTCTGAAGCCCAACGTGGGGCTCGAACCCACGACCCTGAGATTAAGAGTCTCATGCTCTGCCGTCTGAGCTAGACGGGGCCGCTACATTGAACAAAAGGTTGAGAGTTCGAATCCCACCATGGGTGATAGTCTTTTGTACTGTGGCCAACTGTTCTCATGGGTGGACTTCAGTCCTGTAACACACGCCTCCGCCAACCCATCCCCCACTGTTGACATCAGTGGTCTGGGAGGATGCTGATTGTCGGCTTGATTCTGACACCAACTCCAGCTGGATTTACATTGACATTCTGTGTAACTTGCTACATCAGAATGTCCTGTAACACACCCAAGTATAGCTCGGGTAAACGTCTACAAATTCATCCCAGGTTAAGTCCTAGTCTAAAACTTAGAAGCCCAACGTGGGGCTCGAACCCACGACCCTGAGATTAAGAGTCTCATGCTCTGCCGTCTGAGCTAGCCGGGCCTGTTAAAGCAAACAAAAGGTTGAGAGTTCGAATCCCACCTTCGGTGATAGTCTTTTGTACACTGGCCCGACTGTTCTCATGGGTGGACTTCAGTCCTATAACACACGCCTCCGCCAACCCATCCCCCACTGTTGACATCAGTGGTCTGGGAGGATGCTGATTGTCGGCTTGATTCTGACACCAACTCCAGCTGGATTTACATTGACATTCTGTGTAACTTCTAGCAAAGTAAAATACATCTTTTGAACTAACAACTAAATCCATGTTGCACACCTTAAAGCAATTTGGTTTTCTATGTTCTCATGATTTCATTCAGTCAAAATGGTACCTGTAGATATTCAAGGAAAACTTTGTTTTCTACAGAAACCACAGCAGAGATATCTGTTTTGCCAAACTACAAGGATGAAACTTGCAGGTAAAATTATCTGTCAGAAGTGGGGTTTGAACCCACGCCTCCATTTGGAGACCAGAAGTCTCTTTGCTGAGGAAGGAGGGAACCCTTGAGTCTGGCGCCTTAGACCACTCGGCCACGCTGACAGGTGAAGTCCTAATTGTGCCTTGGTTTCACGAGTGACATCTAAATAGACATCATGGGTTGCCTCGATAGCAAGGTTCTGCTCTATTCCGTGTAATGAAAATGTCGTTGTCTCATGAATTTGATTTGAAGTTAGCTCATGAATGAGATTTTGAAGGGCTTTCATTTTAAAATGCTACATCAGAATGTCCTGTAACACACCCAAGTATAGCGAGAGTAAACATCTACAAATTCATCCCAGGTTAAGTCCTAGTCTAAAACTCTGAAGCCCAACGTGGGGCTCGAACCCACGACCCTGAGATTAAGAGTCTCATGCTCTGCCGTCTGAGCTAGACGGGGCCGCTACATTGAACAAAAGGTTGAGAGTTCGAATCCCACCATGGGTGATAGTCTTTTGTACTGTGGCCGACTGTTCTCATGGGTGGACTTCAGTCCTGTAACACACGCCTCCGCCAACCCATCCCCCACTGTTGACATCAGTGGTCTGGGAGGATGCTGATTGTCGGCTTGATTCTGACACCAACTCCAGCTGGATTTACATTGACATTCTGTGTAACTTGCTACATCAGAATGTCCTGTAACACACCCAAGTATAGCTCGGGTAAACGTCTACAAATTCATCCCAGGTTAAGTCCTAGTCTAAAACTTAGAAGCCCAACGTGGGGCTCGAACCCACGACCCTGAGATTAAGAGTCTCATGCTCTGCCGTCTGAGCTAGCTGGGCCTGTTAAAGCAAACAAAAGGTTGAGAGTTCGAATCCCACCTTCGGTGATAGTCTTTTGTACTGTGGCCGACTGTTCTCATGGGTGGACTTCAGTCCTATAACACACGCCTCCGCCAACCCATCCCCCACTGTTGACATCAGTGGTCTGGGAGGATGCTGATTGTCGGCTTGATTCTGACACCAACTCCAGCTGGATTTACATTGACATTCTGTGTAACTTCTAGCAAAGTAAAATACATCTTTTGAACTAACAACTAAATCCATGTTGCACACCTTAAAGCAATTTGGTTTTCTATGTTCTCATGATTTCATTCAGTCAAAATGGTACCTGTAGATATTCAAGGAAAACTTTGTTTTCTACAGAAACCACAGCAGAGATATCTGTTTTGCCAAACTACAAGGATGAAACTTGCAGTTAAATTATCTGTCAGAAGTGGGGTTTGAACCCACGCCTCCATTTGGAGACCAGAAGTGTCTTTGCTGAGGAAGGAGGGAACCCTTGAGTCTGGCGCCTTAGACTACTCGGCCACGCTGACAGGTGAAGTCCTAATTGTGCCTGGGTTTCACGAGTGACATCTAAATAGACATCATGGGTTGCCTCGATAGCAAGGTTCTGCTCTATTCCGCGTAATGAAAATGTCGTTGTCTCATGAATTTGATTTGAAGTTAGCTCATGAATGAGATTTTGAAGGGCTTTCATTTTAAAATGCTACATCAGAATGTCCTGTAACACACCCAAGTACAGCGAGAGTAAACATCTACAAATTCATCCCAGGTTAAGTCCTAGTCTAAAACTCTGAAGCCCAACGTGGGGCGGAAACCCACGACCCTGAGATTAAGAGTCTCATGCTCTGCGTCTGAGCTAGCCGGGCCCGGTACATTGAACAAATGGTTGAGAGTTCGAATCCCACCCATCTTTTGTACTGTGGCCGACTGTTCTCATGGGTGGACTTCAGTCCTGTAACACACGCCTCCGCCAACCCATCCCCCACTGTTGACATCAGTGGTCTGGGAGGATGCTGATTGTCGGCTTGATTCTGACACCAACTCCAGCTGGATTTACATTGACATTCTGTGTAACTTGCTACATCAGAATGTCCTGTAACACACCCAAGTATAGCTCGGGGAAACGTCTACAAATTCATCCCAGGTTAAGTCCTAGTCTAAAACTTAGAAGCCTAACGTGGGGCTCGAACCCACGACCCTGAGATTAAGAGTCTCATGCTCTGCCGTCTGAGCTAGCCGGGCCCGGTACATTGAACAAAAGGTTGAGAGTTCGAATCCCACCCATCTTTTGTACTGTGGCCGACTGTTCTCATGGGTGGACTTCAGTCCTATAACACACGCCTCCGCCAACCCATCCCCCACTGTTGACATCAGTGGACTGGGAGGATGCTGATTGTCGGCTTGATTCTGACACCAACTCCAGCTGGATTTACATTGACATTCTGTGTAACTTGCTACATCAGAATGTCCTGTAACACACCCAAGTATAGCGAGAGTAAACATCTACAAATTCATCCCAGGTTAAGTCCTAGTCTAAAACTCTGAAGCCCAACGTGGGGCTCGAACCCACGACCCTGAGATTAAGAGTCTCATGCTCTGCCGTCTGAGCTAGCCGGGCCCGGTACATTGAACAAAAGGTTGAGAGTTCGAATCCCACCCATCTTTTGTACTGTGGCCGACTGTTCTCATGGGTGGACTTCAGTCCTATAACACACGCCTCCGCCAACCCATCCCCCACTGTTGACATCAGTGGTCTGGGAGGATGCTGATTGTCGGCTTGATTCTGACACCAACTCCAGCTGGATTTACATTGACATTCTGTGTAACTTGCTACATCAGAATGTCCTGTAACACACCCAAGTATAGCTCGGGTAAACGTCTACAAATTCATCCCAGGTTAAGTCCTAGTCTAAAACTTAGAAGCCCAACGTGGGGCTCGAACCCACGACCCTGAGATTAAGAGTCTCATGCTCTGCCGTCTGAGCTAGCCGGGCCTGTTAAAGCAAACAAAAGGTTGAGAGTTCGAATCCCACCTTCGGTGATAGTCTTTTGTACTGTGGCCGACTGTTCTCATGGGTGGACTTCAGTCCTATAACACACGCCTCCGCCAACCCATCCCCCACTGTTGACATCAGTGGACTGGGAGGATGCTGATTGTCGGCTTGATTCTGACACCAACTCCAGCTGGATTTACATTGACATTCTGTGTAACTTCTAGCAAAGTAAAATACATCTTTTGAACTAACAACTAAATCCATGTTGCACACCTTAAAGCAATTTGGTTTTCTATGTTCTCATGATTTCATTCAGTCAAAATGGTACCTGTAGATATTCAAGGAAAACTTAGTTTTCTACAGAAACCACAGCAGAGATATCTGTTTTGCCAAACTACAAGGATGAAACTTGCAGGTAAAATTATCTGTCAGAAGTGGGGTTTGAACCCACGCCTCCATTTGGAGACCAGAAGTCTCTAATCCTAATTGTGCCTTTTTTTTTTTTTTTTTTTTCTTTTTTTTTTATTATCAAAAATATAAATTTTTACAATCAACACTTTGTCACTTTACTCTTCAATACAAGACCACATGACATTTGCACAAACATAAATACTCCATAAACCCTCCAAACTTACACGAACTTTAAATTCAAAACACTCAACACTTTCCCCACCCACAAAGTCAAAATCAATGAAAATAAACCTCCCCATAAAACAGACAGATACCAACTTTTTACTCAGACATAATGTAAACAACAAAAACAATCCCCACTGATAATTAGCCATAACACAGATTCTAACCAAAATCTAACACAACCCCTCCCCTCTCCCCAATCGCAACAAAGGTGCTCCCCTCAATAAACCCCTCCTTAAACTCTTCCTCCTTGACATAGCTATGTAATATGTTTACATCTCTTTTCATAATACTTTTAAACACATCCCATACTTCCACTCTCCTGTTCTCGTAATGCGCTACATTCCTCCTTAGCTTGACTGCAAACCTTGCATGGCTTAGCATGTAGTTCAACAAGTTGACATTACATCCTTTCCTTCTAGCACCCGCACCAAACAACCACAGCTCCTTCCACCCTATTTTCTCAATAAATTCCCCTTTCCAGCATCTGATTATCAACTCTTTCACTTTCCCAAAGTACATAGCCAACTCCCCACATTCCACAAACTCATGCATACATGTCTCCACTTCCACCTGACAGACATCACACTCCTTCCTCACATCCTCATTAAATTTACTTCTTATAAGATTGTTAAACACCCTGTTGTGACGTAGTAGGAAATCGAAATGCTCACATTCAATACTATTCCATTTTACTCCCAGGTTCAGCCACATCCTTTTTACGTCCATTCCGGCCATTACCTTTTCCCATACCTTCTCTGCAGCCGGCCTTCTTACCTCTTTCATTCTTAAACATCTGTACATCACTCTCGTTTTCACACTCGCCAGGCTTACTATCCTTTCTCCTTCCCCCACATACATTTCCACCCCTTCTTCTCCACTCCCCACCGCCTCACTCTCAATCATTCTCACCCACTCACCCGGCATCCCCTTCTTTATCTTCTCCACCACTTCCCCCACTGCACCGAACCCCATTTCATCACCCCTTTCTCTCACCCCATCTACCACTACCTGAGCCCCCATGAACCCAGGTACATACTCGTACACTAAATCCCTCACCTTCCTAAAGCCTGCTCTCCACATCTCCACGTTATAAATTGTGCTCCCCTCAAACGTGATTTTGGGATTTAGAAACACTGGTTGCTCCCACACCTGTTTTACATTCTTGCATTGAAACTGCACATGTTTTACAAACTCTCCCCAAGCTCCCAACATCTCTTTATAGAACTCAGACACCTCACTCAACATACCTTTCTTCAGTTCCATAAATATTCCACTTTCTCCACAACCCCCACATTTGTTAATTGCTTCATTCAAAAACAGCTTCCATACATGATCTTTCTTGTCCTTTACATATCTTGTCATCATTTTCAACCGAAGCGCATTCTTTTTCTTTTCTAAATTGATCAGCTTCAACCCCCCATCCTTGTATTCATTTTCCATCACTTCCCTGGCTATTCTGACACCTTTCCCACCCCAGAGAAACTCACTCATCATTTTCTCTGTCTCCTTTAGCACTCGCTCAGGCACATCCAACACAGTCATTGCATACACCAGTTTGCTCATTAGCAGGCCATTCACTACCACCACTTTCCCCTTCAACTTCAACTTCCTAAGTCTCCAAAACCGTAATGTCTTCTTGATGCTATTCATTATCCCTTCATACTGCATGTCTCTCCCTTCTCTGTCTTCAACCCCTAGATTCACCCCTAATACCCTAAAATAGTCCTTCCTCTCTTTCAATCCTATATCCCTCCTCCTTTCTCTATTGGCTCCAACATACATGATTTCTGACTTTTCCATGTTTAGCTTTGCTCCTGATGCTCTACCATAATCATCTACACTTTTTATAACCTCAAGGACACTTTCACTATCTTGTACTGTTACTGTTGTGTCATCCGCATACTGGTACAATAGACTCATTTGCCCTCCTGGTAAGTCTATGCCTCTGACCTTTTTATTTTGCTTCAGCAGTGCAGCCAATGGCTCTGCTGACAGTGAGTACAGCAGAGCTGACAGTGGACACCCCTGTCTAACCGACCTCTCTAATCTGAATTCATCTGTGACTATCCCATTAATTTTGACGCAACTAACAGCTTTATCATACAACCTTTTGATCCATCCTACTAACTGCTGCCCAAACCCAACTTTTTCTAATACGCCATATAGGTATCCATGGTCTACCCTATCAAATGCTTTGTTCAAGTCTAAACTCATCACTATTCCCCCCTCCCCTCCCTTCATGTGTTCTATTGTGTCCCTAATACTGCTGATTGTGTCTGCTATATCCCTCCCTGGTATGCTGTAAGCCTGCGTGCTTCCCACTATTGTCCCTATCACCCTCTTAATCCTATTTGCCAGTACTCTTGCTAGTATTTTATAGTCACTGTTTAAACAGCTAAGCGGCCTATAGTTTTCAAGTCTATCCCTACTCCCTTTCTTATATATAATACTAACTAACCCTGTCGCCATACTAACCGGCATCTCATCCTTCTCTTCCATCCATTTAAACAATCTGTCCAACAGTGGCGCTAGTTCCTCTTTAAACTCTATGTAAAACTCTCCCACTAACCCATCTAACCCTGGACTTTTATTCCTGCCTAACCCTACTATGGCTGCTTCTATTTCACCTATCCTTATCTCTCCTTCACACATCCCCTTCGCATCTTCGGTCAACTTAGACTCCATTTTCTCCAGCACATGTTTCATGCTCTCTTCATCAACCTCTTCTTTCCTAAATAGTTCCCTATAAAATTCTTCTACCCTTCCAACAATCCCTACAAAATCCGTTATTGTTTCTCCATTTTTCCCTTCCACCTGCTCCAAATAATTATTTTTCTGTTTCGTCCTCTCTAACCCTAAAAAGAATGCTGTACATTTCTCTCCCTCAACCACATATCTAGCCCTACTTCTAACTATTGCTCCCATGCATCTCTTCTGTTCTACCTCCTCCAGCTCACTTTTAATTTTATTATACCGTTCTAATGCGTGCCCTACCCCCTGGTCCACCCTCTCTGCTTCTCTAGCTAACTCTTCCTTTAGTCTCCTTTCCCTCCCTCTTTCCCTTCTATTCCTATCCCTGCTGTAGCTCATGCTCAACTTCTTTAGCTCCCCCTTCATCTCCTCCCACCACCTCCCCATATCCTCCTCATACATGCTCTCATTCTTTCTCCCTATTATACATTCTCTCACCTTTTCCTTGTACCTTTCTTCTTTGAGCAACATCCCATTCAGGCACCACACACCTCCCCCCCTCCTCTCACACCCATGACCTAATCTAAATTTCAGCACCACATGGTCACTGAGCGTAGTTACCCTATAATCAATTTCTCCCATTTTGCTTGCTAGACTCTCCGTACTCAACACTAAATCAATCCTACTCTGTTTTAATTCCCCTTTCACCATCTGTCTCCTTGTAAATATGCGGCCTCTTGGATTCTTTTCCCTCCACACATCTACCAGTCCATTTGCTCTCATTACCTCCTTCAATACTCTTCTTGAGGAGTCACTTTTGAAACACACACTTGCAGACGCATCCAACCTTCCACACCACACATTAAAGTCGCCCACAATTACGCATTCTTTCCCACACATTCCCGCCATTCTCTCAAAAAACTCCCGTCTCTCCTTTTCCTCATTTGGTGCATACACATTCAACACTTTCAATTCCTTACCCAGGTGTTCAAAAGTAATCCCTATCACCCTCCCATCCCCATCATCCTCACATTTCCTCACTTTCTCAATCCCTCCCTGTTTAACTAAAATCGCCACTCCCCTCGAATACATGTCCCCATTGTTTGCATACACATCTCCCATCCACTCTCTCTCTACCTCCTCCACACATTTCTCATCCCAGTGTGTCTCTTGCAAACATATAATGTCAGCCTCACACAACATCAAGACTTGGCTTCGCCTATACCTAGTCCTAAGCCTATTTGCATTAAAAGAAGCAACAGACACCATTAATAGTACAAATGAAAAAAAAAGAAAACAAATAAATCGTCTTTTTTTAGACACAACTTCCCTGTGAGACTGTACTTAATTATTTTCCTACTTCTGCAGCCATTTATGCTTAGGGACAATACATTCACAGAACCAGCAGCAAGGAAGACCATTATGTTAGGCAGATACATTTACACTTTTATTATTTTTTTTCCGCTCACCTTTTTCTTTGATTTCCTTTTTGTTGCCCATAACCCCTGTCTCTTTCTCATCTCTTTGGCTTCAGAGAAGTCCATGTCCGACTCACCAGATATCTCTGTCTGCTGTGATGTCTGCAGCCCAGTACCGCTCTCTCCCCTCTCCTCCATGTCAAGGGAGGACCCGATCTCGAACTGATCCTCAACCCCCCCCAGTTCCCGCGGCCCAGACTGAACCGTCTGTGCTGGTGCCCACTCCGGCATTACTGCCTCTGCCTCCACCGCCGTATCTGCTCCATGCATCGCCTCGTCAGCGATCCTCACTTGTGTCATGGCCGCCGAGCCCACCACCCTCGAGACACGCCTTCCTCTTGCCTTGGCTCCCAGTCTCTGGCTCTCTTCCATTCCCAGCCATGATGCGGGCTGCAGCCCGCCCCTCGGTCCCGGCTGCGTCGTTGCTGGCGTCGGCGTTTCTGGCACCGTTGTCTGCCCGGGTGTGGCCCCTGGCTCTAACGCTGCTCCTGCTGCCTCCACATCTGTAGCTCTCGCCCCGACACTCTCTCGGGCTCCCGTCTCCGCCGTCGCCACTGGCCCCTCCACGTCCTCAGCAATCACCACCAGGTCCATCCCCGCCGTCGCTGGCTCCTTGGCCACTCCGCTCACCTGCCCCGGTGTCAGCCCAGTGCTGGGGCCCAGATAACGAAAATGTCGTTATCTCATGAATTTGATTTGAAGTTAGCTCATGAATGAGATTTTGAAGGGCTTTAATTTCAAAATGCTACATCACAATGTCCTGTAACACACCCAAGTATAGCGAGAGTAAACATCTACAAATTCATCCCAGGTTAAGTCCTAGTCTAAAACTCTGAAGCCCAACGTGGGGTTCGAACCCACGACCCTGAGATTAAGAGTCTCATGCTCTGCCGTCTGAGCTAGCCGGGCCTGTTAAAGTAAACAAAAGGTTGAGAGTTCGAATCCCACCTTCGGTGATAGTCTTTTGTACTGTGGACTACTGTTGTCAGGGGTTGCCTTTCATTTGAAGTTAGCTCATGAATGAGATTTTGAAGGGCTTTAATTTCAAAATTCTGCATCAGAATGACCTGTAACACACCCACGTATAGCTCGGGTAAACGTCTACAAATTCATCCCAGGTTAAGTCCTAGTCTAAAACTCTGAAGCCCAACGTGGGCTCGAACCCACGACCCTGAGATTAAGAGTCTCATGCTCTGCCGTCTGAGCTAGCCGGGCCCGGTACATTGAACAAAAGGTTGAGAGTTCGAATCCCACCCATCTTTTGTACTGTGGCCGACTGTTCTCATGGGTGGACTTCAGTCCTGTAACACACGCCTCCGCCAACCCATCCCCCACTGTTGACATCAGTGGTCTGGGAGGATGCTGATTGTCGGCTTGATTCTGACACCAACTCCAGCTGGATTTACATTGACATTCTGTGTAACTTGCTACATCAGAATGTCCTGTAACACACCCAAGTATAGCGAGAGTAAACATCTACAAATTCATCCCAGGTTAAGTCCTAGTCTAAAACTCTGAAGCCCAACGTGGGGCTCGAACCCACGACCCTGAGATTAAGAGTCTCATGCTCTGCCGTCTGAGCTAGCCGGGCCCGGTACATTGAACAAAAGGTTGAGAGTTCGAATCCCACCCATCTTTTGTACTGTGGCCGACTGTTCTCATGGGTGGACTTCAGTCCTATAACACACGCCTCCGCCAACCCATCCCCCACTGTTGACATCAGTGGTCTGGGAGGATGCTGATTGTCGGCTTGATTCTGACACCAACTCCAGCTGGATTTACATTGACATTCTGTGTAACTTCTAGCAAAGTAAAATACATCTTTTGAACTAACAACTAAATCCATGTTGCACACCTTAAAGCAATTTGGTTTTCTATGTTCTCATGATTTCATTCAGTCAAAATGGTACCTGTAGATATTCAAGGAAAACTTAGTTTTCTACAGAAACCACAGCAGAGATATCTGTTTTGCCAAACTACAAGGATGAAACTTGCAGGTAAAATTATCTGTCAGAAGTGGGGTTTGAACCCACGCCTCCATTTGGAGACCAGAATTCTCTAATCCTAATTGTGCCTGGGTTTCACGAGTTACATCTAAATAGACACCATGGCCTGCCTCGATCGCAAGGTTCTGCTCTATTCCGCGTAACGAAAATGTCGTTATCTCATGAATTTGATTTGAAGTTAGCTCATGAATGAGATTTTGAAGGGCTTTAATTTCAAAATGCTACATCACAATGTCCTGTAACACACCCAAGTATAGCGAGAGTAAACATCTACAAATTCATCCCAGGTTAAGTCCTAGTCTAAAACTCTGAAGCCCAACGTGGGGCTCGAACCCACGACCCTGAGATTAAGAGTCTCATGCTCTGCCGTCTGAGCTAGCCGGGCCTGTTAAAGCAAACAAAAGGTTGAGAGTTCGAATCCCACCTTCGGTGATAGTCTTTTGTACTGTGGACTACTGTTGTCAGGGGTTGCCTTTCATTTGAAGTTAGCTCATGAATGAGATTTTGAAGGGCTTTAATTTCAAAATTCTGCATCAGAATGACCTGTAACACACCCACGTATAGCTCGGGTAAACGTCTACAAATTCATCCCAGGTTAAGTCCTAGTCTAAAACTCTGAAGCCCAACGTGGGCTCGAACCCACGACCCTGAGATTAAGAGTCTCATGCTCTGCCGTCTGAGCTAGCCGGGCCCGGTACATTGAACAAAAGGTTGAGAGTTCGAATCCCACCCATCTTTTGTACTGTGGCCGACTGTTCTCATGGGTGGACTTCAGTCCTGTAACACACGCCTCCGCCAACCCATCCCCCACTGTTGACATCAGTGGTCTGGGAGGATGCTGATTGTCGGCTTGATTCTGACACCAACTCCAGCTGGATTTACATTGACATTCTGTGTAACTTCTAGCAAAGTAAAATACATCTTTTGAACTAACAACTAAATCCATGTTGCACACCTTAAAGCAATTTGGTTTTCTATGTTCTCATGATTTCATTCAGTCAAAATGGTACCTGTAGATATTCAAGGAAAACTTTGTTTTCTACAGAAACCACAGCAGAGATATCTGTTTTGCCAAACTACAAGGATGAAACTTGCAGGTAAAATTATCTGTCAGAAGTGGGGTTTGAACCCACGCCTCCATTTGGAGACCAGAAGTCTCTTTGCTGAGGAAGGAGGGAACCCTTGAGTCTGGCGCCTTAGACCACTCGGCCACGCTGACAGGTGAAGTCCTAATTGTGCCTTGGTTTCACGAGTGACATCTAAATAGACATCATGGGTTGCCTCGATAGCAAGGTTCTGCTCTATTCCGTGTAATGAAAATGTCGTTGTCTCATGAATTTGATTTGAAGTTAGCTCATGAATGAGATTTTGAAGGGCTTTCATTTTAAAATGCTGCATCAGAATGTCCTGTAACACACCCAAGTATAGCGAGAGTAAACATCTACAAATTCATCCCAGGTTAAGTCCTAGTCTAAAACTCTGAAGCCCAACGTGGGGCTCGAACCCACGACCCTGAGATTAAGAGTCTCATGCTCTGCCGTCTGAGCTAGACGGGGCCGCTACATTGAGCAAAAGGTTGAGAGTTCGAATCCCACCATGGGTGATAGTCTTTTGTACTGTGGCCGACTGTTCTCATGGGTGGACTTCAGTCCTGTAACACACGCCTCCGCCAACCCATCCCCCACTGTTGACATCAGTGGTCTGGGAGGATGCTGATTGTCGGCTTGATTCTGACACCAACTCCAGCTGGATTTACATTGACATTCTGTGTAACTTGCTACATCAGAATGTCCTGTAACACACCCAAGTATAGCTCGGGTAAACGTCTACAAATTCATCCCAGGTTAAGTCCTAGTCTAAAACTTAGAAGCCCAACGTGGGGCTCGAACCCACGACCCTGAGATTAAGAGTCTCATGCTCTGCCGTCTGAGCTAGCCGGGCCTGTTAAAGCAAACAAAAGGTTGAGAGTTCGAATCCCACCTTCGGTGATAGTATTTTGTACTGTGGCCGACTGTTCTCATGGGTGGACTTCAGTCCTATAACACACGCCTCCGCCAACCCATCCCCCACTGTTGACATCAGTGGTCTGGGAGGATGCTGATTGTCGGCTTGATTCTGACACCAACTCCAGCTGGATTTACATTGACATTCTGTGTAACTTCTAGCAAAGTAAAATACATCTTTTGAACTAACAACTAAATCCATGTTGCACACCTTAAAGCAATTTGGTTTTCTATGTTCTCATGATTTCATTCAGTCAAAATGGTACCTGTAGATATTCAAGGAAAACTTTGTTTTCTACAGAAACCACAGCAGAGATATCTGTTTTGCCAAACTACAAGGATGAAACTTGCAGGTAAAATTATCTGTCAGAAGTGGGGTTTGAACCCACGCCTCCATTTGGAGACCAGAAGTCTCTTTGCTGAGGAAGGAGGGAACCCTTGAGTCTGGCGCCTTAGACTACTCGGCCACGCTGACAGGTGAAGTCCTAATTGTGCCTGGGTTTCACGAGTGACATCTAAATAGACATCATGGGTTGCCTCGATAGCAAGGTTCTGCTCTATTCCGCGTAATGAAAATGTCGTTGTCTCATGAATTTGATTTGAAGTTAGCTCATGAATGAGATTTTGAAGGGCTTTCATTTTAAAATGCTACATCAGAATGTCCTGTAACACACCCAAGTACAGCGAGAGTAAACATCTACAAATTCATCCCAGGTTAAGTCCTAGTCTAAAACTCTGAAGCCCAACGTGGGGCGGAAACCCACGACCCTGAGATTAAGAGTCTCATGCTCTGCGTCTGAGCTAGCCGGGCCCGGTACATTGAACAAATGGTTGAGAGTTCGAATCCCACCCATCTTTTGTACTGTGGCCGACTGTTCTCATGGGTGGACTTCAGTCCTGTAACACACGCCTCCGCCAACCCATCCCCCACTGTTGACATCAGTGGTCTGGGAGGATGCTGATTGTCGGCTTGATTCTGACACCAACTCCAGCTGGATTTACATTGACATTCTGTGTAACTTGCTACATCAGAATGTCCTGTAACACACCCAAGTATAGCTCGGGGAAACGTCTACAAATTCATCCCAGGTTAAGTCCTAGTCTAAAACTCTGAAGCCCAACGTGGGGCTCGAACCCACGACCCTGAGATTAAGAGTCTCATGCTCTGCCGTCTGAGCTAGCCGGGCCCGGTACATTGAACAAAAGGTTGAGAGTTCGAATCCCACCCATCTTTTGTACTGTGGCCGACTGTTCTCATGGGTGGACTTCAGTCCTATAACACACGCCTCCGCCAACCCATCCCCCACTGTTGACATCAGTGGACTGGGAGGATGCTGATTGTCGGCTTGATTCTGACACCAACTCCAGCTGGATTTACATTGACATTCTGTGTAACTTGCTACATCAGAATGTCCTGTAACACACCCAAGTATAGCTCGGGGAAACGTCTACAAATTCATCCCAGGTTAAGTCCTAGTCTAAAACTCTGAAGCCCAACGTGGGGCTCGAACCCACGACCCTGAGATTAAGAGTCTCATGCTCTGCCATCTGAGCTAGCCGGGCCCGGTACATTGAACAAAAGGTTGAGAGTTCAAATCCCACCCATCTTTTGTACTGTGGCCGACTGTTCTCATGGGTGGACTTCAGTCCTGTAACACACGCCTCCGCCAACCCATCCCCCACTGTTGACATCAGTGGTCTGGGAGGATGCTGATTGTCGGCTTGATTCTGACACCAACTCCAGCTGGATTTACATTGACATTCTGTGTAACTTGCTACATCAGAATGTCCTGTAACACACCCAAGTATAGCTCGGGTAAACGTCTACAAATTCATCCCAGGTTAAGTCTAAAACTTAGAAGCCCAACGTGGGGCTCGAACCCACGACCCTGAGATTAAGAGTCTCATGCTCTGCCGTCTGAGCTAGCCGGGCCTGTTAAAGCAAACAAAAGGTTGAGAGTTCGAATCCCACCTTCGGTGATAGTCTTTTGTACTGTGGCCGACTGTTCTCATGGGTGGACTTCAGTCCTATAACACACGCCTCCGCCAACCCATCCCCCACTGTTGACATCAGTGGACTGGGAGGATGCTGATTGTCGGCTTGATTCTGACACCAACTCCAGCTGGATTTACATTGACATTCTGTGTAACTTCTAGCAAAGTAAAATACATCTTTTGAACTAACAACTAAATCCATGTTGCACACCTTAAAGCAATTTGGTTTTCTATGTTCTCATGATTTCATTCAGTCAAAATGGTACCTGTAGATATTCAAGGAAAACTTTGTTTTCTACAGAAACCACAGCAGAGATATCTGTTTTGCCAAACTACAAGGATGAAACTTGCAGATAAAATTATCTGTCAGAAGTGGGGTTTGAACCCACGCCTCCATTTGGAGACCAGAAGTCTCTTTGCTGAGGAAGGAGTGAACCCTTGAGTCTGGCGCCTTAGACCACTCGGCCATCCTGACAGGTGAAGTCCTAATTGTGCCTGGGTTTCACGAGTGACATCTAAATAGACATCATGGGTTGCCTCGATAGCAAGGTTCTGCTCTATTCCGCGTAATGAAAATGTCGTTGTCTCATGAATTTGATTTGAAGTTAGCTCATGAATGAGATTTTGAAGGGCTTTCATTTTAAAATGCTACATCAGAATGTCCTGTAACACACCCAAGTATAGCGAGAGTAAACATCTACAAATTCATCCCAGGTTAAGTCCTAGTCTAAAACTCTGAAGCCCAACGTGGGGCTCGAACCCACGACCCTGAGATTAAGAGTCTCATGCTCTGCCGTCTGAGCTAGCCGGGCCTGTTAAAGCAAACAAAAGGTTGAGAGTTCGAATCCCACCTTCGGTGATAGTCTTTTGTACTGTGGACTACTGTTGTCAGGGGTTGCCTTTCATTTGAAGTTAGCTCATGAATGAGATTTTGAAGGGCTTTAATTTCAAAATGCTGCATCAGAATGACCTGTAACACACCCACGTATAGCTCGGGTAAACGTCTACAAATTCATCCCAGGTTAAGTCCTAGTCTAAAACTCTGAAGCCCAACGTGGGCTCGAACCCACGACCCTGAGATTAAGAGTCTCATGCTCTGCCGTCTGAGCTAGCCGGGCCCGGTACATTGAACAAAAGGTTGAGAGTTCGAATCCCACCCATCTTTTGTACTGTGGCCGACTGTTCTCATGGGTGGACTTCAGTCCTGTAACACACGCCTCCGCCAACCCATCCCCCACTGTTGACATCAGTGGTCTGGGAGGATGCTGATTGTCGGCTTGATTCTGACACCAACTCCAGCTGGATTTACATTGACATTCTGTGTAACTTGCTACATCAGAATGTCCTGTAACACACCCAAGTATAGCGAGAGTAAACATCTACAAATTCATCCCAGGTTAAGTCCTAGTCTAAAACTCTGAAGCCCAACGTGGGGCTCGAACCCACGACCCTGAGATTAAGAGTCTCATGCTCTGCCGTCTGAGCTAGCCGGGCCCGGTACATTGAACAAAAGGTTGAGAGTTCGAATCCCACCCATCTTTTGTACTGTGGCCGACTGTTCTCATGGGTGGACTTCAGTCCTATAACACACGCCTCCGCCAACCCATCCCCCACTGTTGACATCAGTGGTCTGGGAGGATGCTGATTGTCGGCTTGATTCTGACACCAACTCCAGCTGGATTTACATTGACATTCTGTGTAACTTCTAGCAAAGTAAAATACATCTTTTGAACTAACAACTAAATCCATGTTGCACACCTTAAAGCAATTTGGTTTTCTATGTTCTCATGATTTCATTCAGTCAAAATGGTACCTGTAGATATTCAAGGAAAACTTAGTTTTCTACAGAAACCACAGCAGAGATATCTGTTTTGCCAAACTACAAGGATGAAACTTGCAGGTAAAATTATCTGTCAGAAGTGGGGTTTGAACCCACGCCTCCATTTGGAGACCAGAATTCTCTAATCCTAATTGTGCCTGGGTTTCACGAGTTACATCTAAATAGACACCATGGCCTGCCTCGATCGCAAGGTTCTGCTCTATTCCGCGTAACGAAAATGTCGTTATCTCATGAATTTGATTTGAAGTTAGCTCATGAATGAGATTTTGAAGGGCTTTAATTTCAAAATGCTACATCACAATGTCCTGTAACACACCCAAGTATAGCGAGAGTAAACATCTACAAATTCATCCCAGGTTAAGTCCTAGTCTAAAACTCTGAAGCCCAACGTGGGGCTCGAACCCACGACCCTGAGATTAAGAGTCTCATGCTCTGCCGTCTGAGCTAGCCGGGCCTGTTAAAGCAAACAAAAGGTTGAGAGTTCGAATCCCACCTTCGGTGATAGTCTTTTGTACTGTGGACTACTGTTGTCAGGGGTTGCCTTTCATTTGAAGTTAGCTCATGAATGAGATTTTGAAGGGCTTTAATTTCAAAATTCTGCATCAGAATGACCTGTAACACACCCACGTATAGCTCGGGTAAACGTCTACAAATTCATCCCAGGTTAAGTCCTAGTCTAAAACTCTGAAGCCCAACGTGGGCTCGAACCCACGACCCTGAGATTAAGAGTCTCATGCTCTGCCGTCTGAGCTAGCCGGGCCCGGTACATTGAACAAAAGGTTGAGAGTTCGAATCCCACCCATCTTTTGTACTGTGGCCGACTGTTCTCATGGGTGGACTTCAGTCCTGTAACACACGCCTCCGCCAACCCATCCCCCACTGTTGACATCAGTGGTCTGGGAGGATGCTGATTGTCGGCTTGATTCTGACACCAACTCCAGCTGGATTTACATTGACATTCTGTGTAACTTGCTACATCAGAATGTCCTGTAACACACCCAAGTATAGCGAGAGTAAACATCTACAAATTCATCCCAGGTTAAGTCCTAGTCTAAAACTCTGAAGCCCAACGTGGGGCTCGAACCCACGACCCTGAGATTAAGAGTCTCATGCTCTGCCGTCTGAGCTAGCCGGGCCCGGTACATTGAACAAAAGGTTGAGAGTTCGAATCCCACCCATCTTTTGTACTGTGGCCGACTGTTCTCATGGGTGGACTTCAGTCCTATAACACACGCCTCCGCCAACCCATCCCCCACTGTTGACATCAGTGGTCTGGGAGGATGCTGATTGTCGGCTTGATTCTGACACCAACTCCAGCTGGATTTACATTGACATTCTGTGTAACTTCTAGCAAAGTAAAATACATCTTTTGAACTAACAACTAAATCCATGTTGCACACCTTAAAGCAATTTGGTTTTCTATGTTCTCATGATTTCATTCAGTCAAAATGGTACCTGTAGATATTCAAGGAAAACTTAGTTTTCTACAGAAACCACAGCAGAGATATCTGTTTTGCCAAACTACAAGGATGAAACTTGCAGGTAAAATTATCTGTCAGAAGTGGTGTTTGAACCCACGCCTCCATTTGGAGACCAGAAGTCTATTTGCTGAGGAAGGAGTGAACCCTTGAGTCTGGCGCCTTAGACCACTTTTTTTTTTTTTTCTTTTTTTTTTATTATCAAAAATACAAATTTTTACAATCAACACTTTGCATCTTTACTCTTCAATACAAGACCACATGACATTTGCACAAACATAAATACTCCATAAACCCTCCAAACTTACACGAACTTTAAATTCAAAACACTCAACACTTTCCCCACCCACAAAGTCAAAATCAATGAAAATAAACCTCCCCATAACTCAAACAGACAGATACCAACTTTTTACTCAGACATAATGTAAACAACAAAAACAATCCCCATTGATAATTAGCCATAACACAGATCCTAACCAAAATCTAACACAACCCCTCCCCTCTCCCCAATCGCAACAAAGGTGCTCCCCTCAATAAACCCCTCCTTAAACTCTTCCTCCTTGACATAGCTATGTAATATGTTTACATCTCTTTTCATAATACTTTTAAACACATCCCATACTTCCACTCTCCTGTTCTCGTAATGCGCTACATTTCTCCTTAGCTTGACTGCAAACCTTGCATGGCTTAGCATGTAGTTCAACAAGTTGACATTACATCCTTTCCTTCTAGCAACCGCACCAAACAACCACAGCTCCTTCCACCCCATTTTCTCCACAAATTCCCCTTTCCAGCATCTGATTATCAACTCTTTCACTTTCCCAAAGTACATAGCCAACTCCCCACATTCCACAAACTCATGCATACATGTCTCCACTTCCACCTGACAGACATCACACTCCTTCCTCACATCCTCATTAAATTTACTTCTTATAAGATTGTTAAACACCCTATTGTGACGTAGTAGGAAATCGAAATGCTCACATTCAATACTATTCAATTTTACTCCCAGGTTCAGCCACATCCTTTTTACGTCCATTCCGGCCATTACCTTTTCCCATACCTTCTCTGCAGCCGGCCTTCTTACCTCTTTCATTCTTAAACATCTGTACATCACTCTCGTTTTCACACTCGCCAGGCTTACTATCCTTTCTCCTTCCCCCACATACATTTCCACCCCTTCTTCTCCACTCCCCACCGCCTCACTCTCAATCATTCTCACCCATTCACCCGGCATCCCCTTCTTTATCTTCTCCACCACTTCCCCCACTGCACCGAACCCCATTTCATCACCCCTTTCTCTCACCTCATCTATCACTACCTGAGCCCCCATGAACCCAGGTACATACTCGTACACTAAATCCCTCACCTTCCTAAAGCCTGCTCTCCACATCTCCAAGTTATAAATTGTGCTCCCCTCAAATGTGATTTTTGGATTTAGAAACACTGGTTGCTCCCACACCTGTTTTACATTCTTGCATTGAAACTGCACATGTTTTACAAACTCTCCCCAAGCTCCCAACATCTCTTTATAGAACTCAGACACCTCACTCAACATACCTTTCTTCAGTTCCATAAATATTCCACTTTCTCCACAACCCCCACATTTGTTAATTGCTTCTTTCAAAAACAGCTTCCATACATGATCTTTCTTGTCCTTTACATATCTTGTCATCATTTTCAACCGAAGCGCATTCTTTTTCTTTTCTAAATTGATCAGCTTCAACCCACCATCCTTGTATTCATTTTCCATCACTTCCCTGGCTATTCTGACACCTTTCCCACCCCAGAGAAACTCACTCACCATTTTCTCTGTCTCCTTTAGCACTCGCTCAGGCACATCCAACACAGTCATTGCATACACCAGTTTGCTCATTAGCAGGCCATTCACTACCACCACTTTCCCCTTCAACTTCAACTTCCTAAGTCTCCAAAACCGTAATGTCTTCTTGATGCTATTCATTATCCCTTCATACTGCATGTCTCTCCCTTCTCTGTCTTCAACCCCTAAATTCACCCCTAATACCCTAAAATAGTCCTTCCTCTCTTTCAATCCTATATCCCTCCTCCTTTCTCTATTGGCTCCAACATACATGATTTCTGACTTTTCCATGTTTAGCTTTGCTCCTGATGCTCTACCATAATCATCTACACTTTTTATAACCTCAAGGACACTTTCACTGTCTTGTACTGTTACTGTTGTGTCATCCGCATACTGGTACAATAGACTCATTTGCCCTCCTCGTAAGTCTATGCCTCTGACCTTTTTATTTTGCTTCAGCAGTGCAGCCAATGGCTCTGCTGACAGTGAGTACAGCAGAGCTGACAGTGGACACCCCTGTCTAACCGACCTCTCTAATCTGAATTTATCTATGACTATCCCATTAATTTTGACGCAACTAACAGCTTTATCATACAACCTTTTGATCCATCCTACTAACTGCTGCCCAAACCCAACTTTTTCTAATACGCCATATAGGTATCCATGGTCTACCCTATCAAATGCTTTGTTCAAGTCTAAACTCATCACTATTCCCCCCTCCCCTCCCTTCATGTGTTGTATTGTGTCCCTAATACTGCTGATTGTGTCTGCTATATCCCTCCCTGGTATGCTGTAAGCCTGCGTGCTTCCCACTATTGTCCCTATCACCCTCTTAATCCTATTTGCCAGTACTCTTGCTAGTATTTTATAGTCACTGTTTAAACAGCTAAGCGGCCTATAGTTTTCAAGTCTATCCCTACTCCCTTTCTTATATATAATACTAACTAACCCTGTCGCCATACTAACCGGCATCTCATCCTTCTCTTCCATCCATTTAAACAATCTGTCCAACAGTGGCGCTAGTTCCTCTTTAAACTCTATGTAAAACTCTCCCACTAACCCATCTAACCCTGGACTTTTATTCCTGCCTAACCCTACTATGGCTGCTTCTATTTCACCTATCCTTATCTCTCCTTCACACATCCCCTTCGCATCTTCGGTCAACTTAGACTCCATTTTCTCCAGCACATGTTTCATGCTCTCTTCATCAACCTCTTCTTTCCTAAATAGTTCCCTATAAAATTCTTCTACCCTTCCAACAATCCCTACAAAATCCGTTATTGGTTCTCCATTTTTCCCTTCCACCTGCTCCAAATAATTATTTTTCTGTTTCGTCCTCTCTAACCCTAAAAAGAATGCTGTACATTTCTCTCCCTCAACCACATATCTAGCCCTACTTCTAACTATTGCTCCCATGCATCTCTTCTGTTCTACCGCCTCCAGCTCACTTTTAATTTTATTATACCGTTCTAATGCGTGCCCTACCCCCTGGTCCACCCTCTCTGCTTCTCTAGCTAACTCTTCCTTTAGTCTCCTTTCCCTCCCTCTTTCCCTTCTATTCCTATCCCTGCTGTAGCTCATGCTCAACTTCTTTAGCTCCCCCTTCATCTCCTCCCACCACCTCCCCATATCCTCCTCATACATGCTCTCATTCTTTCTCCCCATTATACATTCTCTCACCTTTTCCTTGTACCTTTCTTCTTTGAGCAACATCCCATTCAGGCACCACACACCTCCCCCCCTCCTCTCACACCCATGACCTAATCTAAATTTCAGCACCACATGGTCACTGAGCGTAGTTACCCTATAATCAATTTCTCCCATTTTGCTTGCTAGACTCTCCGTACTCAACACTAAATCAATCCTACTCTGTTTTAATTCCCCTTTCACCATCTGTCTCCTTGTAAATATGCGGCCTCTTGGATTCTTTTCCCTCCACACATCTACCAGTCCATTTGCTCTCATTACCTCCTTCAATACTCTTCTTGAGGAGTCATTTTTGAAACACACACTTGCAGACGCATCCAGCCTTCCACACCACACATTAAAGTCGCCCACAATTACGCATTCTTTCCCACACATTCCCGCCATTCTCTCAAAAAACTCCCGTCTCTCCTTTTCCTCATTTGGTGCATACACATTCAACACTTTCAATTCCAGGTGTTCAAAAGTAATCCCTATCACCCTCCCATCACCATCATCCTCACTTTCTCAATCCTTCCCTTTTTAACTAAAATCGCCACTCCCTCGAATACATGTCCCCATTGTTTGCATACACATCTCCCATCCACTCTCTCTCTACCTCCTCCACACATTTCTCATCCCAGTGTGTCTCTTGCAAACATATAATGTCAGCCTCACACAACATCAAGACTTGGCTTCGCCTACAACTAGTCCTAAGCCTATTTGCATTAAAAGAAGCAACAGACACCATTAATAGTACAAATGAAAAGAAAAGAAAACAAATAAATCGTCTTTTTTTTTAGACACAACTTCCCTGTGAGACTGTACTTAATTATTTTCCTACTTCTGCAGCCATTTATGCTTAGGGACAATACATTCACAGAACCAGCAGCAAGGAAGACCATTATGTTAGGCAGATACATTTACACTTTTATTTTTTTTTTTCCCCGCTCACCTTTTTCTTTGATTTGTCTTTTGTTGCCCATAACCCCTGTCTCTTTCTCATCTCTTTGGCTTCAGAGAAGTCCATGTCCGACTCACCAGATATCTCTGTCTGCTGTGATGTCTGCAGCCCAGTACCGCTCTCTCCCCTCTCCTCCATGTCAAGGGAGGACCCGATCTCGAACTGATCCTCAACCCCCCCCCAGTTCCCGCGGCCCAGACTGAACCGTCTGTGCTGGTGCCCTCTCCGGCATTACTGCCTCTGCCTCCACCGCCGTATCTGCTCCATGCACCGCCTCGACAGCGATCCTCACTTGTGTCATGGCCGCCGAGCCCACCACCCTCGAGACACGCCTTCCTCTTGCCTTGGCTCCCAGTCTCTGGCTCTCTTCCATTCCCAGCCATGATGCGGGCTGCAGCCCGCCCCTCGGTCCCGGCTGCGTCGTTGCTGGCATCGGCGTTTCTGGCACCGTTGTCTGCACGGGTGTGGCCCCTGGCTCCAACGCTGCTCCTGCTGCCTCCACATCTGTAGCTCTCGCCCCGACACTCTCGGGCTCCCGTCTCCGCCGTCGCCACTGGCCCCTCCACGTCCTCAGCAATCACCACCAGGTCCATCACCGCCGTCGCTGGCTCCTTGGCCACTCCGCTCACCTGCCCCGGTGTCAGCCCAGTGCTGGGGCCCGTCACCTCACCCTCCGCCAGTAGGTCTGCCTCGGGCTCAGGCTGCACATCGCAGCTGGCCCCCACCTCCTCCTCATCCATCTGGGTCTGCTCCTCGTCCTCTCCCCCAGGCCCGCCGGAATCCGTAGCGCTGTTTAGGTCAAACAGCTCCTCCTCCGTCCCTTTCTCCTCCTCCACCACCAGCTCTCCCACACACACACATGCCTCAGGCATTTTGTTACATTGTCTACATCTCTGTCCCTGCTTCATGGCGCACTCTCTGGCGATATGGCCCTGCTCGCCACACTTGTGGCACAGAAACTCTGGGCACTCCCTGAGAATGTGGCCCGGCTGCATGCAGCCCCTGCATATTTTTGCCTGCCCGTCGTGGAGTACCCTAAAGTACTCCGATCCTAGTGCAGTCTCAAATTTTGTGGAGTATGGCAGGGACTGCACGCGCTCCGTGAAACGTACTTTCAGGTACCTGGTTCCGTCTGTCACCCGTGAGCCGGGCCACATTCTCCTCCTGATGGCAGAAACTGACATTACACCCTAGCTGGCCAGTTTAGTCAGGATGCTTTCATCAGCAATATAAAACGGTAGATTCAGGAAAGAAACTACCAGTTCATTATTTACAAGTTCAGACGCATGCACCCGCATATCACCCACCCTGAAGCCCTCCATTAATTTGTTCTTTGCTGCCAGATCAGCCATGGTTAGTTCGTATTTTCTGGGTGAGATAGCTCTGCACGCCAGTAGAGCCCCACACTGCCTCTGGATCTGGGTGATCAGCCCCATTGCCGTGATATTATCTCCGCCCTCCAGCTCTACATTCACTGTCAGTCTCTTCAGGTCATTCGTACTCCTCACCTTCTCCGCAGCCCTTTGTGCTGCATTCTCCTGCTCGCTCCTCACCGCTACCACCAGGTTATTCACCGCAGCTGCAGCCGGGGCCTCGCATCTCTCTGTAGCCCGGGTGGGCATCTCCTTCCTCGTTGTCAGTATTCCATTCCTTGTCACGCCATCTTTCGCCGTCTGCATGGGGATGTTCATTCGGATTGTCGTTACACCAGGCAGGGTCATACCGTCGTTGTCAATCATACCAGGGGTGTCCGTGTTCGTCATCATTGTACCAGGCAGGGTTCGGTTCACAGGTGTGGCAGTCATCTTCTCCGCAGCCCTTTGTGCTGCATTCTCCTGCTCGCTCCTCACCGCTACCACCAGGTTATTCACCGCAGCTGCAGCCGGGGCCTCGCATCTCTCTGTAGCCCGGGTGGGCATCTCCTTCCTCGTTGTCAGTATTCCATTCCTTGTCACGCCATCTTTCGCCGTCTGCATGGGGATGTTCATTCGGATTGTCGTTACGCCAGGCAGGGTCATACCGTCGTTGTCAATCATACCAGGGGTGTCCGTGTTCGTCATCATTGTACCAGGTAGGGTTCGGTTCACAGGTGTGGCAGTCATCTCGGGAGGGGAAAAAAAAGCGCTCTTTTACAAACAATTGTAAAAAGAGGGAAAAACACGCCAAAACGACGGACTTTAAACACTTCCCCCCGAACAGTGAGACACTGTCGGGGGTACTAGAACGAACAATCAAACAATTAACAAAGAAAACCACTCAGGGCATGTATGAAAAAACGAGTATAGTGTAGAGAAAAGCAGGAGCAGCAAACAAGCGTGCCTGCAAACAGGATCACAATCAGCCAAGTCCCACAATGCACTCTGGTCCTGACAGGTGAAATCCTAATTGTGCCTGGGTTTCACGAGTTACATCTAAATAGACATCATGGGCTGCCTCGATCGCAAGGTTCTGCTCTATTCCGCGTAACTAAAATGTCGTTGTCTCATGAATTTGATTTGAAGTTAGCTCATGAATGAGATTTTGAAGGGCTTTAATTTCAAAATGCTACATCAGAATGTCCTGTAACACACCCAAGTATAGCTCGGGTAAATGTCTACAAATTCATCCCAGGTTAAGTCCTAGTTTAAAACTTCGAAGCCCAACATGGGGCTCGAACCCACGACCCTGAGATTAAGAGTCTCATGCTCCGTCTGAACTAGCCGGGCCCTGTACATTGAACAAAAGGTTGAGAGTTCGAATCCCACCTTCGGTGATAGTCTTTTGTACTGTGGACTACTGTTGTCAGGGGTTGCCTTTCATTTGAAGTTAGCTCATGAATGAGATTTTGAAGGGCTTTAATTTCAAAATGCTGCATCAGAATGTCCTGTAACACACCCACGTATAGCTCGGGTAAACGTCTACAAATTCATCCCAGGTTAAGTCCTAGTCTAAAACTCTGAAGCCCAACATGGGGCTCGAACCCACGACCCTGAGATTAAGAGTCTCATACTCTGCCGTCTGAGCTAGCCGGGCCCGGTACATTGAACAAAAGGTTGAGAGTTCGAATCCCACCTTGGGTGATAGTCTTTTGTACTGTGGCCGACTGTTGTCATGGGTGGACTTCAGTCCTGTAACACACGCCTCCGCCAACCCATCCCCCACTGTTGACATCAGTGGTCTGGGAGGATGCTGATTGTCGGCTTGATTCTGACACCAACTCCAGCTGGATTTACATTGACATTCTGTGTAACTTGCTACATCAGAATGTCCTGTAACACACCCAAGTATAGCTAGGGTAAATGTCTACAAATTCATCCCAGGTTAAGTCCTAGTCTAAAACTTTGAAGCCCAACGTGGGGCTCAAACCCACGACCCTGAGATTAAGAGTCTCATGCTCTGCCGTCTGAGCTAGCCGGGCCTGTTAAAGCTAACAAAAGGTTGAGAGTTCGAAGCCCACCTTCGGTGATAGTCTTTTGTACTGTGGACTACTGTTCTCAGGGGTTGCCTTTCAATTGAAGTTAGCTCATGAATGAGATTTTTAAGGGCTTTAATTTCAAAATGCTACATCAGAATGTCCTGTAACACACCCAAGTATAGCTCGGGTAAACGTCTACAAATTCATCCCAGGTTAAGTCCTAGTCTAAAACTCTGAAGCCCAACGTGGGGCTCAAACCCACAACCCTGAGATTAAGAGTCTCATGCACTGCCGTCTGAGCTAGCCGGGCCTGTTAATGCAAACAAAAGGTTGAGAGTTCGAATCCCACCTTCGGTGATAGTATTTTGTACTGTGGCCGACTGTTCTCATGGGTGGACTTCAGTCCTATAATACACGCCTCCGCCAACCCATCCCCCACTGTTGACATCAGTGGTCTGAGAGGATGCTGATTGTCGGCTTGATTCTGACACCAACTCCAGCTGGATTTACATTGACATTCTGTGTAACTTCTAGCAAAGTAAAATACATCTTTTGAACTAACAACTAAATCCATGTTGCACACCTTAAAGCAATTTGGTTTTCTATGTTCTCATGATTTCATTCAGTCAAAATGGTACCTGTAGATATTCAAGGAAAACTTTGTTTTCTACAGAAACCACAGCAGAGGTATCTGTTTTGCCAAACTACAAGGATGAAACTTGCAGGTAAAATTATCTGTCAGAAGTGGGGTTTGAACCCACGCCTCCATTTGGAGACCAGAAGTCTCTAATCCTAATTGTGCCTGGGTTTCACGAGTTACATCTAAATAGACACCATGGCCTGCCTCGATCGCAAGGTTCTGCTCTATTCCGCGTAACGAAAATGTCGTCTCATGAATTTGATTTGAAGTTAGCTCATGAATGAGATTTTGAAGGGCTTTAATTTCAAAATGCTACATCAGAATGTCCTGTAACACACCCAAGTATAGCTAGGGTAAACGTCTACAAATTCATCCCAGGTTAAGTCCTAGTTTAAAACTCTGAACTAGCCGGGCCCTGTACATTGAACAAAAGGTTGAGAGTTCGAATCCCACCATGGGTGATAGTCTTTTGTACTGTGGCCGACTGTTCTCATGGGTGGACTTCAGTCCTGTAACACACGCCTCCGCCAACCCATCCCCCACTGTTGACATCAGTGGTCTGGGAGGATGCTGATTGTCGGCTTGATTCTGACACCAACTCCAGCTGGATTTACATTGACATTCTGTGTAACTTCTAGCAAAGTAAAATACATCTTTTGAACTAACAACTAAATCCATGTTGCACACCTTAAAGCAATTTGGTTTTCTATGTTCTCATGATTTCATTCAGTCAAAATGGTACCGGTAGATATTCAAGGACAACTTTGTTTTCTACAGAAACCACCGCAGAGATATCTGTTTTGCCAAACTACAAGGATGAAACTTGCAGGTAAAATTATCTGTCAGAAGTGGGGTTTGAACCCACACCTCCATTTGGAGACCAGAAGTCTCTTTGCTGAGGAAGGAGTGAACCCTTGAGTCTGGCGCCTTAGACCACTCGGCCATCCTGACAGGTGAAATCCTAATTGTGCCTGGGTTTCACGAGTGACATCTAAATAGACATCATGGGTTGCCTCGATAGCAAGGTTCTGCTATATTCCGCGTAATGAAAATGTCGTTGTCTCATGAATTTGATTTGAAGTTAGCTCATGAATGAGATTTTGAAGGGCTTTCATTTCAAAATGCTGCATCAGAATGTCCTGTAACACACCCACGTATAGCTCGGGTAAACGTCTACAAATTCATCCCAGGTTAAGTCCTAGTCTAAAACTCTGAAGCCCAACGTGGGGCTCGAACCCACGACCCTGAGATTAAGAGTCTCATGCTCTGCCGTCTGAGCTAGCCGGGCCCTGTACATTGAACAAAAGGTTGAGAGTTTGAATCCCACCCATCTTTTGTACTGTGGCCGACTGTTCTCATGGGTGGACTTCAGTCCTGTAACACACGCCTCCGCCAACCCATCCCCCACTGTTGACATCAGTGGTCTGGGAGGATGCTGATTGTCGGCTTGATTCTGACACCAACTCCAGCTGGATTTACATTGACATTCTGTGTAACTTCTAGCCAAGTAAAATACATCTTTTGAACGAACAACTAAATTTCACGAGTTACATCTCAATAGACATCATGGGTTGCCTCGATCGCAAGGTTCTGCTCTATTCCGCGTGACGAAAATGTAGTTGTCTCATGAATTTGAATTTGCCTTTCATATGAAGTTAGCTCATGAATGAGATTTTGAAGGGCTTTAATTTTAAAATGCTACATCAGAATGTCCTGTAACACACCCAACTGTAGCTAGGGTAAACGTCTACAAATTCATCCCAGGTTAAGTCCTAGTCTACAACTCTGTAGACTAGAATCTGTCAGAAGTGGGGTTTGAACCCACGCCTCTATTTCGAGACCAGAAGTCTCTTTGCTGAGGAAGGAGTGAACCCTTGAGTCTGGCGCATTAGACCACTAAGACCACGCTACATCAGAATGTCCTGTAACACAACCAAGAATAGCTGGGGTAAACGTCTACAAATTCATCCCAGGTTAAGTCCTAGTCTAAAACTCTGAAGCCCAACGTGGGGCTCAAACCCACAACCCTGAGATTAAGAGTCTCATGCTCTGCCGTCTGAGCTAGCCGGGCCCGGTACATTGAACAAAAGGTTGAGAGTTTGAATCCCACCTTGGGTTATAGTCTTTTGTACTGTGGCCGACTGTTCTCATGGGTGGACTTCAGTCCTGTAACACACTCCTCCGCCAACCCATCCCCCACTGTTGACATCAGTGGTCTGGGAGGATGCTGACTGTCGGCTTGATTCTGACACCAACTCCAGCTGGATTTACATTGACATTCTGTGTAACTTCTAGCAAAGTAAAATACATATTTTGAACTAACAACTAAATCCATGTTGCACACCTTAAAGCAATTTGGTTTTCTATGTTCTTATGATTTCATTCAGTCAAAATGGTACAAAATGGAGCTAGCCGGGCCCGGTACATCGAACAAAAGGTTGAGAGTTCGAATCCCACCTTCGGTGATAGTCTTTTGTATAATGTACTGGCGGATGTCAAATAAGAAGCTGTCTACCAAAACTGTGTATTTTAAGAGTGCGTAGAGGTTCCATGGTGTAATGGTCAGCACTCTGGACTCTGAATCCAGTGATCTGAGTTCAAATCTTAAGCTAGAGTAAAGGTCAAAAAATGCAACCTTTCCACATCTCAGGAAAGGTTGGACTTGTGTGGCCATGCTTCAGGTACAAGTGAGAGCGGCGAGGAGTGTCTTGACCTTCACCAGAGTGATCTAAGAATGAAGTACTATTGTCAGGGAGTAAAATGGTTTCCACTTGAACCATGGATGCACACTTTGCATTATGTCTTGTAATCACCATAAAAAAGAAGTTTGACTGAGATTTCAACTCAGGTTCTTGCCGTTAGAGTCATCAAGGGACCCGTATACTCCATCAGAGGTGCTTGTTGGATGGTTGACCATTTTTGGAAACCCCATCCACCGACAGCTTTTCGACGTCAGTTGGGGGCTGTGTCCAACCATTTGTGTGTTAAAAAAACACAAGGGGCTGTGTTAGTGGGGTCAACGGCAATGAATACTGATTCAAGACGTCGTGTTTGCGGAACATATCAATGCACTTAAAGCTCATAGATGGCAAAACAAAGCAAATTTAAGTTTTTTTCAGTCAGGATGGCCGAGCGGTCCAAGGCGCTGCGTTTAGGTCGCAGTCTCGACTGGAGGCGTGGGTTCGAATCCCACTTCTGACAGCAATTGTTTTTCACTGGTTCCGTTGACTGTAACATGATATTGTGAAAGAAATCTTAGCAATGCTTTGTGTGTTAAGGAGCAGGCATTTGAGAAAATAAGGAGCATTTGAGAAAATACTGCAACAGCAGCATTTGTAAGCCTCTACATTATCAACCAGTGTAATCTTACCATGTATTTGTATACAGTTGGCCTATATGTTACTGGATTCATTGTTTGTAGGAACTCTCTCAAAACTATTTCTTTACTTGTCAGTTCCCAAATCCTCTGCTGAGCTTACGAACATTTTTAAATGAGCCTGAAACGGTTTCTGTGTCTTGTTAGCTTCTTAGTCATTGGTACCGTTGTATGCCTTCAATGTCCTATTACCTGTACAGATAACGTACTGGCGGATGTCAAATAAGAAGCTGTCTACCAAAACTGTGTATTTTTAGAGGGCGTAGAGGTTCCATGGTGTAATGGTCAGCACTCTGGACTCTGAATCCAGTGATGTGAGTTTAATTCACAGTGGAACCTGATTTTAAGCTAGAGTAAAGGTCAAAAAATGCAACCGTTCCACATCTCAGCAAAGGTTGGACTTGTGTGGCCATGCTTCAGGTACAAGTGAGAGTGGCGAGGAGTGTCTTAACCTTCACCGGAGTGATCTAAGAATGAAGTACTATTGTCAGGGAGTAAAATGGTTTCCACTTGAACCATGGATGCATACTTTGTATTATGTCTTGTAATCACCATAAAAAAGAAGTTTGACTGAGATTTCAACTCAGGTTCTTGCCGTTAGAGTCATCAAGGGACCCGTATACTCCATCAGAGGTGCTTGTTGGATGGTTGACCAGCTTTGGAAACCCCATCCACCCACAGCTTTTCGACGTCAGATGGGGGCTGTGTCCAACCATTTGTGTGTTAAAAAAACACAAGTGGCTGTGTTAGTGGGGTCAACGGCAATGAATACTGATTCAAGACATTGTGTTTGCGGAACATATTAATGCACTTAAATGTCATAGATGTCAAAACAAAGCAAATTTAAGTTTTTTTCAGTCAGGATGGCCGAGCGGTCTAAGGCGCAGTCTCCACTGGAGGCGTGGATTCGAATCCCACTTCTGACAGCAATTGTTTTTCACTGGTTCCGTTGACTGTAACATGATATTGTGAAAGAAATCTTAGCAATGCTTTGTGTGTTAAGGAGCAGGCATTTGAGAAAATAAGGAGCATTTGAGAAAATACTGCAACAGCAGCATTTGTAAGCCTCTACATTATCAACCAGTGTAATCTTACCATGTATTTGTATACAGTTGGCCTATATGTTACTGGATTCATTGTTTGTAGGAACTCTCTCAAAGTATGCATCCATGGTTCAAGTGGAAACCATTTTACTCCCTGACAATAGTACTTCATTCTTAGATCACTCCGGTGAAGGTTAAGACACTCCTCGCCGCTCTCACTTGTACCTGAAGCATGGCCACACAAGTCCAACCTTTGCTGAGATGTGGAACGGTTGCATTTTTTGACCTTTACTCTAGCTTAAAATCAGGTTCCACTGTGAATTGAACTCACATCACTGGATTCAGAGTCCAGAGTGCTGACCATTACACCATGGAACCGCTACACCCTCTAAAAATACACAGTTTTGGTAGACAGTTTCTTATTTGACATCCGCCAGTACGTTATCTGTGCAGGTAATAGGACATTGAAGGCATACAACGGTACCAATGACGAAGAAGCTAACAAGACACAAACCGTTTCAGGCTAATTTAAAAATGTTTGTAAGCTCAGCAGAGGATTTGGGAACTGACAAGTAAAGAAATAGTTTTGAGAGAGTTCCTACAAACAATGAATCCAGCAACATATAGGCCAACTGTATACAAAGACATGGTAAGATTACACTGGTTGATAATGTAGAGGCTTACAAATGCTGCTGTTGCAGTATTTTCTCAAATGCCTGCTCCTTAACACACAAAGCATTGCTAAGATTTCTTTCACAATATCATGTTACAGTCAACGGAACCAGTGAAAAACAATTGCTGTCAGAAGTGGGATTCGAACCCACGCCTCTAGTGGAGACTGCGACCTCAACGCAGCGCCTTGGACCGCTCGGCCATCCTGACTGAAAAAAACTTGAATTTGCTTTGTTTTGCCATCTATGAGCTTTAAGTGCTTTAATATGTTCCGCAAACACGATGTCTTGAATCAGTATTCATTGCCGTTGACCCCACTAACACAGCCCCTTGTGTTTTTTTAACACACAAATGGTTGGACACAGCCCCCATCTGACGTCGAAAAGCTGTGGGTGGATGGGGTTTCCAAAGCTGGTCAACCATCCAACAAGCACCTCTAATGGAGTATACGGGTCCCTTGATGACTCTGACGGCAAGAACCTGAGTTGAAATCTCAGTCAAACTTCTTTTTTTATGGTGATTACAAGACATGATACAAAGTGTGCATCCATGGTTCAAGTGGAAACCATTTTACTCCCTGACAATAGTACTTCATTCTTAGATCACTCCGGTGAAGGTCAAGACACTCCTCGCCACTCTCACTTGTACCTGAAGCATGGCCACACAAGTCCAACCTTTGCTGAGATGTGGAAAGGTTGCATTTTTTGACCTTTACTCTAGCTTAAAATCAGGTTCCACTGAGATTTGAACTCAGATAACTGGATTCAGAGTCCAGAGTGCTGACCATTACACCATGTAACCTCTACGCATGCTTAAAATACACAGTTTTGGTAGACAGCTTCTTATTTGACATCCGCCAGTACGTTATCTGTGCAGGTAATAGGACATTGAAGGCATACAACGGTACCAATGACAAAGAAGCTAACAAGACACAGAAACCGTTTCAGGCTCATTTAAAAATGTTCGTAAGCTCAGCAGAGGATGACGAACACTGTAGACTGTAACGTAGGGGTGTCAAACTCAATCAGAGGGCCAAAATTAAAAATGAAGGCTACGTTGAAGGCCAAATCGGGTCAACATTTAATAAATAGGATAGAATGGATGTTGGCGAAAGTGCAAAAAGAAATAGGCTACATTCTTTTATGCATACGTACCAGAGCGAGATGTTTGGCTTTTGGCATTTTTTTTTGGCTGCCAGTTTCATAATGTCTGGGGTTAGGTTCTGTGGTATGGAAACCCTCAGTTGAAGGAGTGAAGGTGTGCATCATTGACGACTCCTTAGTTCATCTTCATCAAAGAGAAAAGCTGCTCACGTACGTGCTTCCAAACATGCAGAGCAATTGAGCAGCATGTAGGCAGAGTTGAGGCATCATTTCGGGGATGAAGCTTGGATTGTCATTACTCTGGAGGTCTATCAGCTTTTGCAAAGCTTTGCTTTGACATATTACTGTATTTAAGGAGTAAACCAACTGAAACCTGACATTCCATGTCACGTGAAGCTGCTTGGATCTTGATGCGTGTCTATTCGTGGTGGTACAGTACGGGTGCTTTGAGCAGCCAAAAAAGAAAAAGGAAGACCTACTTCAGCAATAATTTCTCATATTTGATATAATATGTAACCACATTATAATGCACATTATCTTATTCTGATGAAATTTTAAAAAGGGAGCTCCGAAGTTAAAATATCACCACTATTGCCAGGCCCGCTGGAGGGAAGGGAGGCACGGGAGAGCCAGACCCAGGGCTGTGCGGTGCAGACTGTCAGACACCTGCTGCAGTTACATGAGAGGTTTTCCAAAGGGACTCTGGTGCTCGGAAACACGACCGCTTTTGTCCTCAGGAGCCGCCAAAATCAACAAAGAAAATGAAAGTTCCTCGTCGTAAATTAAAGATGCAAAGCTCACTGGTGTAAGTACAAACCGAAGTAACTGATAAACAGATAAGGGTTCAGTTTATTAACATAGACTCAAAAAAAATTACTATTTTATCAATATCTGAAAATATAGAAGCCAATGCAATCGGACCATTCAATAACACTATGACTCATATAAAATAATTGAGTTGTATTGAGTTGACGGGAACAAATGCAAACTTATTACAATGTCAAAATGTCTCATAGCAAACAACACATTGAATGCTGGGTACTATGTTTTGATACAAGGTATTTTTGCCCATATTTTCTGTATTTCACCAATAAATTGTCAAGAAAAAAACAAAGTACACTCATACAAACTCATCTGCACACATCACACATACATTGTCAGATCCTCTTTAGTTGTTGGATTAAAACAGCTTTCTCTCAAAGTTCATCAACAGATAAGGCAGCATCCAGCTGTGTTGCCATTCAACAGGGTTTTTTTTCCACAATTGACTGTCCCTCAAAGCACTGTCTCTCTAAAGACTGCGATCAGACTGTGTGGGCGTTCATGGTGATCCAGGCGGGACCCTGTCCATGACCCCGCCCCCGAACCCCCTCTCGAGCCCGCCCTCGACCCCGCTCTTCCGCGGCTTCCTCGTTGCTCCACGGACTCGCAAGTGAAGGTGCTGAGGTCCCCGCAGCTCTGCAGGTGCAGCAGACCGGGCCTCCTCCTCCTCCTCGGGGGGCGAGGAAAAGTCTGGGAGTGACTGGCCGCTGGCTGCTGGGGCGGTTTAGGCTGTCTGGGACACATCTGTGAATCAGTGAACACCTGAAAGCCAACGGGAAACTGTTCAGGACACCTCGTAATATCAACAGAACAAAACATATCATTTCTGTAAATAGTTTGTGTTATGCTCCTGTTGGAGTAACGTTTGATAAAAACTACAGTGACCAGATGTTTTGGGAAATTACTGAGCGTTTTTTAAAATGACGGACCAATGGAAACATGTTGCTGGTTCTTTATAAGAAACATCCTTTTAGCTTACTAGAATTTTTGTACTTTACCCATCAAATGGTTGAAAGATTTTTGCATATCAGATGTTTGTATGTGTAGTTTTGACTGACACGTGTTTCTGTATGAACTCCTACCTGTTCTATGTAGCTGGCACAGCGCACAGCCTCCTCCATGTGCTCCTGGTCCGACTGCAGGACATTCCGTATGCTGTCAACCAGCTCCTGGACCTCGGGGGCCAGGCCCTGGGCGGCCGGCTGCTCCAGGATCTTCCTGACCAGCTGCTGCGTGTGCCGGTAGCTCTGGTAGTCCACCATGGAGGCGGGCCGGGGCCGACGGGGCATCCTGCCGCCGCTGCTGTTGTTGGTGCCCCGTCGCAGCATGACCTGGCCCTGGGCGCAGGCGGCCAGCGTGGGCTGGGAGGTCTGGGTGGAGGAATCTGTGGTCTGAGGAGACGGGGCGGGGGGAGCGTCGCTGCTGCTCAGCACTGCGGCGGACAGCAGAGGGGAAGAAGATGGTTCAGGTTCTCCAACAATCCCTGTTATCGGTATATCGAACTACATTCGCAAACAGTGCTTGAAGTGTGAAACAGAGCGTTAGTGGTGCAAGCGTCAGTCTGCGCTGATCTAATTAACATAAGTGATTCTTAGAGTATATCTGTTTGTATTTACTGAATGAAAAGTTGCTCATTCAGTTCATTGAATCCCTGGTTGCGGGACACAAACAAACAGTATGTTGATAAATCTGCAGCATCTGATTGGAGTGCTGCCTCAGATCGCAGTGCCATTACACACACTGACCACTGTTGTATCAGCACAAAAGTTCAATAAAAGACGTATTTTTGTGTTAATCTTTATCGTCTTTATTTTGAGCAAAAGCAAAACAACTTCAAGAAAGGTAAATATTATTAGCTAAATAAGAGGCATTGGGTAATCGTGCGATTTATAACCGGTTATTCGTTTAAAAATAATCAATACATAATTGTACTATCAGCTATAGTCTACTATGCAGCCCTACTGTTGATTTGAAAGTGGTTGGATGGCTTTTAGAGCCTGCACTGAATAAACCTCTAAGGGTGACCATAGAGTGTTGATGGACCATAGAGTAAGTCCTCCAAAGGGACAGTAAAGATCTGTTGAATTTAGTCTGGATCACTGTGTATGTAGCAAATCATCTCACGCTGATCGGTGGTGCAACTTCCAAAGATGACAGAATTCCACATGGGGGGGGGGGGACAAGCCAACCTTTAGCAGTGAGGTCCATCAATACTGGGTCACTGTTGGAGCGCTGGATTCTCGCCTTCCTCCGGGGGGTCAGTGCTGGAGAGGGCTGCTGCTGCTGATGAGGAGAAGGAGGAGGAGGAAGAAGAAGAAGAAGAAGAAGAGGAGGAGGAGAAGGAGGAGGAGGAGGAAGAAGAGGAGGGGGTGGGGAAGGGGGAGGAGGAGGCAGGATCTGGGGCTTGGTGCCTGGTGATGCCGATACCATTTGCAGACTCCCGTCTAAGACCGAACACAGACAGGAGGTGCTATTAGAACAAAAGGCAGTTGTCACAGAAGATGGGTGGATGCTCTGAAGAAACAAATCAGATCCATAGATACTTATAGAGTAACTGCACGGTGATGAAACTATTTCTTTCCAAATTCATTGAAAAAATTTTTTTATTTCATGATTAAGAAATACAGTAAAAGTGTGTCTGATACACACACATGAGGAAGCCTGCTTTACATAGAGTGTGACAAATGTGGCAGGGATCACATGACCTCTCCCAGCAGCTGACGGTATCAGATGAGTGAAGGACAACATCACCCAGAATCATCAGGGGAGCAGACAAAGTCAGATAAAAGCTATTAAAGCTGCAATCTGCACACAATCTAAAAGGTCACAGACAAATGTTACCGTCACTGCCAGAATCTGCAAATCCATATATTCGTACAGCGCTCCATTCAGAACAAAGCCCTTATTGAATATATCCAAACGGAATATGCTGTTTACATGAACTACATCAAATACGAAATATTGGCATATTTGGAATAATAGTGAAATATGAGTGTGCATGTAAACGTAGACACTGAGGTAAACCTTAGCCAGGAAAACACACTGTGGCACTAGCACACACACACACACACACACACACACAAACATACAGTAGAGCTCCGCTGCACTTCCACACAGAGAATGAAGCCCTGACACAAATAAACCTTTAGAGAAGTGGAAGCAACGGAAATAGAAAAACAAAAAATTATTTAAAAACAGCAAAATATGTCTACATAGAGTTTGATTCCACAAGCGAAACAGCCTGAGAGTTATTAAAATGACACCGGGCCACCACTATCTCAGCGTTTTGATCCAGAGGGCAGTACAAAGATACACAGGGCAGTTGTCTGAGTGTTATGTTCAGAGATCAGCCAGTCAGCCCCCCCCCCCCCCTACCTGGAACAGATGATGCTCCTGGTGGAGTCGGGTTCGTCGTCAACTCCCTCAGAGCGATCTCTGCCTCCTGAAATAAACAATGTTAATAATAATAATACATTTTATTTAGAGAGCGCTTTTCAGAATACTCAAAGACACGTTACATTAAAATCATCATATTCAAAAAAAAACATACACTAAAATTCTAAAACACACAATATTAATTAAAAGCAGTTTTGAACAGGTGGGTTTTGATTTGTGATTTGAATATGGAAAGATCGGTGCAGTCTCGGATGTGTTTGAGGAGAGAGTTCCAGAGGGAGGGGGCAGCTATGGAGAAGGCTCTGTCGCCCCATGTCCGGTGCTTGGTCCTGAGTGGAAGGGACAGGAAGTTGGAGGAGCGGAGCCGATGGGATGGAGTGTGGTGGTGAAGCATGTCGGTGAGGTAGGAGGGGGCCTGAGGGGGCCTGAGGGGGCCTGATTGTGGAGGGCTTTATGAGTGAGGAGAAGGATTTCGTATTGGATCCGTTGTGGGACGGGGAGACAGTGGAGATTCTGGAGAACAGGGGTGATGTGATCATGGGAGTGGGAGTGGGTGAGCAGGCGAGCAGCAGAGTTCTGGATGTACTGGAGTTTATTTATGATTTTGGATGATGTGCCGTGAAGAATGCTGTTGCAGTAGTCGATTCTGGAGGTGATGAGGGCGTGGATCAAAGTTTCAGCAGCAGATGAGGTGAGTGATGGGCGGAGAAAAAGGCAGTTCTGGTGATTTGTTTGAAGGAGAGGTTGCTGTCGAACATGACTCCGAGGTTGCGGATGTGTGGGGCAGGAGACAGAGTGGAGTTGTCGATGGTGAGGCAGAAGTTGTGACCGGTTTTAGTGAGGGATGTGGGACCGATGATGATCATGTCAGATTTATCGCAGTTGAGTTTGAGGAAGTTGATTTCATGTACGTGAGGCAGTTGGTGAGAGTGGAGTGAGTAGCAGTGGTGATGGCCTTTGTGGAGATGTAGAGCTGGACAGCATCGGCGTAGCAGTGGAAGTGGAGACCATGTTGACGTATGATATTATGAAGAGGGAGCAAGTAGAGGATGAACAGAAGAGGACCAAGCACCGAACCCTGGGGGACGCCTTGAGACAGAGGAGCAGTGGAGGAGGTGCAGTTGTTGATGGTGATGAACTGTTGTCTGTTTGTGAGATATGATTTAATTCAGGAGAGAGCAGTTCCGGTGATGTTGAGGGAGGATTCGAGGCGGGAGAGAAGGATGTTGTGGTTGATGGTGTCGAAAGCTGCAGTGAGGTCAACGAGGATGAGAATGTTGAGGTGACCAGCGTCTGAGGAGAGGAGGAGGTCGTTGGTGACTTTGAGGAGGGCTCTCTCTCTCTCTCGCTCTCTCTGTGTCTCTCTCTCGTCAGGCTTCAAGTATGTGTAAGTAAGTTTGTGTCCACTGAGCACGGACCAATCAGCGGTCCTGTGGTGACATACTGATGGCTGGTTTCTTTTACAGATACATAAAGCTTACACAGAGGGGGCAATTTCTGGATCGAGATATTGCCGTTGAGCACCACAAGCCGAGTGATTTATAATCCCATTATATTCAAGAGAAGGCAGACATCTCTACGGCCGATATCTCCAAAATGTATTCAAACACATTTCTCAGGAAATTCTTTTCTATTTTGGAGTGAACTGTCCCTTTAATCTTTTGTGTTTGGAGTGTACCTGTGTGACCGCATCGATGGAGCTGCCAGCGACGACCTCGTACGGAGGCGGGGGGTCTAGCGGACAGAAGACCTCCACCCCTTTGATTCGAGCCCCGTAGATATGAGGGAGAGGGATTACGCTGTCCCCGAGGATCCTGAAACACACAAGTCAAACTAGAGAGCGAGTCCATCGTGTGTGTGACACATCGACACTAACAACAGGAATAAAGATGAAAGTGTGTGTGTGTGTGCGTGTGGGGGGGGGGGCTGCTGTTACCGGCGAGCCAGGCATGGCGTGTACGAGTAGAAAGTGGAGAAGTAGGATGGGGGCGGGGCTGGGGCCACAAACTCATCCGGGTCTGGCACCTGAGCGGGTTCCTCCCTTTCCTCGACAGCGGCCCTGTGCTCGTCCTATCACAGAGCAGGGGACACGTGACATCACACATCATGCTTGGTAACGTAAGACTCTTTGAGACCTTTTTTAGGAGCACACAGAATTACATTCATTGATAATAATAACAACACAAATAATGATAATTACAAATCAAAAAATGATAAACTCAATATTTAAGATGTGAGGAGGGAACACCGAAGACAGCTGAGGACGCAAAGTCGCTAATCATTGCTGGTGTTGAAGGAATCATTTTGTAAATTGTAAATTTGCTTTTCTTTTGGAGAGCGAGACGAGAGGATCAATACCACTCTAATGTCTGTGCACCCCAGCTCCACATAGTGAGATCAAACCATTTCATTTTTGAACATAATAACGGTAAATAATTCCTGTGAAAAACCTACACTGAGCTCCTCAGTGTAACCAGGAAGTGAGGATTGCTTTGGCTGAGACCAAGAGTCACGTGACAAACATTCCGTGAAACTGTGACTGAACTGCAGGCTGTTTACACAGTGCATTGAAGAGAGGCTGTAAATGTAAATAGTTCAATGTACATAGCCCATAGAGCACATAGAGCTTTCTTTTCAACATTGGTAACACTTGTGGACACTTACCAAAATGTTGTATAGATAGATTCCATTGTTTTTGTTTTTAGTTTTTATGATTTATGGCATGATAACTGTGTAATTCTGCACTAAAGACATGTTTGTGCTGTTTCCAGAGAGGCGCAGGACTTAAATATCACAGTGAAAATCAAGGCTGCAGAGAGAAAAACGTGACAGGAGCGAGAAACGCCCGGGGCTCAGAGAGATGAATTTGACTGACAGCATTTTTTTCTCACGATAATATTATTATTGTGAATTATTTTGTGCAGTGGAAATGTGATATCGTGACAGCCCTGATTTGGATATTCCCAAGCAGGAGGCTGCCACACCGACCCGTTGTAGTTAATGGCCCAACACTATACTGTGGTGTGTGATCATACCAGGCACTGTGCTCTCGCGGTGAAGATCTGCAGGTATCTCAGGGCAGCCGCCATGAGGCACACGACTGTGGTCAGAGCGTTCAGAGCGCACAGCGCAAACAAGACTTTCTGGGAGACAAGGGAGACACAGATAGAACTATTTTATCCGTTGTGCACAGTCAGAAAACAGACCAAGGGTTGTACTGCACCCAGTGCAGCGTGCACGGTGCAGAAATGGACGAGGGTTTTATCAAACAAGGCAGGAGGGGTGTTGATTTCTTTGCAGGAGGTTATATCATCTCAGACGCTACATTAATCAGAGACGTTTGAAAATCCGGCCCTGTGTCCGGCTCAACGTCACCACACTGAGCATAAACCAACATTTGGTCGCTCCACAAAACAAGCACGAGCTGAGTAGGTGGAAGAAGATGTCACATCATAAGAAATATACATTATGTATTGTGTGTGTGTGTGTGTGTATATAGGCACGAGGCAAAACCCTTTTGATTTTCTATCGTATAAAAGAAGGAATGCCATTTCACTCAATATCAAACACATAAATAAATAAATCTGGCCATTAATAAAAATCCTGAAATAAACTATATATATGTAGATATATAAATGAGTCAATATACTTTGATCAATACATGTATAAATAAAAAGGTTTTTATTTATTTTGTAAAAAGGAAGTTTTGCAAAGGACTGCTTCTATGTATTTAAAGAGACTTTAACTTCATAATGCCATTTATTTCTCAGCTCTTTTGTTGTATTCACAAGAATGGAGCGTGGTCATCTCACAGATTCAGACCACACATCCTGAAATAATGACCCATTTACCAATTGAACTGTGGCTTATGTATTTACAGTATATCTATATATCTATTATTTATTATTTATTCATTTCAGGATTTATTTTGTAGCTATTTCTATGTATTTATTATGTATTCATGTATTTAATATTGAATCACATAGAATTCTACAGTAACCTTGGAAATCTTCACACAGCTTATACGAATTGAGGACAATTTGTGTGCTGCTTTCTGTTTTCTTACTCCTGATGAAATCTTTTGTGGTTAATTACAGAGAAGAACAGACATCCAAATGAGGCAGCACCATTTTTGGGTCTTGGACTGACGATAGACCACAATCTCCTGCCACTTTCATCCACAAGAGCGACTATGGAATAACGCTTTACATGTAATTAACTATTCGGATCAGACACCTTTGCCAAAGAGAATGTGTGTTTGAATCAGCATAAAGAACAACCGTTTAGTGGTGGGCTCCCAGTGAACACAGCAGTGATTGTATGGAGGTGTGCACCTTGAGCAGGACCCTCATGGTGCCGCAGGAGTGGGCGGGGTGGAGCTCCAGCAGCTTCTCTTCGGGACATTTGGAGCTGGGGGAGAGGGAGCAGCAGTAACACACATCTCCAGCCTCACTCTGAAACAACACACACACACACACACACACACACACACACACACACACAGGGTTGATTTCTGAATTTCAGAAAGATCAAGGTCTCTTCTTCATATACAGCTTAAATAATAAGTAGTATGCTAAGCAGCTAAATCAAGCAGCTACCTACAACCACAGACTGTATGTAAGAAGGGATTCGACACATTCTAATAACCGATGTACTGACGGTGACAAGAATATATCAGGACCCTTGCTGTGGATGTTTGTGGTCCCGAGAGGCTGAATCCTAAATATTATGGTGCCCCCCCCCCCTAACCTTTAATGATATTTTTTCTCCCCTGTTTACAGTCCTTATCAGTGGCGCCCAGCCAATAGAAGGCCACGGGGCCTGGCCCCACCCACCTTGAGCCACAAAAAATATATAATAATAATAATATTATAATTTTTATTTTTTTTAATAATATTAATAAATTATACAAATTGTCAATATTTGTGTTTTTGAGCTATGTAATATGGCCAGTAATATTTGTAAAATAGGATATCTGCAAAAAATAAATGCTTTTCCTGCTTGTCCTCTCCGCTGGTGCACCTCTCAGCTGTCCCCGTGCACGTCTCTACTGCGCGTGCACGTGCTGGGGCCAGATCGATTTGGCCCAAGGAAGACGGGTCTAATAAGCAGCTTAGCCAATCACTGATTAAAGAAATAAATGAGTGACTTACAATTTAGCCAATCAGCGCCCTAAAAAAGACTTCCGGGAGGGCCAGATGAGAATGGCCCTCCCGGAAGTCTTTTTCTCCCGGAGTGCCCATGTCTAGTTCTCATCTCGTGTGTTCTCGCTACCCAGCTGGACAGCGGTCACCGGCTTGCGGTAAAGAAACACAACGAGGAGGTGGATAAAAACATTTTATCAAAAATAATTGATTGTGTCAAGTTTTGTGGGGCTTTTGAGTTGGCTTTGCGTGGGCATGACGAGACTGACTCCTCGGACAACCCTGGCGTGTTCAAGGGACTGGTGGATTTAGTTGCGTCCCTCGACGGTGTGCTGGAGGAGCACCTGGAGACAGCCAGCATTTTTAAAGGGACGTCGAAGACTGTACAAAATGAGCTGTTGGACTGCATGCTGTCGGTTGTAAGGGATTACATTCTGGAGGAAGTAAAGAACGCTGATTTTATCGCCATTCAAGCAGACGAGACAACGGACATTTCCACCCACTCAATGCTAACGGTAACGTACAAGAGCGTTTTAATGCTCTGGCTATGCTCTCCATGGAGAAGGAACTTGTCAGGGACATGCTTGACTTCAATAAGAAGGTCATTGAGAGGTTTGCCACTCAGAAGAGCAAAGTTCCTTTACAAATAACTGTCATAAAAACATGCCGGTTTCCTCACCGCATTGATTGGGTGTTTCTCCAACAAACAAGGTTCATAGGGGCATCTTCAAATATACTTGTTCTATTCGACTATACATGATATTTATATTTTATTCTAATATATTCATGATATTTATAATGTATATTTATGATTATATGGTATTTATATATCATATTATACTGAATATTATTATTATATGATATATATATATATGAATATACTGAATTGTATGAATAAGATGTCCTTATTATGTCAGTGTTGGAATAAATGATAACAATGTAACTGCAAAGTACTAATGCGTTTTTGATACCTTTTTTTTGGTTGGCATTGAATTATACTATTTGCTGAAATTGATTGGATGGCCCTACCCAAAAACAAATCCACCAGCCGCCACTGGTCCTTATGCTAAGCTAGGCTAACCGCATCTGCTGAAATTATGAACAAATCACACTTTGGAAAGATTCAGGTGTGATATGGAAGGAAGGAAGGAAGGATAGAAAGAAAGAAGGGAAAGAAAGACGTGCCGTCTAAAATATAAAATATAAAATATGGAACTATGTATATGCTATATGACATCGTCATTTTAAAACTTTTCAGCGCAAGGCGCGGAGTCCCACCGTTCGTCAATGTCACACTTGGGCCCAGGCAGCCAATCAAATGGAGTTGGAGGTGTTACCTCCACTTCCTTCCTGCTTCAAGGCCGGTAGATGTAGAGGAGAATGCAAACAGAAGGTTGACATTAGTGGTATTTAACTACAATGAACTACCGGTATATAATTCACTGGCACATCAACGGCAGGAGCTTTTTCCCCTTCCTCTAATCCTCTAACAAAGGCTCTTGCGGTTGCATGAAACATGAAAAGAAAAAACATGAAGACCGACAAAAAGATGTGTGGAGACCAGAGTGACGGTGACAGAGAGGGCAGTGGAGGCCTGGCAGAGGGAGGAAGGAAAGACAACACAACAGCAGGAAGAGTCAAAAGGTCACACGGAGGAGCTCTGGCCCGGAGAACAAGACTCATCACATTCCCTGCAGCCCGATCTGCAAAGATCTCGTGTTACCAGGTGTCAAAAATAGTTGATATCCCAGGGAAGCTGCATTAAATGAGGGAATACATGTTCGGCATGTAAATTAGGCTAAAGGGACATAAAGCGTATAATTATAGTTTAACGGATGAAATCTAATAATCATTTTAAAGCAAGCGTGTATTACATAACAAATGTAAAGTGATTTTAACAAATGTAAACCTGATAATAATAATAATATGTGTATCTGAGTATAGTGCAGTCTGAGTGTAGAAAGTACGGAGAAAGAGGAAGTAAGCAGGGTGTTGGCTTCAAGGGATGGAGAAATAACGGTGGTTGAGAAGAAAAGACACAAAGCACAATAATGATGAAGGATGAGATCAATAATCATTTTATAAGCAAATGTCTACTAAGTAAAATGATTAACAACTGTAACTGTGATTATTATAACTAATCTGTGTTATAAATGTGAGTGTAGGAAAAGGGGAAGTACAACAGATGTTGAACACCCAGACACGCGCAGAGCTTGATTAAGTAAGCGCCCAGACAGGGAAGTTGGGGTGATTTCCTCATGCATACACAAACAAAAGTTTGGTACTTTTCAAAGCACATGCACCAAATCAATGATGTTATGTTAATCATGGGCTGAGGGAGGACGTGTTGGGGAAGAGGGGGGAGAGACGGGAGAGGCAGCCCAAAAGTGTTATAAAAGAAGTAACTTGCAAACAGCAAGACGGGATTTCTACACGAGCCGTCCAGACGCTCTGAGAAGAAGATACGGACGATTGCAACTGAAGTATTCGAGGACTTTGTCTCTGTTCACGAAAAGAAGACCGCTGTTCGTGGACAAAGATTGAAAGACGGAGATTTTCCTCTCCCCACTGCTCGACTTTAACAACTGAACAACAGAGGAACGCGGCAGTCCTAGAAAGACTTTGTACTGAGCCTTGAGGACCGTTGAACGGACTCCGCTGCGGGAGCAGGAGGACCGAGGGTCTGGCCAGACCTTCGCTCCTAACAACTCCAAAAGAACCTTTTCATCACACCATTGAAATCCAGCTCCCACCGGGCCGTCTCGGCATCTATAAACTAATGAGTATAATCTAATTTAAATTTAAAGTAAATTTCTCAAGTGCATTTATTTGCTTAAGTAGTAAAAGTTCCTCGTGGCAGTAAAAAGTTAAATCCATTGTATGTCTAACAACTGAGTTCTGTAAGGTTATCCAAGAAGACCGAATCCACTTAACAATCCCTTACGGTTTTAGAAGTAATCGTAGCCGTTAAAACCTAACCTGGCATTTACCAAGAGCACGGATCCAGAAGAGGGAAGCTGCCATAACCGACACGACTGGTAGGAGCGCCCAGGGCCAGGGTGGCCTCTCGGCCGAGTGCACTCAGACCGGAGGAAGCAGGGTAGACGTCGGGAGTAACGGCAGTTAGCAGAGCCAGACGAGTTCCCTCGCAAGAACACCAGCTCGACAATCTTTTAATAGAGAGCTGAGTCAGTAAGTAGCCCCGTATCGGGCCAGAAGTACCCCAGGATCTAACACAGGTCAAAGCCAAGAGTGACGCTGTGCAATGCGCCCAATGACACACTGCAGACGTAGTGATACTGTGTGTTCAAGGAAGACGAAATATACAGCCTGAGCCGTCTGTTGCAGGCCACATTTTGTTCTTCGTCGTGGCTTTAAAAACTGACAACAATAGAAAAGTTTGATCTCATTTTGAACCGAGGTATCTACGGATTTATTCCATACCCCGATATGTTATAATCCACTGAAGTTACAAGAGAAATAAATATCAGTTTTTGTTATTATTTCGCCGCCATCTTGACTGGGAGGCGGGAAGGGACAGTCGAGTGGGATTCAACTCTTTGTTTGGGAGGGAAGAGAGAAAAAATGATTGTCTCCATTAGTCACAAAAACCTAGGAAAACAGGGTCCAGGTTGAAAAACAGACTGTATATAAGAAGTGGACGTGGTCATCGTGACGTCACCCATTGGTTTGTGGACTGGCGTTTTGAAGCCTCGAGTTCTGGACTAGGGCCTTTGGGATTAGGGCCTTTCTCATAGACTTCTATATAAGACTTATTTTTGCAACCAGAGGAGTCGCCCCTGCTGGTCAGTGGAGAATGCACGTTTTAAGACACTTCTGCATCGGCCTCAGTGAACTGGTTCAACATGGAATACATCACACCAGGAAGGATGATCCCATTGACTCTCCACAGGAGGAACAGAGTGAAGCAGATACGCCGTGAAGGAGGGAGGATGCAGGAAATCTACAAAACCAGACAAGACACAAAACGGGTAACAGCCTCACCAGTTGGCAGCTGGTCATACTGGACACCAGCTGGGCTCCCTGGCAGCACAGGATGAATCCAGCCAGGTTAAGGAGCACACACACCAAAGACAGCAGGACAAAGACATTGACCTGGAGATGGAGGGGCGGGGAGAGAGAGAGAGAGGGGGGGGGGATGAAAAAGGAAGGGAACATGGATTATTGTGGTTTGGACACGTGTGTTTGACCCCTGTGGACATATTCTGTAGAAATAGATTGAATAAACATGATGAGAACACATGGTGAGAGACGGTGACATGACAGTGAGAGAGGTGAAATGACCTTCGATCTGGACATAGTCAAACTGAAATCGGGCATTTTTGCAGAAGAAGGAATGTTCACATGTCTATTTTAACATTAAACTTTTTTAACAAAACATCTCCAGGACTTTGATGCAAACGTTCATGAGTATACATTGTCTGAAACATCTGAAAGAATCCATGTGAAACTCTTCAGTATATCTTAAGCTTGAAATTCACTTTTTTCTCCATATCAGCCACTGTGGTTAGTGGTTTTCCCAAATATTCACAAGCCACAAAAAGTTCTAAAGACACAATTTTAAAGTAAATTTCTTTTTTGTTTGGTGAGGTTTCTGGGCTGCCGGGGCCAGGAGCATTGGAAAACATCCGGGGCCCGTCCACTCCACTGGTAGAGATCGGCGTCAAGTTAAAAGTACAGTGAGGGATCCTGGTCTTTCTCGAGCCATGTCTTGTGAAACACTTTCCCAGGTGAAGACACGGCATTGCGCACATTTACATGTCTTAAATAAGCACAAGCTGAGTCTGGCGTAACGCCGCGCAGAGTACACGGTGATATTCAGTGACGTCACTGATTTGCCTGAAGTTCTATTTCATCCTTACTGACCGCCAGAGGCAGTGCTTAACACTGGATATCTTCCGTCGCGCGCATGCGCAGGTCAAATATTTATATCAACAAAGTCACGTGTGACCTCGGATGACCCCCGTCGTCTATAAGTTCCGGTGTCATCCTGAGCTCAGTCCTTTTTTTCTTCTCGCGACGCAGGTTAGCTACCATGGTAGCATAAACAAGGATGTGTCTACGATCAAGACATATTAGAGCTCGTCGCTGTAGCCTTGTGACTACCGGTCGGAGTTGCGGTTCTCTCGCCCTCCAAAGGCTGCGACGAGCTGTCCCTCTTCGGAGGGAACGGTGTGTTCGCCGTTCGGACATCGAGCCCCGGACTGGTGGACGCCCCTATCATCGGTCGTCACCAGTCTGATAAGGGCCAGCTAAGTCGTGATGACAGCAATCGGTAAGATCGATTAACATTGTTTTCTATAACAGTTGTTTGTTCCACGGTTGGCAGAGCGCTTCCGCTCTAATTAATCGAGTGGCGCGCTAACGAGAGCGTAGAATTACGCTGTCGGCCCGCCCTTCACAGTGTTACGGCTATCACAGTTAGCAGAGTGTTCCTGCTCAGGCAAACTTTGTGAGACACTAGATCCGCATTGGCGTTGTGTACATGGAGATTTAATCGTTACATCTGACGTAATTCGCAGTTAGCAGTGTCTTCACTCAGGCTAACTTGGATGCTAGCTGGGACTGCGTCCATCAACTTTGTAAACATTACGGCCTTCACAGTTAACAGAGCGTCCTCGCTCAGGTTAACTCAGTGGGAAACTAGCTAAACAAAGCTGATACTGGGGCTGTAGCCATCAACTTTGTATCCTTACGGCTGTCACAGTTAACAGAGCGTCCTCGCTCAGGTTAACTCAGTGGGAAACTAGCTAAACAAAGCTGATACTGGGGCTGTGGCCATCAACTTTGTATCCTTACAGCTGTCACAGTTAACAGAGAGTCCCCGCTCAGGTTAACTCAGTGGGAAACTAGCTAAACAAAGCTGGTACTGGGGCTGTGGCCATCAACTTTGTAGCATTACAACGATCACAGTTAGCGGAATGTGCTCGCTCAGGCTAACTCGGTGAATGCTAGTTATACTAAATCAACATTGAGGTTGTGCCCATTGATGGTTTTTACGCATTACGGCTGTCGAGTGGGACTGGTGGGACACCAATATCGGCAGCAACTATCTTAGTGAAGAGTGTCCTCGCTCCCCTCTCACTGTACGGACTGTGTTCTTTTTTGTCCGTTTTTTACGGTAGCAGAGTGCTCTCGCTCAAGCTAACTGGTGGGACACCAATATCGGCAGCAACTATCTTAGTGAAGAGTGTCCTCGCTCCCCTCTCACTGTACAGACTGTGTTCTTTTTTGTCCGTTTTTTACGGTAGCAGAGTGCTCTCGCTCAAGCTAACTGGGGGGACACTAATATCTGCAGCAACTATCTTAGTGAAGAGAGTGAGCTTAGAGAGTGTCCTCGCCCCTCTCACTATAAGGACTTTGCCTGACCTGTTTCCACAGTAGCAGAGTGCTCTCGCTCAGGCTAACTGGTGGGTCACCAATATCCGCAGCGGCTGGCCAAGGGAAGAGTGTCCGAAGGATCACTCGCCACTGACTGCCCCCTGCCTGTTCTCTCAACATTCAGCAGAGCGCTCCTGCTCGGACTGATTTGGAATTCCGCATAAACTAGTGGGACAAGGGTTCCACCAGAATCGCGGCCATGTTAAACTCTCCCGGCTGTAGGACCTGTATAGCTCCTCTTCAGCCGGAGGACGGCCCTGACCTCTTGCCCTAGCAGGGAGAACCCAGGCAGGACCTGCGGCATCACGCCTTGAGCAGTAAGGTCTGCTAGGCTAGCCGAAGTGGAACACCTGATGCGGGAGGTCTACCTCCCCCTGTCAGGGTAGCTGAATCCAGCCCAACCTACCCTGGTCATTTGTATGGCGCTTGCACGCCGGGCATACACAGCAGCTGGAACATCCACCTGTGAGTGCCTTCTTCAGGCACCTTCCCGCCCTCACCACCTTTTCTGTTCCTCCCTCCGAGGAATATCTGAGGGAGTTGCGTGCATGGTGGAGACACCAGGGCTCTCTCCCGCCTTACATCAGACCATGCAGGAGGTGGCAAATCTGGCCTTGCACGTATGCCAGCCAGTTACGCTGATGGACTATGGCGTCCATCAGTTTCCCCTGAGGAGACTCTGAGGCCCGATGCCAGGTGCCCTCGACCCAATGTCGGGTCAAAGATGACCTGCTATCCAGGGCTTATGACACAGCAGCGCTGTGCACCGTATCGACAACTCCCTCTCCCACCTCATGCTTTCCCTCGCAGATTCTCTGCAGCGGGCTACTTCGACGCTTCTGCTCAGTGATGCTTCATTGCAGGCGTTTGCGCTCATATCGAGGGAACGTGGATGTATGATGTCCACCCTGGTTCAGACTCGCCGCCAGGTTTGGCTGGCGCAGTCACCCCTATCTGAGACATGTAGGAGGACCCTCCATACTGTCCCAGTGGAACCTGGTGAGCTGTTCGAGTCAGCTGGTGTACAGGCGCTTCAGCGGACTGTTAGAGCTAGCCAGACCAGGCAGCAGTTCTCTGGTCTTTGCAGGGACATGCCTGCACCCCCAGACCTAGGGGTCCCACTTTTGGCCCACAAGGCCGTTTTCTCAGCCTCCAGCTTACCCTAGTAGCCGCAACAGGCCTCGGCGTCCTGCTGAGAGGCCGGACCGCTACCTATACAACCCTACTTATGTCCCCGTCCCCCCCGGCAGGGGTGCCAGGAGATGTCTCCAGGCCGGCTGTCGGGGTTCTTTCTCCCATCAGCGGATTTCCAAGGGAGAGTGGTTCACGTCTATCGACGCCTGTTCCCATGGTGCATCACCACAACTTTCAGTCCTGGGTGCTTCCATTCGGACTCTCCCGTCTCCCCATGGGTGTTCACAGTGTGTTACTGCTGTCCTTTCCCCGTGAACATACTGCCGTACTTAGACGACTGGCTGACCTAGGCGCCGTCCCGGCTTCAGGCGCCACAGGATACTGCTCGCCTTCTCTCACGTGGCCTGGTGGGCCTCAAGGTGAACATGGAGAGGAGCTACCTGAGCCCTTCTCAGAGCATAACCTTCATTAGTGTGGCCCTATGAGGGCCTGTCTGTCGCCCCAGTGCGGATGGCTGAACAGCCTTCACTTGGATGCCAAGTCGCACAGATACAGGGCAATAATATTATCGAAACAGTGCCTATTCACTATCCCCATGGAGGGAGTGCATATCTGGCGAACAGTGTCCCAGGAACCGAGCCGCAGGGGCTCGGTTCCATTCCACCAGGAGATTGTCACAACAGATACCTGCCTCTCAAGGCGGGGTGCAGTGTGACAGAACAGGACAGCCTGGGGGCAGTTGTCTGCTGAAAGACCGCAGGTCCAGGTTCTAGAGCTAGCGCTCGAGCACTTCCTTCCATGTTTGAAGGGGAAGCATGTGCTTGTCCGGTGGACAGCACCTCTGCTGTGATTTCCCATGAACTATCGATGGGGCACCAGATCTGCAGAAGTTGCTATGGGGATCACCATGGCCTTCTGACTTGGGAGGCCCCTCGCCTGACCAGCCTGGGGGCAATGTACCCACCAGGAGAATGGAACACGGTTGTGGTTTTCCTGTTCCGTTACAAGCCTCCACCGTGAGAGTGGCGGCTGCATCCAGACGTGTCGACCCACTGCCCCCACTGGGTCTCCCTGACGGAGAGGACCAGCCCTCTGGGTCAAGATGCCCTGGCTCACACGTGGCCAGAGGATCTTCTTATGCCTTTCCACCATCCCTCTGCTTTTGCTATGAGCTTGTCAGAGTTCTTCCCCGACAGGAGGGATCTCCTGTCGCAACTAGAGGGTCGGATTTGGCATTCCAATCCCTGCCGCCTTCAATTAGGGGTCACGGGAGGGCCCGACCGGATGCTGAGTGGCTGCATAGAACCAGTCTGACGGACTATTCTGAATGCCAGTGCGCGGTCTACCTGCCTGCAGTACAAGAAACAGGTGGAAGCTGTTCTCCGACTGGTGTGCGGCTCAGAACATGGTCCCAGTACAGCGCCCCGTGCCTGCTGTACTGAGTTTCTACAGTCCCTCCTGGATAAGGGCCGGTCTCCCCTGCATGGGACCTACCCTTGGTACTGGACACCTTATGCTTGTCTCCTTTTGAACCCCTGGCACAGGCGGAGCCGAGATGGCTATCCGCAAGACGGTTTTCTCCTTGCTGTCAATTCAGCTCAATGTGGGGGCGAGCTGCATGCCCTATCAGTGGAAGAATCATGTCTGAGGTGGAACTCAGATGGCTTGGGTGTCACTTTCTGGCCTAAGGCAGTGTTTCTCCCAAGGGGGTGGATACGTTCACATATAAACCGGCCTATCCAGCTGGCAAAGTTGACCCCCCCTCCCCCATCGGGAGAGGAGAGGTCAAGGCTGCTGTGCCCAGTGTGGGCCCTCAGAACTTATGTGGAAGCCACCGCCTGCATAGTCAGTTATGGTGAGCCTAAGAAGGGCTGTGCTCCTTTAAAAAAAAAGAAGAAACAGCACCTGTCCTACTGGATAGTGGAGGCCATTGCCGATACATACAAGGCGAGCAGCTGCGCTCGGCCATCCGGGGTGAAGGGTCACTACCAAGAGTGTCTCCACACCGAGGGTAGGCCTGAGTGGTGTGCCTGTGGGGGATATATGTGCGGCGGCCTCATGGGCATCACCGAGCACATTCACCAAACACTACAGAGTTAACGTTGCCAACCCTCACCCACTGGGGAGGGTTCTTGGCCAATTTTCTCTGCCGGAGCTATAAGGGGTAGTTACTGTGCTTCCTCGTGACTCTTTTGGTATAAGTCATCCAGTGTTAAGCACTGCCTCTGGCGGTCAGTAAGGATGAAATAGAACGAAAGTTACGAATGTAACTACGGTTCTATGAATCCTGGATGACCGCCAGAGTTCTTGGTCACTCGGAATCCCGTGAACTCGCGAGAAGATTCCATAGGACTGAGCTCAGGATGACACCGGAACTTATAGACGACGGGGGTCATCCGAGGTCACACGTGACTTTGTTGATATAAATATTCGACCTGCGCATGCGCGCGACGGAAGATATCCACTGTTAAGCACTGCCTCTGGCGGTCATCCAGGATTCATAGACCCGTAGTTACATTCGTAACTTTCAATTTAAGCACACTAGTCAAACAACTTAAAGGAACATATGTTCGAGAATGGCACACCTGGTCTGCCATAAAAGTGTCATTTTTGTGCACTCTTTGAGCGATTGCAAGAAGAGTTCAGATTTGAATGATGTGAAGCGTGACTACAGGTGTGGCTGTATGATCCATAAGGAATGGAACATGTGTAACGATCCAGTCTATGAGTATAGGATGACGTCTTCTGTATTGATTGTGTTTGCTGGATATCTGATGATTGTTGGTTCCGCGCTGTTAGGATCCACTGGCAGACTTGAGAAAAAGCTGATCTTCTCTGCTCATAGCTCTGAATAGCATTTACGGCTAACTGGCTTGGCCAGTTGCTGTTAGCACAACAGCTATTCAGAGCTATGAGCAACAACAGTTATTGCCTCATTGCTTTTCGTTTGGTAGCCGTGAGAGACCTTAGTCTGTAATGCAAGTATGTCTGCATGAAAAGATGTACAAAGATATATTATATATTCACTAATGCTAATCGCGGTTAGCATTTCCCCATTGGCCGTAAAGTGAGTCGGACATGTACTGTTAAAAGCATCTTGCCGTTCAACCTTTTTTGTTAACAGTCCTCGTGAGAGGTAGGTCAAAGGTACTTCATCCATATTGTAGCGACCCTGTCAGTAACAGCTGGTAGCAGAGGGGTTGCTGGTAGCAACTGTTCTGTGTCGGGAGCTAGGAAATGTTGTGTTAGACCGGAACCGGAAGTTGCAGTTGTTGTGGCGGAGAAAAGCTACGGAAAAATCCGTATATAAAGCACACCGGACTATAAGCGCCTCAAAGCGTGGGGTAAAAAGTAGCGGCTTATAGTCCGAAAAGTACGGTATTAATAAGAGCACCCACATAAGAACTCGCACTCTCAGAGCGCTAGATATATTGAGAATTTATGAATGATTCTCTCAAATCTGCAATGGGAGGCAGACATAATTAAGTTTTGCACATTTGTTACATTATCTTTCAGAATAAAGTGATCCTTGTGAAATACTGATTTCTGATTTATTGACCTTGTGGAGTTTAAAGATAAGCTGACGGAGTAAGTTATCATGATAGTTACCGAATGATAGAGTAGAAATAACCCCCAAACAAGATGGATTTGGCCAAAATGATAACTCAAAGCTTAAAAACAGTCGTCCACAAACCAATGGGTGACGTCAGGTTGACTTTGTCCACTCCCAGGGACTACAGTCTATGGTTCAAGGACAGGAGGACACACACCGACTTATAAATAGCTGTCTCCACCCGTCTGACAAAATAGTCTCAAGTCAAAGGTACACTGTCTCATTCTCTCACACCACCAGCTTCACCTTACACAACCGCGGGCCATCAATGAGCTCTCTCCGTGCTCTGAATACTTGATTACATTCTGGCTTAACTGGAAATGCTCGAGGACACAAGTCTGTGTGAATTCCTTCACACTGACTTGTGACGACCCATTAAGCGTGGAAGAAAGAAATGGTCCGCTTTGTTGAGACAGTCTGTCTATCGATCTCCTGCCCTGCGTTTCAGCACCCAGGACAGCAACACACACACACACATCCTCCACACATAACAAATAGCTCTATCCATCTGGGAATAATTCATAATATGCAAGGGATAATGTACAGTGGGCCAGTCATAATGTATAAATCAGTCCCACTCGGTTCGCTCTGCTACAGTCATATCAGGGCCGGATTAAGTTGCTGCTAATGCTAACCTGACATGTCCTGTTGCTGCTGCTTCAAATGAAAAGAACTGGGGAGAACAACGAGGTGGCTTTTATTGTGAAGCAGTCACAGGAAGCGCAGCATTGGATTACTCACAAAGCAGCTCCTGAACCACTGTTTATTGTATCATTAAACACCGTGGTAACCACAGGTGTCGTGATTGACTTCACTATGACTCAATCTCTGCTTGTTGATTAGCATTTTTTCCTTCCGGAGTATGTTTTTCTGAGCTCGGTATATGCTGCCACCTTTTCTCCGTTCACCGTTTATTTCGTGTTCCGGCTGTTCAGATTTCAAAGTATTTAGAAGAAAAACCTATTTCCGCACACTTCTCCATATCTGTCTTTTCTCAGTCTACATCTGATTTGTCCAATCATGTGCGACAGAGAGCCAACAGTCGGCATTGTTTTCGTTTCCCCTGATCACCTCAGCAGGTAATTTCCCTGATGACTTCTCCACCTCTACCATCAGTGGATGGAGCTCTGGAAACCTCCAGACGGGTATGCTCTCCATGGAACATGGTTGGACATCCCTGGGTGATTTGATTCAAATTCAACAGCAACACACTATCATGCAATCATTGCTTTACAGAAGGAAACCAAGACCAAAGCTCACCAGTAACAGCATGGGCCTTCTCCATGTTGTGAGGCCTACGATGCCTGACAGTATGACCTGGAAACAAACGGAGAACATTCATTTTCGTGTGGTGCAACAAAACAAATATACAACACAGAATAAAACAAACAAACACCCATGCACATATCTAACACACTGTAATACAAGAGTCCATGGAGTTCAGTCTATCACTGTACAATCCCACAACCCATTGGTTATCAGTCTGGCGACGGATAAGCCCCTGGGTAGGAGGGGCTACATCTCTGGGGTTCCGGTTTAGCCGGCGGGTATCCGTGCCAGGACTTTCTTCTCCATGCCCTGCTTGTTGTTTACTTTTCCGATTTGCAACTTGAGATGCGAGACTGTAGTTGGAGTCGAGAGACGACCAGATTGTTTCACATGGCAATTTTAAAACAATAAAAAAAGCTAAATCATCGTCAGACGATAGCTGGTTTGGTTACGAGATTGCATTTTGCCGAATGCCTTCCGCCTCTTCTGCCCACTGTGTACCTGCATTCGACCGAAGCAGAAACAAACAGAAACCAAAACACTTCCGAAATCAATATCTTGTTGCAGATCCTGATCGTGAAATAGAGGAATCAACAGGAGAGGGCTACTCCTTGCAGAGAACAACAGTTTGACATACAGGGTCACTCCAGGTTTCCTCGCCTTCCGAGTTGGCACCCCCACGGTGTTGTCAAGAGTGGACAGGACCACAAATTATGTCTTGTCCAGGTTGAGAATGAGTGGGAGTTGGACATCCTCTGCGAGATCAGGCAAGCATCAACATCAAATAGCTGGGTTTCATTGGCAACGGAGTGATAGGAGAAGCCATGCAATGTAAGAGAGCACCAAGTGTACTTTAAGGAAAGGAGGATATCGTGGTTCACTGGTTCAAATGCAGCAGATTCGACTCACTTTTGGTAGCAGGTCCTATTCTCTATGCTGTGTTTCCCCTGGGAATCCCCCTCGACATATGAGGGATTCTCAGCTGGTTGATCATATGAATTGAACTCTTTTGTACCACAGTTGTTCCTTTCGTCATTTTGAGTTCAAAGGGCCATTTCCTGGAATGTGGGACAATGGTCGTAAATAGGGGTCGGTACCATAAATTGGCCAGATTTCCTTTGGTGTCTTCCTCGAGCCTTTCAGGCCGTTTCCTGCCTCATGAGATCAGAGCTCTGCATAAAAACTGAAGTCACCATTCGCTACAATCTTGCTTGAATGAACCCTAGTTTCTGTCTTCTACAGGAAACAGATCTGAACGTCTAAAACTGAAAAACAAAATGGATAGATTAAGTTTTTTCTTCATCATACCAGCAACCTCAGAGGAACTCAGGAAAGCCTTCTTCTCTAACAACGTGTCACCTGTTACTGATAGCTACCCAGTGTGCGGAGGAAGCATTAAGTTGTACTCATTTACTCTGGTTCTCTATGCGTCGCAACATTACTCCACTGTTTGTTTCAGTCTTTACTGCAAAACTTCACCTCAGTGAGTCCACGACTTGCCCAAAGTTGGTTTAATATATAGAGAGGTTAGCCCGCGACAACGGTCGCAATGGCAACAGTCCACATAAAAATGCCCGCTGCTCTGACCGTCCTGCTACACTGATTTAAATGGGAATGTTTTTTCTATTACTATTCTATTTCTATGAGCTACACACCTCCAGCTATAGACCTATACGCCTGATTAACTGTGACCTAAAAAACATTAATGAAGCACAGATCTTTATCAATCCATCCAGACCAACCAGAGTTCATAAGGACTCATCCTCCAACACGTGGCCTCTATTCTACCTCATCACTTTATCCCAGAGAAAACACTTCAACACCATAATTCCACCACTGGATGCAAACAAGGTCTTTGATAAAGTCAACCGGACATTTCTTTTCATAACCCTCAAAGAATGTGTTTGTGGGGAGTCGTTCATTTCATGGATGAAAACTCTTTACAACTCACCATCTTCATCAGTTAATAAGCAACAATCACACCTCTCAGCGCTTCACAATGCAGCGGGAGACAAGACAAGCATGTCCACTTTCTCCATTATCCAACCATTTTTAATCGAAATTGATAAAGTCGGAAGAACACTCATATCACAGGCATACAAGCAAGACATTTTCACCACAAAATAAAAAGAAACTATTTGTTTCTATGACCCCATTTCAACCTGCATCACATTGATTCAACGCTCTAGACTCCATAACAAAATCCTACTGGAGACATAACAAACTCTAATAAATAATAAATACATCATAAGTTATCCGTTCTGCAAAAATCGAAAGACCAACCTGTCCGAAAGTTAAGATCCTCTGTATAGACTCATGTGGTTACCATATTTAAAAGATTCCCACTTACATTTTCTCATTTAACGTACAGTAACTGGAAGATGTTATTACAATATTATTTCTTCCTTTTTTGTTTTGTAATCTATCATGTTAAGTTCTGCAAATTACGTTGTTTTCTTAGTCTTCCATTTTGTATTTTCCACCATTCTACACATCCACAGCTCCCTCCTCCCTCCGCTATAATACAGTCCACCACCTTCCGTGTTCGGCTGCCGCCAAGCATACTGAACTACTACATCACTGCCGTACTGTAACACAATACGCATTCTATACTGTGTAACACCCGGCGTGAAACACAGGAATGTTGCTGCAGAGGCTGCAGAGCTGGAGCGGATAGGCTTTGTCCGTAAATAGCTTTGAATTGATGGATATATATAATACGAGCCAAGAGGAGATCTGCTGCAGGAGGTGAGGGAATGTAAAGGCTGGAGGTGCAGCTAGAATGAGACGATGTGTGAGTGGAAGACGAGCCGGTGGGACACTGGGAGGGGGGGATTTTAACAGCAACACTCACTGGATATAATGTCATATAATTCAACCAGTGATCAAAAAGGGTTGACAGTTTAGCCACTCAAAGGAATAGTCCAGTGTTTTGAGCTGGAATGAGCTTTGTTTGCCATCGTCCCGCTGTGTTTCCATGGTGTGTTAAACCTAGCTTTGAATATAGACTGGGAGTAAGAGGAAAATGCTGGCTCAGTTCCATCAAAAGTGAAATCATGCACACCTGTCCCGCATTCCCATCTTGCTTAAAGGCAGGATTGGTAATCTTGAAAAATGAACAAGATTACGTTACATTTAAAAAATGATCCAACCTGGCAACCCAGCCCAGTGTTGCCAACTCTGTTCCAATAAAAGCAGCTAGCAGCACCAGCTCCAAAGAAATGTTGAATCTAGCAAGACAGTCGCCAAGTCAGCAACACTGCTTTCAGGATGTAATGACAATGTCAACAAAAATGTTTTTTTTAATTGCAAAATATTACAAACCAGCCTTTATTGAGTAAAAATATGAATGTAAAGGCAGCCATCATGTTTTGTTGAGGAGTTTGCAATGAAAAAGAAAACGAGCACAGCTTTGAATCCTTTCGACGATTATTCCATTCAGCACCTTCTTTATCTGTATTGTTCATTTCATGGTAGCTGCGTCGAGTGCAGAGTCTATCTCCAAGTTAAGCACCAAGTCTAGTAAGTCAAGCTGCATGTCTTCCGGGTCTCTGAATGATAAAATGACATTCACATTCAAAGAAGTCAAACCAACAAGTCCTGTCAAGGCAAGTTGTACATCAGTCTAGGCAAGTCAAGTCTCAAGTCTCTCTCAGCAGCCTACAAGTCAGACTGCAAGTTGTAAAGTCTCAGTTCATCCAGACTACCTGCATCACTTTAGCTGGAGGCCAAAATGAAAGCAGGAGCACCTGGACTGTTGCCCTCATCCCACAGAAAAACAACTTTGTGTTACTAACTACTAACAGTAAACAGTGAAAGCCCAGTAGGTCATAGTCGAAGCCGGTCTGTAAACTGTGATGTCATTTTATAAATATGTGGCTTTGTTTACTCGTCCAAATAAGTTTGAACAATCTGCTGGTACAGCCTATCAGACTGTCCCACTGCTGGTGGTTGTTGATCTGACAGTCATCTTCACAGCAGTCAGGAGCCCGAGAACTGCGCAGATTCAGTTTCATATTAATACCAGACTGAGTCACAGTTTTAATGGAATTCATGGAAAACAGTCATATGCTTTGGCGTTATTACATCATTATATAGTGGTGGTTTTCCGTTTTGAAAAGGTAAATATAACACGTGTGTCACTGTTTATTTATTTATATCTAGATATAAATAAATAAACAGTGACACACGTGTTATATTGTATACATATATAATATAACGTGTTATATTATATACATTATGTTATATACATATAGCTTATGTTGAGCTCTTAGCAAGCGACTGCGACGAAAGTTAAGAGTCACGGTTGAACGTAAAACATGAAACGCCATGCACACCGACGAGTGATACGCGAGCCCGTGGCTAACTCACCGAGGAGCCCGCCCAGAAGGGACAGGAGTTCCGTATAGGGGGCGAGTTGCTGAGGGACAGAGCTCCGAAGCACAGCGCCACCATGGAGCCGCCGAGCAGCACCTGCAACAAGCCCAGCGAGAGCAGCGGCCGCCCGGGCAGCAGCAGCCGAGAACCGCCGCCGCTGCCGCCGGTGATCCGCGAAGAGGCGGACAAGCCACGCGGTCGGTTTCGGTAAGGCTGCTCGGCGAGCGTCGGAGCCCCGATGACCGGACAGCAAGACCCCGGCAGCACCACCGGTAGCGACATCTGAAAGGCTCGACGGGGCGGGATGAAAAAAGAGCACAGAATCCCTCGCTCGGGTTTCTCTTTGAAAGAAGCGTCGTTTTCACGGATTACAGGGTGGATCCTCGCGAGTCCGGTGGAGCTGCTCGGTGCCCCTGTCCAGTTTTAAAATAACACGCTGGCCGAGCCGACAGGGCTCGGATTGACTTTCACATATTTTGGCAGCGGGTTGAGAAAAGCCAGGACGGGGGAGGGGCAGAGCGGGCCATGTGTACCATGTAAACAGGCCTGGGTGTCTTACCTAAATATACCACTCGGAAATAAAGTGTACAGTTGAACGCTGGCATAGCATTGAAAATACAGTCGTTCACATTTGTTTAACATGCATGGGGGGGGGGGGGGGATGTATGTCAAGCCCGTGCCCAAACGTGTGAAGTGCCCAGGCTTGAATAGAAAAAGGGAACCCACACCTCACCCCCTAGCGCACCCCCTTCTACATCCCGACCGGGTTCGAGCACCCCCCCCCCCCCCCTTAATAATAATTTTTTTTTAAAGCAACAGAGCCCATTTACAGCAGCATACAAATCTGACCAATGAGAGAACAGTTTGCTCGCGCGTGGCGTTAGTTTACAATATTTAGTCCGCTGTTAAATGTTGCAGTGTGAACACAAACCGAACAAAGGGGCAACTGCAACATTGTATCATATTAATCCCTGAATCAGAACAAAGCAAACGAACTGAAGGTGTAAAAACGCCCTGAAACACTGCAACAAAGTTTCAATAACTTTCAGTGACACAAGGCGTCACTTTTAAAGAGCAATACGGATGCGAGCACACACGCACAGGCTCAGAGGCAGATTATCACATTTAATTTACAATTAATGACCGACTAATGTAGCCAGGATGTCTTCGGACAAAGCATCGATGCGGCGCGACACAGTGTTGTTGGACACCGGGATCATGTCCAACTTTTTTGCTTCTTTCTGTTCTTTATAATGGATTCTACCATCTCTCTGGCAGCTGGCAAGCACACATCTTCGGCGATTGTGTGCGGTAGCCCCTTTCTCGCTATTCTGTAACCAGATATGAAGCCCGTAGTGCGTCATTTATAGACCCAACACATGAATGAGACTCCAGTTGTTTTTGGCTGTTTTGTAACTCCTCCAATTTCGATTTAAAATATGTAAGGGGCTTTTGACTTGCACTGGCATGCTTGGTGTTCAGGTGGCGACGTAAATAAGAGCTTCAGACTGTTAGCCAGAACCTCACTGCACACCACGCACTGTGGCTTTGGGGAATCTGCGTTGCCAATCCAAGTGAAGCCCAGACACACATACTTTTCATCATATTTCCTCTTTTTTTCCCAGTCTGATGCTCTCTCGTTTCCTCTTCTTTCACCTTGACTCCGCGATGGGCCGATGTGCTCCCGATTTGTCTGTGCTATCCCTTCCTCCTTTTGGTCTCCTCCGTCTCATCTTCCTCTGACTCCTGTTCGATTTCTTCTCCCGGTCTCTCCCCAACGCACCTCTCCGTTCCCCTCGCCTCAGATTCCTCTCTCTCTCTCTGTCCCTCTCCTCTTTTACGACTGATAGCTTCAGATGTCCCACCTGACAGTTTCCCCGATTTCAGCCAGTTTAGCATTTTTAAATTAATGTTACTGAATGCATGAAGTTCGCTGTTAGCTGACGTTAGCTGCACAAGCTAGGCTGGCTAGTGTGTACACTGGCGCCAGGCGGCAAGACTGCCGGAAGGAGCTCAAGTGCATTTATTAAATTGTACGTTTTTAATTTTAAATCTTACAAAGGGGATTTTTATAATTCATGTTTTTATTTTGTGAAAACTCCCACTTTTTAAATTAAAATTATTATTTTTTTAAATATTTAATATTATTACACCATCAGACGCCATTACACTTCTCCTCTCGCGCACCCCCTAGAGGCAGCTCGCGCACCCCCAGGGGTGCGCGCACCACACTTTGGGAATCCCTGCCCTATATATATATATATATATGGTACCCGTATATTTAAATATATATATATATATAAATATATATATATATATATATATATATATATATATATATATGGTACCCGTATATTTAAATATATATATATATAAATATATATATATAAATATATATATATATATATATAAATATATATATATATGTAATATATATATAAATACATATATATATATATATAAATATATATATATGTAATATATATATAAATACATATATATATATATATATGTTGGGATCTAAAGGAGCGTGTTTGGGTTATCAGCATTTAAGAAACTGAATTCTTGACATCAATAGAATTATTGATGTATGTAACAATTATTAATGATTATTAATAAAAACGGGGCACCACCCTGCGAACAGGGACCAATAACCAAACGATAAAACTAAGTCTCATAATTAGTAGTCACTCATAATGTCAATAGTCTGCGTATGACTATACATTCAGTGACAGTGAAGGTTTTTAAGTAAGAGCAAGCCTCCTCTGATGGAATGTCATACTAGGGTGTGAATTCCCCCCCCCCCAAAAAAACTATGGTTCCTGAAGTCACCTGAATGCACCGCTGCAATCTCATTGGCCGAAGGCCAAGAGACCCCAGGACCCCTGTGGTTCAACCACTGTTCTACAAAACTGTCTGCGGATCACACCTCAATGCTTTTCCCCTTCGACCTCGGTTGAGACAGGGAGCACACAACGCTCTCTTCGCCCGGACCCACGTCCAGGCCACAGACGATCCAGCTTTCCCCGCCAGCGCGACGCTGGCCACAAGGAAGCAACGGCCCTTCACCCCGCCTCAAACCCTGTCAGGTCACAAGCCATTTCGCTGGACGAAACAACAGTGTTCCACGCTGAGTAAAGGCCCACTCCGCCCGCGATAACGAATCCGCTTCAGCGATCCGTTCTCCGCTTTTTGCTTCTTTTTCTTTTTGTGCACACTCCGGCAGGAAGACGTCTAATCCTCTCCTGACCGATGATTACCGGGAGACGTACGGACCACGTCGTCTCAGCCGAAGTTAAACTGTCCTCCCTGCAGCGAGGATAGATCACGTCTGCGTTTCGCTCCAGAGCGAGCTCACGCCACGACAACACAGCGCCGGCAAAGCCGCGTTGCAAGCAAGCTCCCCCTGCTCCCCCTTCCCGACGAGGAAAACGGACCGCTTTGCCACGAACACACTTCAACGTTGCAACGACGCATCGACAAGTAAGATTCTTGGCATCTGGGCATAGCTTAGCTTAAATTAACTTAAGTTTAATTCAGGTCATTCATTTATATGTTGATATTCCCGTGTTTTTGTGTGTTTAAGTTACTGTCGCGTGATATTGAGATATTGCGCAATCATTACGGACCAGAGAAGCTCCGCTGTATTAGTGTATTAACTGCTATGACTGTTTATTTGGGATTATTTTCATTCATTGTCTTCCACTCCGCGTGGGAGTTCTCTTTTCATTAACTCGACTCTGTGAGTGCGCTGAGGTGCTTGGCTTATCACGGCATATGTTACCGGCAGTTCAAAGACGACAGCGGTATACTTATGCGTGATGGAACCAGCAAACTCAGGCTCCCTACAACATCGCACGCCGAAGTGTGATGCACGTCGAGTTCTCGCTCCTTTTTCCCTTTCTTCCTCCTCACGTAACACGCACACACAGCTCCTATCTCTGCCCCTGGGGGAAACCCCGTTCAAACGATCGCCTCACAACACATGTGTGCATCGGCACACGTGATTACATACAGCAGTCTCACCGCCATTTTGTCCAAGTCACTCGACTCTGCCATCTGGTGGTAGTTTAGCTGTAGTATCTTAAGGCCCCTCCCCTTTTGGCCCGCGCACTCGACGCCGCCATCTTTGTAGTCTTTAGCGGTAGCTGTAAGACTCTCCTTCCTTTTCACCCACAGACCCACACACACATACACACGTACACACAGACATACACCCTCATCCATTTTATTCATTCTTTAGTTTAGGCATATACAATTGTATGATAACGTTTGTTGGTTGCAATATTAATTGATTTGATCATTTCTTATTTTGATTTAATAAACTCTGTTATACTTTAAGGAGCAGTCGTCTGTGATTACTTGTGCATATGTATTTGATAAGACTGTATGTAGTAGCCTGTGCTCGAACTTAAAACCTTCACTGTCACTGAATGTATAGTCATACGCAGACTATTGACATTATGAGTGACTACTAATTATGAGACTTAGTTTTATCGTTTGGTTATTGGTTCCTGTTCGCAGGGTGGTGCCCCGTTGTTATTAATAGTCATTAATAATTGTTACATACATCAATAATTCTATTGATGTCAAGAATTCAGTTTCTTAAATGCTGATAACCCAAACACGCTCCTTTAGATCCCAACATATATATATATATATAACTTATCTGCGCAAAATATATGCTTTTCCTGCTCGTCCTCTCCGCGTGTGTCCTCTCCGCGTGTGTCCTCTCTGCTCGTGCTCTCAGCCTGTGTGCACGACACTCTGAGAACGCGCAGCTTGGGGGGCCTGATCGTTTTGGCCCAAAAGAGACGGGTCTATGAAGCAGTTTAGCCAATTGCTGATTAAAGATATAAATGAGTGACATACAATTTAGCCAATCAGCGCCCTCAAATAGATTCAGCTATGGGCCAGAACGATCAGGCCCCCCTCGCTGCGCGTTCTCGTCAGGAGAAGTCTCTACGCGCGAGCGCCAGCGCGAGCACTCCTCCTCCAAGACCCGTTTGAGAGGAGAACTTTGAGGAGATTCTGCAGCCAAAGAGCTGATATCAGATCAGCCTGACCTCACAATCAGACAAAGGGAAAGGGAAGCAATATATGCGAAGCTTCTGGACTAGCTGTACACCAGACAGGTTTGGCTAGCTGGATGACGTCATGCTAATCATTTATTTAGCTTTTTAAAACAACGGGGACGGATCCAGCACGGACAGTTACAGGAGTGAGGGATGAGGAGGTAAGGAAACATGAGAACACCAGGGTAGGGAGTGAGGGATGAGGAGGTAAGGAAACATGAGAACACCAGGACACACATGGAGAACTCTGTCAAGCTACATATTAGACAAAGTGAACATCTTTTCTTCGACAAAGCTGTCCTCAGTCTCATCTGCTTAACTTGGTCATGGAGGCATCAACATGTAATAGAGATGTTAAATTAACAGTGAAAACTCATCATAGCTTAATTTAACATCAGCATTCATAATTACACTTCATGTTTACTTCTCCTGATCTTTACCTCCTATAACAAGGTCCATAGGGGCATCTCAATAAATAAACATGTTATATTATATTATATAAGTGTTATTTACTGATTGTTTTCATGTTGGAATACATGTTAAATATTTAACTGCCAAGTAATAATGCGTGTTTGATACTTACATTTTTTTTGCATTAAATCATACTGGGATGTTTGCTGAAATTGATAGGATGGCCCTACCTAGAACATGTTCCACCAGCCGCCACTGGATATAAGTATGTGTATATATGTATATATATATATATATATGTGTATATATATATATGTATTTATATATATATGATGTATGTGTGTATATATATGTATATATATATATGATGTATATGTGTACATATAAGTATGTATTTTTTGTTTGTTGCATCAGACATATGGAGGAAGGCCTTGGGACTATAATTTATTTGGCGCTGTCCATCTTACGGGATGTTTTTATGTTCTGCTTTTTTATTGTTGGAGGCTAATTGAAATCAACAATTAAGATATTGCTGGAATATGTATCGAATTTACATGATGACCGTTTATAACCCACAGAACACTGTTAATAAATAGGTGCTGAGACTGCAGGGGCATCCTGCAAGCGAGGTTATCCTTGTACATTGCATGGTCAGTCAAATCTATGACAGTGCACATAGATTTAGATTTATGGTCCGACAGCCAGTACAACAGGCACCCATTGGTTTGTGGCCTACGATTTTATTAGTTGAAGGAAGTTCCTTAAACCCGCATTGGCTTCAGGAGGTTGCCGCCTGCTAACTAACACAGCCCCTTCTTAAATGACACAGGGCTGCTGCTTGCTCTGAAAGCATCCTAACGCCCAGGCTTTAGAATGAGACGACAGAAATGTCCGTGAAAGTAAATGAAAAAATAAGTCATTTTTCAGTGCCCTCTAAAATGCATATGATCATTACAAAAATGATTCATATGAATGTGTCATGATCGGTCACCTCTGTGGTTCAGGTGTGGTTGGGTTTAGTCACACAAAAACAATCCTACATATATAATATTTCAGGTGTTTTGGCTGAGGAGCTACACCATGTTGATACATTGTAGCTATGGGTGTGAATGATGTGCAACCTTCACACATCGTCGTTCCTGGTCCGTACCGGCAGCAGTGATAAATCTTAAATAATCTGTGTTACTGTTGAAGCCCGTACGACAGCGACGTTGACCTGGCTGTGTGCCGAGAGGATCATACCTACGTACAAGGCATGCTGCGTTTCATTTTTTCAATGAATTCTGTTTACATACAAAGCTTACGGTTTGAAGATTTACCCTATTGTGTGACTTATACATGTATTTTTCAAACAGCTCCGAGCAGCACTTACCCAAGTTTCAACAGTAACACCATCATTGGTTTCACAAGAGCCCCTTAATCAACACAATACATTGTAAACAGGACTATTTTTTGGGTCGAAAGTAGTTCCACTCAAAGGAAAAGAGCCATTGCTGCAGATGTCTGTAAAACAGAAATACATGATATAAGCATGAAGAACATAGACAATTCAAATATGGACATACTCTCTGTGACGTCATACATGGTTTTCCTGAAGAGCTAAAAAAGAAATGGGCGAAGAGGCGGAATCGTCGGTGGAGATAAAGCTGCTTGGCTGACGCAGTCGAGGAGGCAGCTAGCAGCTAGAGGCCTGAAACCAGCAGCCAAGCCTCAGTTTTACACAAACTTTAAGCCTTCATACAATTTTAAAAAGGGGGAGTTATATTAAAAGTCACCCCCTGTACATTTGTCATGAACAGAGATATTAGCTAAAGAGACTAAAAACATTTTCAGTAAATTATGGTCCACTTAGAGTCAAATAGGGTAAAATCAGGGTATGCTTTAGAGCGGGCTTACTGTGATTGACAGGTCGCTCCCGGTACCAGGAGCAAAATGGCGAGGGCCGTAGTCTGGGATTCTATTTGACCTCGTCTTGGCTAGGTCTTGCTTGTAAAAGAGGTTTTATTCTCAATGTGACTTCCCAAATAAATAAAGGTTATATACAGTATGTTGAGGTCTCCTGCCCTGCTGACCTCCATCGTCCAAGCCATCAATCTCTTTTGGTTCCCTTTCAAACGTCACATTTAGTTAATGAAGGTGATAGCGTGGCCGAGGCACAACAGCTTTTGCGCCTACTATGAAGGTATATTTCTGTCTTTATTACACAAATTTAAAAAATGTTTTGAGAGCAAATTTCTCTCACTGCAATCAAAAATCAAGTTTGTAAGTAAAAATATATAAACAGAGAATAAATTATTTGTTAAGTTTTGCTTATGAAACTAGAACTTTTGGTTTAAAATCAAAAACATTTGTTTTCAAAACAAAAACCTACGAGTTGAGTTTGGATGTAGTGGGCGGGGCATACACTGCTGAATGAGCCAACAGTTTCTATTGGTGGGTTCGACTTGGATCCTGGTATCTGCTTCCACTGAAAACACTGACGGGAGGTTACTGTGATGAGCGACATGGAGGTAAGTTGACATTATATTGCTCCGTTTTGTCAAAATTATTTTAAATGTAGCAGCACTTCACTTTGTTCTTATGTTAGTGTCGTGGAGTCTCTTTTGTGTTGTCTTACCTTTCTGTATACACCACTTGTCCTAAGGGTCAAAAATGACCCGCCTTCACTAAACCCCTAAAATAAAACAGCTTAATTGCATTTTAAACCCCAAATCTATTTTTGCATGAAGAAACAACCTGTCATTCATCACAAACTTTATGAATATCTAAGTTTTTCCTCTTCATCATACAGACTATCGGGTAGTTAGGAAATCTACACTGTTTGACAAGCATCACAGTATACACTACACATGTAGTTCAGACTTTTTTGTTTTATTTGGTGTTTTAAGGTGAAAACATGGAAAAAAAACTCAGCAGACACAGTCCAGTCATTCTTCTCATTCTCTCCATCTCATTTGTAATGTAAGCCTCTGCCATGACATGTAACAGGATACTCCACGAGTCCACTGTGAGGGACATCGCTCATCAGCAGTTGGATTATGATGGTAAGCACTTTGTAGCTCATGTGTGGAGGTAAAGAGAGAACGGAGATGTACAATCAAGCATATTTAAAACATGTGGGACACCATTCATTCACACCGATGATGGAGCCCAGACCAAATACAACTGACTGCCTCCACCATAGACACCGAGACCAGGGCAGAACAACCCCCCAACTCGGTGGGTTAGAAAATGTGGCTTCAGAACTAGACTCTTCTGACAGAAGACTGATAGAGGACAGAAATTACTTGTGTCGTTTATTAAATACGATGACCGTACCCAATACCAGTACCCATAACGTGATACCAGTCAAGGGCGTCATTTGATACCAATCATGTGAGCGGAAGCATTCAGTTGTGCAAAATGCCTCCACCACCTCCTATGTTGTATACCTTTGAATGTTTTGGTGGCATCTCGGCACGCTCAACTTCACCACACCACATACTGAATGGTTTGTAGCTGCTGCGGTAGTGGGCCAATCGTACGTTGCATTAAATCGAAGAACGCTTGTGATTGGCAGCGAGCAAAACCATCATATTTTCTAGATCTGGGTATTAAAATGATCAAATGCAGGTATCATATGAATGATTTCAAAACTACTTGGTAGTGGTTTATTTCGGTCGATACCTTAAAGGGTATCCAGTACCGATACCCAGCCCTATTCGGCCAGCTCATAAAAGATTTAGCTTTTGCTGTTTTCCCTCTCTTGTAGGTTTGTGTAGGGAAATGTCTTAGGACGTACTTCCTGCATACTTAAATGTCTGCGGTTTGTTTAGAATGATAATAGAAGATGTGTCTCAATTCAGAGCCTTCCTCCTAGGAAGGACAGTCCATAAAGGAGTATTTCATGCAAGGCTGGATTGGCAACGTAGCTAAAGGGGGCCACTTCCTCAAAGCTTACCATTGTCAATTTGAGCTTACCTCATTGGAATTTGGTTTGGCAATATGTACCACGTAATCAAATGACACGATGAGGGCCCTCAAGAGGATCCTGCTTCATTGATCTTGAGTTCTTGAAGAGCAACCCGTTCGCACTCCCAAATCGTCAAATACCGAGGCTTAGTCAGTGACCCTCAGCGTCTGAGAGCGACGCACCGCAGCACCCCTAAGCATCGGTATGAGACGCACCTGGCAAGTAACTCCAATGTAAACCCATCCATGGTATTATTGGACAGTTAGAGCAACTGACTTAGTATGAAGAGCACGAAGGGGAGGAAGTCGGGGTAGATGGTTGGGTTAAATAAACTCAGACTTTCACCCAGGAGACCGATGTTCGTGTCACATGTGAAAGCAAGTAATTGTTGACTTATTTTATCTTACATAACTTAACTAACGCTGTGTACGTAAGTTACACAACAAACATACTTATTTAAACACAACCACAATTTTTTTCCCAAGCCTCCCCGAGTGCTTTTGTTGCCTAACCCGAATAAAGTAAACCTAAACTCAAAGTAATACTACGTTAGTTTATATTGAAAAGAAGCTGTATGCATGTAAACAAGTGTGGCTACTGACCAAGTGTCAGTGTTTGACAAGTTGGGAGTGAGAATGTGTTGCGAAGAGGAGTTCTGTGTCAAGATCTAGGCACAACACCCAATGGCCCCCTAGCAAGTTCATCCAGCCATATCTTCAGAGGACTAACCTGCTCCTCTTATTCAGTCTTCATAGGAATCTGAAATGGGACACAGCTGTGAAAAGATAAGTCTTTTGCATTCTATATTCTTCTTATTGTCACATAAAGATCAAACTCACCAATGCATTAGTCAATCTACCAATACTTTCTGGATCCTACTGAAGACAAACTATTTTTTTTTTTTTAAAGAAAGGCTCACATATTTGTAGTTTAATTTAATAAAATAAATGTTTTTCCTCAAACAGCTGAACACTGTAGTTTTTAACAAATGTTCCTCAAACAGGAGGAAATTGTGCATTTGTTGGGGACTATCTTCAACAGTGGATCCACTTTTAGTGTTGGTGTCTGGTCTCCAATCGTTTTGGACATCAAAGGATCTCTATGGCACAGAGGAACAAGATATGCCAGGTGTTGGATACGCGCAAAATACACGTTAGCAGATACATTCACTGTTGGTTGGGGTCTGCACATGGGATTTGCTGAGAGTAAGAAGAAAATAGAATATCACCAACCTTATCATGTAACAGGGTTATTAGCATGGGCAGTGACAGCCATGGTTGAATAGACAGAAGAGGGCACCAACTGCAGAAACTTAACCAACAAAACATTCCAAGGCAAAAGACATTACGCCATTGGCCACACAGTTCAGACTGGAAAATCATTTATGGCTCGGAGGTGTGCAAGAACACACGCAAAGACAGCGTCAATGAGAAGAATAAATCGTAAGGCCCGGTCACGCCACAGAGCGGCACGGCAAATATCATCGCACGTCCTAGTAAACAAATGTTGTGGAGGAGTTTAATCTTGCACACAGCCATTGGGCTCTGATAGCTTCTTTTGTTTTGGACTCTGATCTCTGAATTCACTGAAGGTTAACGACCCGTGTCAAAGTTCACCCAAAATTGATGCCAAATATTTGGGCAGATTGACTTTGCCCCAGCAAGCTAATCCATCGAGATTCCATTACAAGTAATTCATTTTGCCACAGATTTGGGCTGTTTTATTTCTGGGTGTGACTGGACCTTCACCGATTACAACTTTTACCAACTCTAATTGTCTCAGTTTCTGTTGTTACTTTAGAGCGATATTGTTCTTGATTGGATTCTTAGAGGACAAACGGTGTTTGCTCTTCCTCACACATGGCAGATAGGAGTGGCTGCAGGGTGTGCATTCTTCTGTGGGTGTGTTTTGTCACCGGTGGTGACAGCGGACAGTACAGTGTTTGGGGACAGCATTGAGATTTTGGTGTCATTGGTTCCCTGGTTTCCCTTTAAGCTTGACAGCAGCAGAGGTTTTATTACGGCTGGGCGGCTGAGGGGCGGAGGAAAGACAACCCGAACCTCACGGGACTAAGAAAGTAAAAGGCACTTCAAAAAATTTTGACAAATTTCCAGTGTTACTAGATAGACTATATATAGACATAGATATATACTGTATGTATACACAGGCATTTTCATATATGAAGGAATGCAAAGACAGAGTATAAACACTTGACTTTAAATACATTTTTTTTATATATATATATATATATATATATATATATATATATATATATATATATATATATATATATATATATATATACGTATATATATATATATATATGTATATATATATATATACGCTGTATGTAATAATATATATGTAACATTTGTTGATCGTAGCTGGCAATATAGGAGCTTAAAAAAGAAGGGGGTGGATGTGATAAAGCGCATTGTGGTTTTTAGGTTTGTTGAGGTTTTTGTGAGGGCAAAACTCGTGGCAATAAGTTTCAGTCGCTGTGCACAAACTGAAGAGTTGCATAGGCAAGAAAACAAGTGGTTCATAATCACTCAGTTCGGACCATCAAAAGTCGTACGTAAGAAAGAAACAATCAAATACACCAGAAAAAGTAAAGTGAAGACAGTGTGTGCCTATCCAAATGGATAGTAGATTGCTTTAACTTCCATGAGGCAAAAAACTAATTAGTCCCCCCCCCACTCCTCAATATCAAAGAAGCGAGAGTCAGTTCAAAGTCAGCAGCTTGCTTGTGCAGGGCATGATGGAATGGCATGTGTGTAAATAGACTGCATATGCAGTGCACGAGTACATGTACGTCCAGGAAGGCCGAGGGCCGGCGCAGCTGCCGTGTGCCAACCCCTACAGCTGGGTGTCCTGGTACTGGAAGGAGTTGGCGGTGTAGTATCCCGGCCCTGCCTCCTCATCCTGCGCCTCCTCTTCGTTGGGGTAGAAGAGACGTCCCTCCTTGGAGGTTTGAGGAGTCTGGTGTTCAGGACGGGAGCTGGAGCTGGAAGGCCACGGACAAAACAAGTCGTACTGAGTCATTCACCTCTTCAAGTTCAACCTGTGCTTCTCTAGCCTTGGCAACATTTGCGGATGGACAATTTGGCAAATTCGGTCCATCACTTTTGTACAGGCATGAATACCTCAACGACTATTGGAAGAATTGTGTACAAACATTCATGGTTCCCAGATGATGTATCCGACCGATATATATTGACAGCGGTTGTCATAGAGAACTGTGAAATTTGCTAAAGATATCTATGAGCCCTTGAGAATCATTTCTAATGACTTTGGTGAGCCCCGACTTTTCCATAATGGTGGAATGTCACTCTGCTATTTCTAGTTGTCTGGCTGTTACCTTGTTGTGTTTGAAGGCAGTCTGAGTCTAAAGTCTGTCATTACTAAGTCCTAACATCTTTACACTTTCAATACAGGATACAAACTCCTTTAAATGTTTCTGGGAAAGGCCTAGAACACTTTAGATAACTCTGTATTGATATTGCCTATCAGTTGAGTTTACCAAGAACCTGCAGTTTAGTCATTATGTGCAGGACCAGATCACCCTGTTCTCACTCTCAACTCGTCCAAAACAGCTGCATGGTCAGTTGCACCTGATTCTGAGGCAACTGCATATAAGAAGTGGACATAGTCATTGTGACGTCACCCATTGGTTTGTGGACTGCCGTTTTGAAACCTCTGCGATTTTGTTGTCGCCATCTTGGATTATGGCCGTCGCCATACGGCTCTGGTCGTGGCAGCGACATGTCAATCCCAGTAGCCCCGCCCTAAAGCACCCCCTGCTTTATGGTCTGTTTGACTCTAAATGGACCTAAATTTACTAAATGAACATCATGCTGCATTGAAGAAGACTTGAAGCTAGAGACTGAGACCATAAACTCATGTTTACACTTCCGCATTGGCTTCACTCGGTAGAACCAGAGGTTGCCGCCTGCTTTCAACTAACCCCAGTGCAAATCCATTCTTTGTCATTACTGGATAGCCAGAGCAACTGATTGACGTAGTATAAAGAGCCAGAAAGTTTGCTTATAGGAGGAGGTAAGGGGGATGGTTTGGTTCAAGGAAACACAGGACTTTCTCCCAGGAAACCACCGTTCGTGTCCCGTGTGAGAACGAAGTCAACAGGGACTTATATAATCTTATTTTTGTTACGTAATTTACATACTTAGCTAATGCCGTATAAGTAGGTAACATAACAAGCCTACTTATCTTAGCCCCAACCACAACCTTTTTCCTAAACCTAACCAAGTACTTTCGTTGCCCAACCCTAATTACAGTTTTTCTCGATTGCTAAGACACATTTCTTGAAACGGTCACCCATTCTCTCAAAACTGTAAACACAAAACCTCATCTTCAAGCACTATTTACAAAACCTCTGAATCCTCTTGCAAAATGAAACTTTCGCCTCAAAACAGTTTTACCTGTGCTCAAAATCAAACACTGCTCTCAAATCATAAACAAAGTGATCAAAATAATATACACTATCAAGCAGTCAGTAAACAATACACCAATAAATAGAAAGCACATTGTTCAAAACATAGTTCTCAGGGAGAAGTCGATTTTTAATCTCAAAACAAATTTCATATGAACGAAAACATGTTCGATTACAGTAGCTCAAAATTGATCAGAAATGACTACTGTGCTTTGCTCTTTGCAATTTCTTTTGTTCTTCCTACTCCTTGTACCCCTATTTTTACAGTACTGTACCTGCATCTCACAAACGTGTCCTTTGTCTCTGTGATACTGTAATTCTTGTTCTTTCTTGATATGAACCTGCAACCAGTCAACATCTATTCAGTGCTGTTACTGTAACAAATAGAAAGCACGATGTTCAAGGCCATACAATTTGTTTATTGTACATTACAGTATACAGCCTACAATGCACTGTAGGCCTACTACAGTATACAATACCACAGTGAAAGGGACAAAAATCTAAGGAGTCAACATATCATCAATGTGCTTCTTCTTGTCTTTGGGCTGGGTCAGGCCAGAGCACTTCGTCGACATCACCTTCAACCACCTGTTTGCTCTCTGAACAGGCTTATATTGGTTGTGTCACATCATTTGATACAAGTGAAATCCATTTTGAGTGATTGTGTTTAATCAATGACATGTGTTCTCTATTTGTATTTGATCGTTGCCACTTGTGTTTACCAGTATGGATGACATGTGCATTAGAGTGCAGAATGTGTTTTGAGACTGAGAATGTGTTTAGAGTTTTGCTGAAAAGTCTAAGTGAGATCTGCAAATTGTGTTTTACCATGTGACATAGCTTAAGGTATTGACAACAGACTGCACAATTAGCTAAATGAGTTCAGGCAACTGAGAACTTTGCTCAGCCAATGGGTTTTAGTGTTTTAGCAATTGAGAAAAACTGTAAGTAAAGCTAAAAACGAAGTAATCTTACGTTGGAAGTATATTTTGAAAAGACACGATACATGGAACAAGCGTACACTGACACGCCCAAAACTGATGCTAGAGGGGTAACTAGAGTGTCCTAGTTTGAAGAGTAGGGCACAGACCTGGCTGCCGTATTTGAGAAGTTGGGAGTGAGATCACGTTGGCAAGATACCTTGTTTTCCAGATGACCCAACATAAATCCTCTTCGCCCATTCAATAGGGGGGCTTTTCTACACTGTCTCACAATATGTCAAAATGGGATTTGGAGTTTTTTGTCAAATGGATTAAGAACTACGAACAGTCAGACAATTTATCTGGATCATATCTAAACCACTTTATTTGGATGTCACAAATAGTAGCCTCATTGCACAAGAAAACTGAGTGACCACAATTGCAGCAAGTACAGTCGATCAATTGTAAAGCAGGAAGTGGGTCTGGCAACTGTGATGGATGTTGGCAACAGAAAGTTTTGGTATTCATTTTACTGACTGTTTCTGGCCCATTGAAGCTTGGTGATTGGACTGATTCTAAGCAATGTGGCTATATTAATAGATGGTAAGAAAGTGACTTGGTAAGTGCAATTACATAAAAACATATACAAACTATTCAAATTAAAAGTTATACTAAATCAGAACGTCACCATATTGAAAAGATAACCATCACGCTACACTTCAACCTAAATAGGTTAACCATTCAAATAAATATTCCAATTATACAGTTATATATGCTTGTCAGCTTGTCACAAGTAATAACATACTTGTGTTATGAAATATATGTATGTATGTTATGTGTATGACTTATAAATGGTCGTTAGAATACGATTCATTTTCTACTGATCAATCTACAGTATATTATTTTATAAGACCTTCCCTGATTTTTAAACAACCACATCTTTCAAACTCCACTCCTCTAGTTTGTCTGAATGTGTGGTCTCTAAGCCCCGAACTGACATGACCCTGATGACATCACTTATTTATTTGGACCCGACAAAGCTCTGCACGAAAAAAACATTCTTCAGTGCATTACACAATATACTGCACATGCAGTGTATTGAATGCATGCCAGTGCCTTAGATCTGCTTCGTATGTAGCATAAACTTAAAGCTGGGGTAAGCAGTTTTTTTTGGGGCGTCTAAATTCAGGCGGTTTTCAGGCTTCAAGGTCTGTAGCCCTTGACGGGAGACTTTGGCCAATCACAGGATGCTCCAGATGGTGGTGGAAGTCTGATTCAATGGCGGAAATGTTGCTATTCCAGCATTGGCAACAACTGTCTACACTGTAAAGCAACCCCCCCAAAAAAGGAAGACTGGCTTATCTAAAATCAAGTCTGATGCTGCTAATAGTTTATAGCTTCTGCTTATTGCAGCCAAAGGCACAGCAGCGGCTAGCTCACAGCAGCTAAAGGCTGCGGCTAGCAGAAGACTAAACTACGAGCAACATGTTCTCTCTATCTCTCCAATAGTTTAGCCTTCTGCTCGAGTTCACCGCTTGCGAGACCCCCAAATCACAGTTTGTCGTCCCCAAGGGCTTTACAAGAGAGGGGAGAGCTGCCTTTTCCAGAAAAGTGCTTACCCTCTGGTTACCACTTAAAATACAATAAAGGTTTACAGTTATTATGAAAACCCTTTGTTGTTACTATTTATGTGCTGCATTTTGCCATTTAATGTATTTACATTCTCTTTAAAGTAGTTTTTATTGTTCGCGGTGGAGTCTGCATTCAGATTGCTTTCACTCCAGGCGGCAACCTTCAGTTCTTCTGAGTGAAGCCAATGCGGATGAGTCTTAGAAATTGCATTCTCTCTACTGACCAGCAGGGGGCGACCCCTGCTGGTTTTGATGGCGGATCAGTTTTCAAATAGTGCAGGTAGTGATGGAACAGTGAGCTGTGAGATGAAGAGCTGCAGGAGACATGACATAGCAACATAATCAACCCCTCTTACTGTGTTATGGCTGTGCATGCAGCATGAAATCAGATGGAGTTTGATTGTTGCGTGATGGAAAAAATGCCAATTACTGATTTCTCTATTATAACAATAAACAGACAAACCAGCTGCCCTTCTGTTGTAGTTCTGCCAAAGCTGTAGTAAACCACAGGTATTTCCATGTCAACCAGGAACGGAAATCTTAAGAATTACAACTGCAAAGACCTTATATGTGTCTGTTACTTCTGGGGTCCTTAACAATGTCAGCCGAGTGGTGTTAGGTTGCACTATCAGTGACATCTTGTAAACTGGGAGACATGGCAAACACACAACTATGCTGAAGTACACACTCACAGCGGAGCTTGGAAACGGCCGTATGGCAGTAGGGAGCCTACCCGATCGGCTGCGGGCGACCGTGATCCAGCTTGGCTGTCTTCAGAGGAACAGCATAGATGTCTGGATGCTTCTGAGCAATTTCCAGCTGGGAACAAAGATTAGTTGATTAAAGAGAAAAAAATAAAAGTCAAAAATAAAAAGACTTTAAACAAGACATATCGCAGTCTGTAAGTGTTTCCACTTTCTAACAGATCTTGCTAAAATGAGAGACTGTGCAAATAAAATAAAAAAAACACTGGAGCATATATCTCTACAAATATAAACTTAACTTTAAAAGTCAGCGTCACACAGTTTAAATCAGTGTCTTACATACAGGAGGGATGGGGTCTGGGGCACATATAAGGTGTTGTAGTACTGTATGTGTGAAAAATGTTCTATAAAGCCCTTATTGTTTCCCAAGGGACCTGTGTGAAGTCTGATAAATGTCCTCAAGTGAAGTCACTTGAGTCAGCGTTGGTTTGGTCTGAGGACTACAAGTTTAAGAGTGAAAACAATCTATCAAGGATCTTGTGCATACAGATAAATATGTTGTGACCAGGCTGAACCAGGTCTGAAAAGTGAAGCCAGTGCGGAAGTGCCTTACACCTGCATTCTTTCTAATGGCCATCAGGGGGCGACTCCTCTGGTTGTATAGAAGTCTATGAGAAAATGACTCTACTTCTCTCTTGATTTATTCCCTCAGTAAACATTGTAAACATGAGTTTATGGTCTCAATCTCTAGTTTCAAGTCTTCTTCAATACAGCATGATGTTCATTTAGTACATTATGGTCCATTTAGAGTCAAACAGACCATAAAGCAGGGGATGCTTTAGGGCGGGGCTACCTTGTGATTGACAGTTTGCTACCATGGTGTTTCAACGTTCTGCGTGTTGTCCAGGTTGTCTCAGAACTTTAACCCTTTCACAGTGTGTTTTCAGTTCATGAAAGTTATTTGTAACATTTGTCGCCTAAAAATGTCTTATTCAGCATTCAGTGATGAGCACTGAATGCTCAAAATGGCCAAAATGCCAAAGACGAGGCTTCGAAAACCAGTCCACCAACCACATGGTGGTTTTTGGGACTCTTGATGAAATCTTTAACAATGTGACACCTTAAGGTTTAATCATATAAGTATGTGCTCAAGACCTAATCCCTCCAGATGTGATGTCCTACATTTATGCCGTTTTTCTCTGCACATCATGGACAACAATACTCTTTACCCACTTAACTGGTCTGTATTTGGCTCTCTATGTTGTGAGCCAAGTTGATCAAGCCACTGGTGACACAAGGTACGAAAGAAATATCGTGACTAGCTGAGAGAATACTGTTTCATCACCATACTAATCTGATATACATTTACTTCACCCACTCCTTTAGCATCTAGTATGCCGTACTTGTACAAACTACGATAAAACGTGCTGGTATATGCTCGAAAGAGGTAGAGGCATACATCTGCAAAGCGATCAATTCGTAAAATCCTACAGAACTGATCTAACAGCCTGCCTTCAGTTGTGCGTAATACACCGACCAATAGGAACACTGAGCTATGCCCACCCTGGCGTTCTGCGCCTCCTGCAGTTCCAGCAACCTCTGGGCTCGGGCGAAGTGGTCCATCTTCTCGAAGGCCTTGATCTTCCCCAGGAAGGACCTCAAGGACGGATCGTCCACGGGGCTGTCCCTCGCCGCCTCCTGCTGCTGCTGCTGCTTACAGGCTGCCAAGGTTGCACCGGGCAGAGCCGCAGGCGAGCGAACTGCAGCTTCCGCCGCGGTCCCGCAACCGCCGGGCTTGGGCGCGGCGGGGGGTTGGAGCGCTCCCGGGGGCCACAGTTTGCCGCAGGGGCTGAAGTGGTGAGCCGGCGACGGGGCCAAGGAAGCGGCGGAAGAACGGGAGATGAGGGGGGGAGGGTCGTTGTTGCTGCTGCTGGCGGGGCTGCTGCTGGAGGGGGAGTCGTAACTTCGGCTGGAGCTGGGGGGCGGAGGGTGGTGGTGACGGTGGTGATGGTGCGGGTTGGCGGAGCCCGTCACGAGGATCGGATCGTCCCTCAGAGACAGTTTGACCTGACCAAGAAGGGGAAGCGTTAGAGCCAGAACAGATGGTGGACCTCACAGTCCTTTTATAATAAGCAAAACCATGGAACAGAAACTAAGGAGAAACTCCTTAATGCAGCCACTGTGCTCCATACCGAGTCTATAATCTCTGAAACAACTACAACCACCTCAGCTTTGATGGCTCTCTCTGGGTTTACTGCAGCAGGTAGTCCCTCTGAGGGCTAAAATCTGCATTTTTTGAGATTTGTCAGACTAAATTGGGTTGTTTATCCAAACTGTTTCCCTTGATTTTGATGAAAGTCAAGGCTGAAGGGATTATTTAGCCCAGTAATCCCAGTAACACCTCAGGGTCTCCTAGGATGAACCGCAAAACTAAGCATAAAAGAACAGTCCGTCTTCCCTTAACCTGGAAAAAATGTCTGAAACGAACGAACGGAGAGAAGAATTAGCTGCCTCTGTTGGTGCTAGTGAGATGGCAAGGCTGGATGTTAGTGCAGTAAAGCTTAGTTTATACTTGCCATAGTGAAGTTGGCACGAGGCTTGGTCACGCACATCTGAATTGTTGTAACTTGACACGCGCACGATCATGTGGCACAAATAGTTCACTGATAAAAACACAGTTTACGTGTCAAGGTATTATAAGAAGAAGATCAATTCACTTTTAAATGCTTTAGAAACTGGTGCTCTAAGATTGGTGAAGTCACGATGACTACGTCCACTTCTTATTTACAGTCTATGTGTTTAACTTAACGTAACGGCAGCAAGTTTGCTTATCAGGCGAAGGAAGAGGCAGCCCCCCGGGATCAGACCCCCCTGGGGTTTGCGCTGAGCAAACTTTGCCAACTGAAGGTCCCTCCGTCTCCCGGAACACAATGGAAAAATCCCATAAACAAAGTACTAAAGCGTACACAGGCCCTGTACCTTCATCGTGATTAAAAAGACTTCTTCTTCCTCTCATGTTGGACTGAGGGCAGAGTGGATGCTACAGTGACTCACTATCGCCTCTGGAGGTACAAGTGGTATTACAAGCCAGGACGGGCCGAGGCTAGCTGGTTAGCATGATTATATCAGCAGATATTACTGTAACCAGAATTATTATTATTATTATCGACAGTCTGTCGATAATGTTCATTCAGTTTTTGAACTAAAATCCTGGCCAGAGCTTACATATTGCACCACTTTCAAGCTAATTTGGGAAATTTGAGCAAAATGAAATGTGATTGATGTTACTAGAAAAAGGGTTGGTTTCTAAACTTAAGTTTTCATTCCAACCGAACAGCAGCTCCTCAACAACGTTCACTCTTTACTTTGAAAAGAGATAAATACTTATTGATACCAGCTGCTGGGTGTTGTTGGAATGAAAACCTCGAACACAGCTTAAGGTCGAACACCACTGCTATAGACATGCCCACCACGATGTACCAATAACTGAGGGGAATTCTGGGTACCCATCTGGTCCAATGAGCTGACGGCGGAGGACTCAGAACCGCAGCGAGAGTGGTTCCTCCACACCAGGCCGTTCCTCAAAGGGAAGGCCAGTTTACTCCTTTCAGTGGAGGTAAAGAGCTGCCGGAGTTGCTGTATGTCGTTATACTTACTGTACAGACGCAGTGTTTCCAGAGGCAGGTGGATTGTTACTGTACAGATGTACTGCATGGGTCGCTCACCTTGCTGTCTGCTAAGAACACAGGTGGAGGGCTGGACCTGTTGAGGACTTCACGGCTGCTGATTTTCCTCATGCGACTCCTGATGTCTGGACTGTACCTGCGCAAGATCTACACACACACACACACACACACACACACACACACTAGGGTTGGGTGAGCTTTGTATACTGTACCTTGATATCTTTTCACCTCCTTTAAGAAAAACAAATGTAAAACATTTGTCCCATGAGCCCTAGAAGGGAAACTTGTCTTGACTGAATTTAAGTTTTGATTTTCCAAAAACAAACTTCCACCCTTGTTGAACTGGTTTGTCTACTCTAGACAATATCTACACTGTATGTTTTGGGCTGTTTCTGTCCCCCTCAACATGTTTGTGCAAAACATTCGATTGCAAATGTGTACCAATTTACCTGGCAGCTCAGATGGGATCATGTAAAAATAGGTTTCATTTGGTTCGAGTAAGGAAGCCCTGAGACGCACGCAAATGACAAAAAAAAAATCTGGTGATCCATTTTCTAATTCTGATCTAAAATGTTCTCTCTTCTTCGTTCTGACTGAAGAACAGGTGAAAATAAGATTTAGCTCAGATAATCTTTCTAAATTCCTTTTTGTTAGGTGGCAAAAACAAGGAAATAATCTTGAACAAACTTTTGAAAACCTATTAAAAACTATTTTTCACACTTAGTTGACAGAATAAGAAAGATTATTCTGACCTTTTTTCATCCGTTCTTTATTCACAAACAGGAGAGAAAACAAGTTAAATCAGACTTTGAAGGTGAATCATTTTCAATAATTTTCTCACTCGCCTCTCAGGGATTCCGCAGTTTATTATTTTTGTGAACAGAATAACTTCTGGTTCTTTATTATGTGTTGCTGAAGTACCTCATGTTATGGTAAACTATACAACAGCTGTAATCTCCTGTCTGCACTACAGATGGCAGCACTGCACTGAGAGTGAAACTGTGTTAAACAAAGCGGCCATCTACAACAAATACATAGCATAATATAGCACTTAGCACTTACGCCAAACAGTTCAGTGGCGTTCAAGTTTTTGTTTGCACCTGCCTTTATTAAAAAGACCACAACTTCATATCTTGCACTGTTTATTGTTTAATTCAATTTAGCCTTTTTCTATTTTTTTTCATGACTTTAAAATCCTATTTATATATTTGTTGATATTGTGGCTTTTATGTCTTATGTAGCTGTTGAAAGGTGCTTCACTAAAGGACGTTTGCAGTACTTGACATGAGGTTTACTACAGTACATTAATGATTCCTTCTACTCCACCTTTCAGAGGGAAACTGTCCTCCGTTACATTTATCCGACTGACATTGTGACTTACTTTGCAGATTTTCATATTTTGCACACACAGCAAGTCACTTTTTGTGTTGGTAGTGCAACATCACAAATGTCTTCTAGGACGATTGCAGCTTTAATTTCGTGCGAGTCACTGCGCGTCAGCCGTCTCGATGACGCCAGTGTTTGTGCCATTTATAACATCTGTAAACACCTCTGCTTTTAGACGGGGTGAGATGACACCAGTTGGTTTCAAACAGGGCTGGGCGGTATGGCCTAAAATCGATACCACGGTATCATTTCAAAGCACAGACGGTAGCGGTGTATATCAAGGTAGAACACCGGTATGACACCTGCACGGCAAAATGTCAACCTTCCCAAAGTCAATGTAGACCGTCAAACATTCAAAATGTCATCTTTTACTTTGTTGTTGTCATCTGTAGTTATCTGCAGAAAACACACAATCTAAATGAATACAAAATAAAGATTTGATTTGTATTTGAAACTTCCTCAGATTAAAAAGACTAATCTAGTGTTAGGAAGGTAAATAGATCATAATTGTCTCTCTAAAATCTATTTCATGTTGCTGTGAAAACGACTTGATTCATTAAAGTCACACCAAAAAACGACATCATACAAGATTATATTGGAACACATCACGATAATAAGTACACATTATTACTGAGTATAGTGATTATACTTACTGTCCACTACTGCCCAGAGGTCAGTATAAACATATCAATGAACTATTTTCAGTAGCATGGAAGTCACTCCCTGAATAAATCAAAGCTTGTGTGTGTGTGTGTGTGTGTGTGTGTGTGTGTGTGTGTGTGTGTGTGTGTGTGTGTGTGTGTGTGTGTGTGTGTGTGTGTGTGTGTGTGCGTGCGTGACTCTGACCTCCTCGGCCGTGACGGGCTCCGATGAGCGGCTGATGGCGGAGATGTGCACCATCTCCACGTCGGGCTCGTTGTCGGTGTACGCGCCGCCCTCGTCGGCGGTGTCGTCGAGGTCGGAGGTCAGCCGGCTGTCCATGCTCAGGTAGTCGGCGGACATGGCGGACAGGAAGGACAGGCGCTCCACGTCCTGGCAGTCCAGATCACTCTCTACTCCCTCCGGCTAGAAGAGACACATGATGGATCTTGGGTAGGAAGGAAGGATGGACAGACGGATAGCACAAGAACAAGAGAGAAGAGAGAAAGACAAACAGAGCCGAGCTGTAGAGCACTACTGGCAGGAAGTAGGAAGACACAGTGAGCATGCTCAGAGCGCACGCACGGGTGGCTGCTATCAAGGCTACCGGAGGATAGAAGGGCAGTCCGTCCACTACAGACTATAATACAAGGATAAGGACTAAAACTAATGCGCTCATTAATACAAAAGGGTGGAATAACAGAAACACACAAAGAAAGCAGAGTGTAAGCCATCCAGTCCCATTATAATGGAGACAACAGCAGACATCTCGACAGCTGATATACCAAAGAATAGGCAGCTCACATCAAAACGATGTAGTTGATAAATAGCGTTACGGGTGGATAAATATGTATTTTTGTATTTTGGGGTGAACTGTCCCTTTAAAGCACTTCTGCACTGGCTTCATGTTGTAAAAGCAGTGTCACGTGTCCTCCAGACTTTTTAAAGCTGAAGGGAACGGTGGCCAAAACCTAGAAAGAACAAACGCCTTCACACTTGAAGCTGGCACTTTCAAGGCCTCATCTTTTGATTCGTTTTCCAGTTCATTGATGTTGGTTTTGCAGCTCAGAAAAGTTTTAAGGGGTGAATTAAAGAGTTATTTTGTATTAAAGTTACCAACTGCAGCTTTAAAGCCTCCATGTGTGGAATTCAAAAAACAAATTAGTATCTCCAGCGGGGCAGACAGTAATAGGCCGGATGTAACATCCAGATTGCGACAATTTTCTCTTGAGAAAAAAATATGTCAATACATCAGGATAAGTTAAAAATTAAAAGATGCTTTAGTTACATTGAAAATGTTTCACATGTAGGATTCAATTCCCTGGTTATCCCTGACTGAAGCCTGTGAAATCAACGTGTGTGTGTGTGTGTGTGTGTATTTACCTTGCCGTCAGAAACCCACACAGCCTGCAGCTGCTGCTCTCTGATGGAGTCTTTGACGCCGCCGTACCAAGCATCGTTGGCCGAGTTCAGATCAATGGTGGCTGGATGAGAAAGCCATCAAACCTCAGCATACACACTCAAAGGAACAGCAAATATGTATATTAGTGTGTATCACAGCCGGACTGAATGTCCGTACATGCACGTGGACCGTACCGGTGAATAGGTGCGAGCAGGTCTTCCTCAGTTTGACGGCCTGTTCGTAGAGCTTGCGGGCGCTGCGGTTGGAGTTGGGGACGATCCTCTGTCTCATGGCCTTGATGCCGTGCTTGCTGTCTGGGTTGAAGAAGATGACGATGGGGTACCACTGGGTGTAGTTCAGGGTGTCCACCGCCTTGGGCGTCACGTCCAGCAGGGCGTGCTTGTCCTGAGTGGCGTGGGGAACGGAGACACGAGGTAATGGTGAAACAAATCTGCCGACGTGTTTTTGGTGCGAAGGCTATATTACAAAAAGGAGTTTTCTCTTTTTAAGGACACATGATGCAATCATCAGTCAGGTGAACAGATGACCGTCCTCGTGCAAATGAAAAGTTGAATTCAAAAGTCCAAAAATATTCCTGCATAACTTAGTCAAGTCACTATCTTTATGACTCTTCTCTGCATGTACTCCTGTTACATTAGCCAGCAGTCGTCATGTTTCCGTTCAATTGTCAAGCCAATTTTGAGGAAACTTTCTAAATGTGGCACAAAAAGGAAATGCATCCATCAACTAGCCAATAAACTCGGCTACACAAAGCGTAGTTTCGTCAGAAGTTGGGGGTATAAGCTACGCTTTACGCGGGAAGTGTAAGTTCAGACCCAATGGTCTGAAATATATATATAATATATTATATTGACAGCCCATTGTCATAAAAACAACCGGCAAATTGTTCCAAAGGCCCATTGTTCAGAAAGAAACACACTGTCCCTGCACCAAACAGAAGCACATGGCTTATTATTATGGAGAATGATGTCAATGGGCCTTCCCCATTTCTTTCTTCTTGAACTAAAACCCATCTGTGAGAGAAAAATGAAGAGAGGTCCTCATGACTTTCATTCAATTGGGCAACTTTCAATTAGTATTGGCCACGTTTCATGCTGTCGGAGAGAAGAACACAAACCAATGTAATGATTCAAATGCACGAGCAAGGGCAGCTGACAGCTGATCAGTCATACAAGTTAAACGTTCGCTGCTTCAGAACTTTTTAGCGTGAATGTGCAACAGCAGACATCTTTAATATCTCACTGAAGCAGCTTGCTGTTCCCACAGGCCTCCAGGCTGCCGCCGTCATCACACTTCCCAAGAGGTCAACTGTATCCTGCTAAACTCGCCTATCTATGTTGTCATGAAGTGCTTCGAGCGGTTAGTACCACCTCAAAGCCAGCCTCCCCACCTTATTACACCCAAATATTGCCATATCTTTCTCCCTCCATACTTCCCCGTCCCACCCGGAGAAGAAAACTCATGCCAGGATATGATTGGAATCATAATGACCAAAACTTGAACTTCATCGTGAGGGTGTCAAAGTCTAACATCAACATCTGTAGTAGATACTCTTTTATCTTAGACTATGGAGATAAAGACACATTTTGCTTTTTTTTTATAAATAAAAGACCTGAATGAGAAAGATGATTTCCACCAGCTACAGCAGCAGCAGCAGCAGCAGCTAGCCTGGAGGTTATACTGCCAAAGAGAGCTATATCCCTGATCCTTCATTGTAAATTATTCAATGTGCTTTCCTCAACCGCATCAATATCTTTTACAAACCAAGTGCTTGGAGCACAAGTAGTCTGGCTTCAAGTATACCGTGCATGCGCCAGGACATATCAAATCAAAGACACTGCATGATTGGGTCATGCTTAGATCAGCTAAAAGGAACTTCCTTCACTTCCTTTTCATAATGCTTTTATCACAGCTGCTGCTGCTGGGATCTTGGATCAGTATACTATCTGTCTTTCTTACTCTCAGTAATAAATGTTCCGAATGGGAGAGGGGAGGGGCTGAGGTTCTACCTGGAACCATTTGCCTCTGAAGGGGCCTTTTTTTTAAAGGAAGGGTTTTTCAAGGTTTTTTTGGACGGTCTCTTGCAAAAACTATCTTGAGACTTATAACAGAAAATACAATAAATGTGCTTACTAACTAACTGTTGACCTCAGAGGTTGGTTCTGGTAAATTGCAGGTAGTTTTACATTCTAAAGCTACAATTTTAGGGATACAGATTGATACAGAAAAATCAATCAAAGAATTCATGTCCAAACAACTCAAACTATCCGCAGAGACCGTCAACAACATCACATTCCACCGCGTACACCGTCTGGGACCAAGGAACAACAACAACCGACCACGGCCAATCATCAAACAAAAAGATCAGGTCAGGCAACAAGGCAGGCAGCTCAAAGGAACGGACGACGGACTCAACGATCAATATCCAAAAGAAATCATGCAACGACGCAAAGTTTTGTTTCCAATCCGTAAAAACATGATGAAAGAAGGAAAGAAAGCAATAATATCACTGGACAAATTATATATAGATGGACAATTGTACCGCGATAAGGACGTCACCCCCTGGCTTTTCTAGACTCCCCCGCTCTCTCTCTCTCTCTCTCTCTCTCTCTCTCTCTCTCTCTCTCTCTCTCTCTCTCTCTCTCTCTCTCTCTCTCTCTCTCTCTCTCTCTCTCTCTCTCTCTCTCTCTCTCTCTCTCTCTCTCTCTCTCTCTCTACGGCTCCGCATACACACACACACATTCACATATGATAAACCCCCCTCCGTAGTTTAGGTATGCCCCTTCTCTTTTCTCCGCATTTGCACTGTTTCGATTATTATACTGCATAGTATTGCACCTACGTCTCAGTGTGCCAGACAGTATGAAACCCTATCTGGTTCAGTCTATATTAACCCAATCAACATGTCATCTATCAAATTCTTAACCTGGAATATCCGTGGAATTGGTTCTCAGGCAAAAAAAATAAAAGTTTTGAATCATCTGGCTAAACTGCAAGCAGATATATGCTTATTACAAGAAACACACCTCTCAGAATCAGATCACAACAAATTTAAAACACCACAATTCACTCACTCATTCATTCACTCACATTTATTTGGAACAGTTACCCTACATAAACCTATCACTAGATGGCGCTTCAATACATCTCTTCTCAAAGACCCTCAGTTTGATAGTCTTATTAAAAAAGAGTGGGCGTCCTTCTTAGAAATAAATGATTCCCCAGAGTCATCACCAACCCTTCTGTGGGAAACATGGAAAGCAGTTTTTAGAGGAATAATCATCTCATTCTCTGTTTACAAAAAAAAGAAAGAAAAACAACAAGAAGCTGAACTGGAACAACAAATCAACCGACAAGAAACCATTAATGCAAGTAACCCAACAATGGAAACCCAGAACGAATTAAGAAAGTACAAATTCCAAATAAATGAAATTATAAATAATAAAACTCAATTCCTCATACACAGACTTAGACAAGAAAATGTTCACCATAGCAATACATCCGGTAAATATCTGGCAAATCAAATTAAACGAAATAAAGAAAAAACAACAATCTCAATCATCAAGGACTCTGCAGGGAAGCCCACAAATTCACCCGATGAAATAAATAAAATCTTCAGAAGGTTTTATGCCAATCTATATTCATCTAAAAATAACCCAAATCAAGAAGACATCAATTCATTTCTCAACAGCATTGATTTACCACAGCTTAACAAAGAACAAATCAACATACTTGACTCCATTAACACAGGACAAACTTTTTACTGCTCTCAATCTTATGCCCAATAACAAAGCACCAGGTCCCGATGGCTTCCCAGCTGAGTTCTATCAACACTTCTGGTTCATTCTAGCTCCACTCTTTAACAAAATGATAACTGAAATAAAACAGCCAGTATATCACTCCTCCTCAAACCAAACAAATATCCAACTCTTCCTTTCAGTTACCGTCCCATTTCTCTTCTCAATGTAGACATTAAAATCATCACTAAGGCATTAACTCACAGATTAGACAAAGTCACTCCATCCATAATTCATCCAGATCAAACCGGCTTTATCAAAGGTAGACATTCATCCACCAACACACGCAGACTGTTTAATTTAATCAATTACTCATTACAACAAACTGGTACCATCATAGCCTCCTTGGATGCAGAAAAAGCCTTCGACAGAGTAAACTGGACATTTCTCACAAGCACATTACAAAGATTTGGCTTTGGGGAATCATTTATTAACTGGGTTAAAATTCTGTATACTTCACTGTCAGCCACTGTCACCACTAATGGACAAACCTCACAAAGCTTCACACTGCACAGGGGGACGAGGCAAGGATGCCCACTCTCTCCCTCACTTTGCACCATTTTCATTGAACCGTTAGCTGCAGCTATTCGTCAGAACATCTACATAAAAGGAATTCAAACACTCAACACTCATCACAAGATCAGTCTCTATGCAGATGATGTATTGCTCTTCCTACTAAACCCCTACTCATCACTACAGGAAACTATTAAAGTCATGGAAGCATTCTCTAATATCTCCGACTACTCCATTAACTGGAGTAAATCATCCATCCTTCCATTAGACAGTAACAGTTGGGATGGGGCAGCCCATACACCACCTATCCCTTTCTGCACAGGTGCCATCATGTATTTGGGAATACATATTTCCCCCAGGCTGTCAGAGCTGTTCACACTCAACTTCACTCCATTACTGAAAACAATAAACGACGACCTCCTCCGCTGGATGAATCTACCATTATCACTCATGGGCAGAATAGCTACAGTTAAAATGACAATACTTCCTAAAATAAATTACCTATTCACAATGATACCATCTCAACCCAGCCACTCCTGGTTCAAGTCGCTTGACTCAATCATTCCTCAATTCTACTGGAAAAATAAAACACCAAGAATTAAACTGGCCACTCTACAAAAACCAAAAACACAAGGAGGACTTGAAGCTCCACATTTGTTTTCACTACTCTCTAGCAAATAAACTTCAGTACATTCTTAAATGGATCCACCCAGCCAATCAGACAACACATGGTTAGATATAGAACAGACAGTTTGTAAGGACATTCAGATTTCTGACTTACCATTTTTAAGCCAATCTATCAAACGCCATCCTTGTTTCAATATACTAACAACAGCAGAAACTCTGACAGCCTGGTGGAAATTCCACAAAATCTTAAATACCTTCAAATTGTACTCCCATATGGAACAATCCTGATTTTCTAAGTCACAAGACACCTCTAAATCTCCACACATGGTCCGCTAAAGGCATCCCTCATCTGAAACACATCTTCAATAACAACACCATGGTTTCATTCCCTCACTTGGTTCAGAAGTACGGCATCAGGAGCAATCAATTTTTGGAATATCTGCAACTCAAATCATCCGTTCAATCCAAACTTAACATCAAGGCCACTAACCTAGAATTACCCCCCTCAACCTCAGAATTAATTAATATCCCCTCTTCAAAAAAGTTAATCTCAAAAATATGTAGAATAATATCACAGTCTGACAAAACATCATCCATACCATCAAGAAAATGGGAATCAGACCTATCCATCACTCCTGATGCTGATTTCTGGAACCAAATCTGCAATAACATCGACTTCATGACTAAAAATGCCAATTTACAACTAATACAGTATAAAATACTTCACAGAATTCATTACACCGGGCAAAAAATGTTTCAAATGGGATTCACGTCAGATATCTGTCCACATTGCACTCAAAACAGCCCGGATAGCTTTGTTCACGCCACCTGGCACTGCACACCAGTTCATCACTTTTGGGAAGAAATAACTGAGTCACTGTCTGTCTTCCTGGGCTGCCTCGTCCCTTTATCCCCTTCACTGTGCTTACTAGGAGACATCTCAACAATACATCTGAGTAAAACAAACCGCAAATTACTCCTTGTGGCCCTAACTATCGCCAAGAAAACGATCCTCATGAACTGGAAATCAAGGAATAACACACACATCGCACACTGGAGAAACTTAATGATAGAGTATATTTCAATGGAAAATCTAACCTCATCCATCATATACAATACAACAGAACACCATTCCACCTGGTCATCCCTCACCATGTTTCTGCAAACGTGACACCACCCATTCTATTAATATTGAAATATGTATAGTATATATACCGGTGTATTTATATATTTTTTGTGTATTGTTTTACTATTGTTTTCTGTTTTGTTTTTCTTGCCGGACAACCAATTGAAACCCACGTACATGCATACATGAACATCCATATGCACACATACTTACCTGTTTTTAATTTTTAAATTTTTTTTTTTTTTGGTTTGGTTTTTTTAATTATTATTATTATATATATATATATATTTTTTTTTTCCTCCATCTCAAAAGGCTCAAGGACATTCTCACACACACACACACACACACTGACTATATGATATTTGCTGGCTTTTATCCCACTGTGCTTGTCATCCTCTTGTTGTTATGTCTATGTATTGTCTTAATATTGTCTTGCGTCTTTCAATAAAAAAAAAGAAAAAAAAGAAAAGAAAAAAAAGGGATACAGATTGATCAAATGTAATAGCTCTTTCCCCCAAAATGAATATATTGGACATGACATAGACTGAAATGTGTGTGTGCGTGCGTGCGTGCATGTGTGTGTGTGTGAGAGAGTGAGCACCTGCTCGATGATTTGTCGGATGGTGTTCAGGCGAACCACTCCCGAGGACTTCTCAGATCCGGCGTCTTTCGGCTCAGTTTCTAACATAAGAACACAGAAACAGTGGAGAGGCTCTTTAGAAGCAGCAGCGGGACATCTATTCACTGGGTAAGGAAGACCTTCACACACAATCACATGAACAGAAAGAGACTCACTGGCAACAACAAACAGGTCGGGCATCTCGGAGGCCAGTTTCTCATTGGCAGCGTCGGCGATGGGGCCGAACAGCACTACGGGACGCCGGAAACCAGCTGTAACGACATGCTGTCAGTGTCAGTGTTAAATGAAACAGTTCTCTCTGGTGGACAAACTATATAGTGGAGACATGTTAAATTATGAAACACTTTGAAATTGTATTGTACATGTCTTGTTACTTACAGACCAACATAGTTGCCGATAGAACATATCTGTGATTGGCTAAATTCAGATGATAATATTAGCCATGCAAATATGTGTTTTAATTCGTTTTTTAATTATGGAGGATAGATGAGTTCCAAACTAAAAGTAGACGGTTTTGGTTGTGAGCATGCTCAACATTAATACATGCTGGTTTGGTGGCTATGTGGACACTTTCTTAAGAATATAACGGGCTGAATCCCTTTGAGTAGACAACCATGTCCATTCTTTAAGCAAGTAGTCAAAAAGGACAGGAAAACGATGATGGTTGAGCCTATGTTGCAGCATACAACCCACTTGCGTGATCTATGGTCCCTATTTCTAGATCTCAAAAGTTTTTTCAGTCAGAGCCTGGGGGGAAAAAATGATTCAGAGGCTGTCTCACATCTGAAATCGGAGACTTTAAACCGTTCACAGCCTCCAGAGTGTCTACGCACTCCAAATAGAGACAAATGAATCGGTCCTACTCAGTCTTTCTTACACCAAAACGAGAGCACCAAACTAAATGTGAGATTGCAGGTGTTTTTGAAAAAATAACTCGATGACAAATCACGTATACAACTTCTGTATTTTCAATCTTCGCCACGCTTAAACCTGAGTGGAGACGATCCGGTCGGTTCTGTGTGTGTTTCTCTTTCTGTCTGTCTGTCCACAGCTCATCTTGCAGACTACTGATCCAATCAGTCTAATGTTTTTTGGTGCACACTCATCACTGTATGCTCAAGGAGCTCTCGTGGTTGCAGTGATGCACACTTTTTGAAATAATTATTTTATTGACCGTGTTATGTCGTCATTGACTCTTGATTCCTCGCTGCTCTCAACCGGCCGGTAGCGTCCGCAAGAGATCAACAACCGCTTCAGTAGCAAAAGGCTTTTTTCAGCAATCGAAAAACAAACAAGCCTTACCTAGTCTGTCGCAGGCTTGAATTCTAACATCCCCAGAAAAGTTTGGTGTCATTTTGAACCGAAGCAACTGCAGATTAATTCCATACCCCATATGTTATGGTCCACTAATGTAAGGCTCGTTAAAGATGAAGATTGAGATTCAACTTTGATTTTTTGGGAGGGGAAAAGGAGAGAAACCTGGCGGAGATCTGAACGCCATTGAGTGGATGTTTCTGTTTTCCCAGTATTTACACAAACTGAAATAAAGACAATCGCCCACCTTCTCGGAGCACCACTCGCTCGTACGCTGGGAAGCGCGTGGCCAGTGTCTGACTGCTCAGGTTTTCTCTGCTCTTCCTCAGGTCCTTCCTCTTCAAAGAACGTTGGCCTCGTAACCGCCAGAAGTCCGCTCGATCGCCCGCAGCAGCTTTATGAGAGCTCTGGACACTGGCCATCTGCTCCGCTCTGACGGGGAGGACAAATGCAACTGTCACTAATCCATTGATTGTTCACGGCTAACCGTGGTCCGTACAGATCACGGATCGACAACGATCCGTTACACCACGAATTAAGACCATAAACTCATGTTTACAATGTTTACTGAGCTAATGAATCAAGAGATTTCTCATAGACTTCTATACAATCAGACTTCTTTTTGCATCCAGAGGAGTCGCCCCCTGATGGTCAGTTGAGAGAATGCAAGTTTAGAGTACTTCCACATTGACTTCACTCTTTAGAACTCGAGGTTGCCGCCTGGTCAGCCATGTCCTTTTCTTGGCGATGTGTTCCCTACCTCTTGCCCAATGTAAGCTAGGATCGGCTAGGACGTCGTTGATTGTGGAGAACTTGGTGTCATGTCTTTTAGATGAATGCTGTGGACATAAACTCTACTTACTAAGCTATTAACTGAACACATTCTGGGCATTTTACAGTACACACTGATCAGAGTGAATGTGTGGTGTAATTAAAACAGACAAGACTCATACCGAAGCATACCAATGGGACATGGGTCGCCTCATGCCAGTGATTTACTCAGCCTCTGGGCTCCGGACCTGTAATCACAGCAACCCTCCCGGGACCGTTAGAGTAATGGTGCTGCAGTGCAGCAGTGCTGTGCACCTTTCTACCCAATTTTGTGCCATTGATAGAAGGCGTGTTACTGAGAGAGATTCAGAGGACACTGTTCAGCTCCACTCTTTGTGGATTTGTGTTATACATGCATACATGTAGTATCTTCATATGATTGAGGTTCTTTATGCAAGGAGCTGAGCACTGTGACAGTAACTTTCGTTTCTATTTGGTTTGCTACTATTTAAAAGGTGCAATGTGTAAGGTCTGCTCAGGATTCTAGTAAAAAACATCATCAACAGAATGTGAAGGGGTTGCAGTGATCCAGGGTCCGTGTACGTTTTGAGAGTTCGTTAGTTTTATTAAATCCTAAGGAGGAGAAATGAGAAAAGACTTGTGCATTCCCAGTTAGCAGTTAGCCGTCAGCTTGATTTCAGCCAGCGTAAACCACAGCGCCGGGGGTCTGATCCCGGACCGCCACGACTCCACGCTAGAGCGGCAGACTTTCTGTTGCTGCGATTAGAAAAGGTTAGACCCAGAGCTCCAGCCCGCCGGGAATCCTGGCGTTGTGGTTTACTTGCTGAAGGAAAGTTTCTGCAGCTCTGCTAACTGAAGGATCCTTCTCCGGAGCGACCCACTCTACTCCAGGTAGTGTCTGGCAGCGGGAAGGAAAAAACACAAATACGAGGCTTTTCCTGCCACTTTGGCTTTAGTCCAACAAACTATCACAGAGTACGTGGACCAAACAGACTGTGGTTCGTGTCACAGTAAACACACTAACGTAAACTCTAGGCCGACACCACACGTGAAGATTATAAGATAAACGTGTTATTTTGACCGGCTCAGAGTTTCAGCAGTCCGATACCGTCGGCCCGGAGGCTTTAAAACCCACCATGACCTCATGCTGGGCTGACGATGATGGTGGCCGGCTGCGGCTCAGTGAAAGAGCAGGTCGTCTTCCAATCGGAAGATGGGTTCGATCCCCGGCCCCTCCAGCCGACGTGACAAGCATTTTCTTTGAAGCATAGTGAGGCCTTTTCTGCCTTCAGAGTTTTTGTGGGACCGACTGAAGGCCTACCTGCTCTTGTTGGGGATGATGCCCTTCTCCAGCAGCTGCTTGTCTTTGCCAACACGGATCGCCAGCCAGTTGCCGAGCTTGCCGTCGTAAAGGGTGTCCACCACCTTGAAGATGTCCCCCCGGCTGAAGGCCAGGCACTGAGTGGTCTCTTTCTCATACTCAAAGTGGGTCCGGATGAAAAAGGAGTCTCCGCGCCCGGATACCAAGATGTCATTGTAGACTAGAGAAAGCAAAAAAGAGAAGGGGGTGTTAAAAGGAAGGAGAGAAAGCTGGATGTAAGAGCAGAGGAGAGCAGGGCAGCAATAGAGGAGCAACATGTTAGAATGAGGCTCAGAGAAAGTGAGGACCACGAGACTTCTCAAACGTCCTCCGAGTTCAAGTGAACACCACCTGTACTTTTTGTGCTAATTTAATTTCTTCAGTTAATAAATAAACCTTTTACTATCCACCCGCCTAAACTAAATAAACTGAGTATATTAGACCCTTGTGATGAATTTGAATATATATTTATGTAATATGAATTCCACTGTTGTACTGACAGAATGCTTTGAAGGTAGAGACACCATATTGTTAAAGTGTCACACTTATGAACCAGTGTTAATCTAATACTGATGCCTCTATGACCTACATAAGTAAACAGAACTATCAGCGGATGGACTGGCTATTTCTATTTGTTTTGTTTTTTTCATGCCTGAGGCACTACCACCTTTGTCCACAGGGACCGCCAGAATCAACACGAAATGAAAGTTCCTCGTAGTAGTTGCTTTGATGGAAAATTGAGTGTCTCCTTTGGTTGTTGAGGGGATGCACCCAAAACTCCTGTCTGTAGGCTACAGCACAACAAAGTAGGAAATAAAGACAATCAACACAATTAAAATAGAATTTCACTGATAAGTTAACCCTGAAGTTGCATTCATTATGTCTGCGTACTGAAAATCTATTTTTATTTGATGGCATTAGGCTTTCGCCCCCTCAAAAAATGACAACAGCAAAGCCCTTAGTCCCTAAAACGATAGAATTCCAGAGCACAGGCTTCGTGACATAGACCATGTCTCTTTGATATGGACTTTTATTTGTGATAATAATAAAATCTTATTTTTTGTATACTTCACAAATGAATGGAAATGGAAGCCTTGGGCTCAGAGGAGCTAGCACGTGGACCTTTGAGCTCGGAATACTTTGTTACACGCGGTGTTCTTCAAAGGTCAAGGATGAACCTCCCTGCACAAATCTCCAGTCTCATTTGCACAATCAAAACGAAATGCACACACTTGTCTGACTTGCATGGAAATAAACTCCACGGCCTGCTCCAGGCTCCAGCGCGGCTCCCTGATTTGATGTGCGTGGTCCGACAAAGCACTGACCCAAAAGGACCAACAGAGGAGGCAACAGTCACACTGACTACGATCCACTGCTGCCAAGGCTGGCTGGCTGCACACACACTGTAGACTCAGCTGCAGCATATATTCAGTCTACTTCTATCTCACACTGATAACATACATAAAACAAAGGGTTCCCCGAGCATAACCTCCTTCTAGTTTAAGTACACCTCCCAGTTTTAAACACGTTATGCAGCCTTTTCCCTGGGCTTTCTGCTGTGGCCTTGTGGATAGGCCGGTGTGTGTGTGTGTGTGTGTGGGTGCTAACACAATTACACCACACCAAATTCTGTTCTGAAATTGAACAATTTAAAATTTCTTCAAACATTGAACAGTCACTTTTCGAAATTGAACCACTCTTCACGTCGGCATAAATTAGATCCACCACACAGCACGGATTTAAAAAGAACAAATGTCACTTTTAAAGCTGTTTTTTTCCATTACAGATTTCATTAAAGCATTATGACTGGTGTGTTAAAAATACAGATTTTCACTCTTACCTGTGGTGCTATTTAACATTCTCGATTAAATGGCACTACAGGTATTTTGAATGCATTTTTGATTGTGGTGCATTGCAAAGCCAAATTGCCTCCTAAGCCACCATATGACCGGTTGCTGACGAGCAATTTAAAAGGCCATTTATTTTTAAAGTGGTCTGGCGCAGTGAAACGCACTGGGGCCACACATGACTTCCAGCAAACTTCACAGAGAACAACGAGGACAAAACAGCATCACTGATCAGTTTGAACCGAATATTCTCTGGTTTAGCTCATCGAACAGCACAAAAACACAGAATCCGTTAGCGTGTTAGCGTGCCGTTCTCTACCGTACGTTTGTAGCCGGTACTGACAGCGTGATACTCACTTCACTCGTTCATCTGACTTGAGCAGCTTAGATAACATGCACTCGACTGTCCTGCTGTGATTACAGACATGTGAACTAACAAACGACACTTATTCACAGGATGAATATTGGGGAAAGAATGGAGTAGACATTTGTTCATTTTGGCATTAAAAAACAATATATTCTTTTGGCCCCATTGTACCGTTTTAGGGGACACACTGATGCGTTGCTGTGCTATTCTCAACGTTTTAACAATCGTCAGCAACAAACAAGCATTTTGGCAAACAGTCTTAAGTTAAACCTCATTTTTTACACACAAAAAAAACAGCTGAACTTATTTATTGTAATTCCATCACCAAGTCCTTTGAAACTACTCAGTTTTTTTGTTTGTTTTGAGAGCGAAAAAAACAAATCTTATCTTTTATGTTATCGTCGTACCAATGTCTTGCTGCAAAAGCTAATTGCCCTTCGGGGACAAATAAAGCAAGATGTCAGCAATATGGTGATATTCTCTGTATGTATTTGTTGATGTTTGACAAAGGTTTTAACCTGAGCCAGGCCAAACAACAGTGACAGCAATCATATCACATCCATACAGGGTTAGTAGAATAGGCTGTGAACAATGTATAGTTCTGTTTATAACGCACTGGTATCAGATCGCCAATCTGTTTCTGCCAAGTTCAGATATCGGAATGGAGGAAGTAAAATGGTGTCGGAACAAAAGGTGCGACAAAAATACACTTAACGTACACGACATCAACTAGTTTGTGTGGCGCCACCCTTTTTAATCTGACATTACATTATAACTCAACTGGGTTTGAAGTTATAAAGATGTATCTTGCAGAACGATTGCACACACATCTGACTGTGCTAGTGAGGTCCTGGTGTGGATTGTATCTGACATGAAAATCATTCAAAATACAATTGCCCCCCTGACCTCTCATTTGGTTGTTTCTTCATGTGAGGACATGAACTCTCTCTGATGCCCTTAAATGTCCTCTCAACAGTGCTGCACAGTGAAGAGTCCGTTTTCTTGTCATGTCAGGGCTCCGCCTCACTGTGCGATGTGTTTTTGCTTCATAAATAGATTTCTCCAATAAAAAAAGCCCCTTTTTTTCCAGAGCCACGCGCTGAAGGGGGCCAATGTGCTGATTGCATAACCCAGTTGGAGGCGTGTGCCCATGTGTGTCACAGTTGGCTGAACCAAAACTAGCCTGATCTGGTCTAAAAGCCTTGAGGGACCAAGCTGGTATCTCCATCATTAAATGGAAACATCCCAGAGAGAGAGACCGAGAGACAGAGAGAGTGGTGCATTGTGGGAAAGTACACTGTGTTTTGGGATACTCCACATGTCGCTGACAAGCCTACAACCGAGTCACTTAAAATTGCTCAGAACAACACCTTCCATTGTTAACAAGCATTACTCAAACAGGAGGAAGTGGAGCATTTGTTGGGGACTATTTCCAGCGGCGGATTAATCCACGTTTGGTGCTCTTGTGAGTATTTCCCACAGCAGGGCGGTTTACATGAGATTCAGTCAAAATAAACTACAGTGTGTGTGTGTGTGTTTATTGTAGGTATAGCTATACTTACCAGTGGATGGGTTAACATTGTTAAAAATAAACAGTTCGTCCTGAGGGTGGTACTAGAGAAGAACTACAACGCTGTGTTCACACCAAACACAGAGCAAATTGTGTGATCTTTTGTGTATTCGTGTCACTTGTGCCAGATGCGCCAGAGGTGGGAGGGGCTTACCAACAGATAGGTTCAGAGAACTTTGACAGCAACAACGCTTCTTTCCACCATTAACCATGGCTAAAACAACCACTATTGCTGCTTTGCCCTGCTGTGGAAGTCCCAGAAACAGGGGAAACCGTCTGCGTTAATAAAACAATCCGGAGGCACATAGTCACTGTATCTAGCGAGCCACATGTCTGCTGAATCAATCTGGTTCACTAAAGAAGGTATGAACCCAAAATAATCCGATTTAATTGCAAAAAAACGAATCAAAATGATGCCAGAATTATTACATAATGTTAATAATTGGAGGCATTAACATGCTCAGTCAACAATCCTCAAAATGATTAAGTTTTGTAATAAGGAATTTGGATATTTTGGACCAAAGAGGTAGAAGAAGAAAGCTTCTAGGGGGCTGAAAATAAGGACGGTTCATCTCCTGAGGAGCATGAATGTGCTCATTAAATATCATGACATGTCATCATAATCTGCCCCACAGACTGTGTATGTGTCTTGTATGAAATAGATGGCCTGTTTTAGCTTTTATAGATAAAGACAAGTTGTATACATACAGTATATATGCGTGATAAATGGAACAGTGGCTGTGCGTCTGTGGTGGGAATGTGTTACCATCAGGTTTGCTCTGTGCCAGGATGGTGACCACTTCCCCTTTAGGGATCCCCAATAGGAAGAGCACCGCTTCCTCTCTCACTACACCTTGGAAGTCCACATTGTTCACCTTCAAGACACAAACAAAGTGCACAATGATTAAGACCATTTGCTTCTCAAACAACAACATTCACACTTTTCCATCAGTGTGATTTGCACTATGGCTTCTCTGAGCTTCTTGTCATTTCTGGTTACCTTTAGGATCTGATCTCCGATGCGCAGGCCCTCTTCCTCAGCAGGACTGCCCTCTTGAACACTCGCGATGAAGATGCCAGCATCGTTTCCTCCTGCTAGCCTCAGCCCGACGCTGTCCCCCTTCTGGAAATTCACCATCACTGTGTTCGGCCTGCAGGAGGGACACCGCACACGCTGCCGTTAACAACATGGTCAGAGACAAAGCAGCGTGACCGAGTAAGTTATTAACAACTTACAGAAGTTTTGCGTGCTTTGCACGTCCTCTTCCCCTCCCTCTTTCACTCTGTCTCTCTAGCAAACACGCACGCAGCAGCTTTGTCCTCAGTCTCTGTCCATGTCTCCGTGTCTCCGTCCTCAGTCCTGACAATTGTGCCGCTATAATGCATAAAGTTGTCGGCTTTGCAGGTCTGACGGTTGATTGACGGATATTTTTGTGGGTTGGGCAGTGCAGATTGGGCAGGTGCAATTATTGGAGTAAATACGGAATGTCCTCCACGCACCAGAAAATGGCCAATTTGCTTGTAAATGCAATCTTCATTTCATCTTTTTCCAGCCAAATTAAATTGTTTACAGGATATTCATCTTTGTTTCTTCATAATGCATGATTTAGTGGGATACCTTCGTATTACGGCGCATCATTTTTTGTATTCATCGAATGCTGGATGAGAGCAGCCTGCACAAATAGATGTACTGTGATGCGTCAGTGCTTTAGTATTTCTTTGCGTCCCTGGCACACACCAGTGAGTTCTTGCAGCACTCATCAGCAGCTCGTGGTCAGGCTCAAGCCAAATCATCATTGGAGCAAATGTTCTCAGTGCCCAGAGACATGTAGTACATTTTTACTTGATTCAAAATAAAATATAATTGGGGGGGGGGGGGGGGGGGGGCAACACAGTAAAAAGATAAGTGTGAAGAGAGAAAAAGAAAAAGTCACCCATATAATTTTTCGTCTTCAGGACTTGGTCGGAGGAGAATCTTGGGCGTGGTTGTTACAGCGGCTGTAGATGAGAGTATTGTTAACAACCTCCATGTTTACAACAGCAAACAACATGTTATGTTAAGTATTGACTGTCGATGACTCATTTTATTCCTATTTATTTAGTTTCAAATCTGTGCTGCAGGACGGTGCATTCGGGCCATTGTAGTTGAAAAGCACATCACGGAGCCTGGGGAGGGGGCAATATCCTGAGAAAAAGAATCGGAATTTCTGAGAATAAAGTGGTAAATTTGCGAGAGAAAACTCGCAAAATCAAATGCACCACTTCAATCTCGGAAATTCAGAATTCTTTCTCGGAATATTACCCCCCTCCCCAGCTCTGTAATTTATGTGTTTTTTACCAACAATGGCCATAAAAAGCAGTCAGAAGGCTGAGAAGTTTGTTTGCCATATCCAAGTTTCGAAGATGACAATATGTCAGATGTTGTGTTTACAGCTCGTTTCCAAGTGACCAAACAATTGTGAGTGAATACCTGGAGGCTCCTCAATGTGCGGCGTGTCTTTGCTCAGCTCAGCTGAGGCCTGGGGGTCTTCAGGTACTCTGAATGGGGAGGCCATGGCTGACATCTTGGCTGTCCTCATGGGCTCCTCCCTGCTTCACACACACACACACACACACACACACACACACACACACACACACACACACACACACACAGAGCGAGAGACAGGATGAGAGGCTGTAAATGTGTAACAGCAACTGATTAAAACCTTAAAGAATATGCTGAATAAGCTTGCGTACTGTAGGAGGGGGACACGATTACAGTAAGACCTCACATACATTTTAAGGAAACAACAATAGGAAACAACAGGACACCTCACAGAGGAACGAGTCAGCATTTTTAAGCTTGGTTCATTTGTCTTGAAGTCAATGGGTTCTTTGGTTAGAAGACTGAAATAAGGTCTGTGGTGAGCACAAGCTTAAGAGACTTTTAAGTTTTGTTCTAAGACATAAAATACATCAGTAAATACCTTATACCGTCTCAAAAAGGTGGCTGCTAACGGGTGGCTCAATGAGACGACATAACGCCATCACACGGACTAGTCCGCTGTCGTGGGGGTGACGTGATGTCATGCTAGCCGTGGTGTGGTTGGTTTCATAGCCTCACTTTAGCTTCTTACGATGTTCACAAGTCGACATCACCAGACTGGAGGTCAGTTGTGACAGGTTTTGAGACTCATCCATCCAAGCTTCCATCCATCCTACCTGGGGTTGTCTCTTTCGTTAGACGAGTGGGAGGACAGGTCAGACTGGCGGGACCTCCTCTCCTCTGGGGGAGAATAGGAATGGTATGACTCCATCTCTGATACGTCTGACGGACGGACAAGACAGACAGACATCTTAGTTAGACACACACAGACTTCTTTCAAGTGAAGTCCCCCTGTCCAGACCCCACCACCACCACCAGCAGCACCACCACCACCACCAGCAGCACCACCACCAGCAGCACCACCACCACCAGCAGCACCACCACCACCACCACCAGCAGCACCACCAGCAGCACCACCACCACCACCACCAGCAGCACCACCACCAGCACCACCACCACCACCAGCAGCACCACCAGCACCACCACCAGCAGCAGCTGAAGAACATGGTTGCCTCAGGAAGCCCCGATACCAGCTAATGTCGCCCGAGGACACTATTAGAGTTGTCAGTCAAAATGATGAGGACAAACTCCAGCGCCACAGCTCAGTTCTCAGAATGAAAGCAGCTATCACTCCAACACATTGAATTCATCGGCCCGAAATAATCAGAACAGTATTATTGTTCAGATTTGTGTAAAAACACCAAATGTTTTTAGATTACTTTCCAGGCAGCCATGGGTTTCCATTAGTGCACCTCGACATTGTGTATATATGATGATTAGCAATGGTTCGATGGTTGTTGTATTGTAATAACAGAGGGCCCACAATTGTGATTAAAGCAGCTCGGGCCTCGTGGGAGAATCCATACTGCCTTTAATCCCAAAACAAGCTGGTCCAAAGTGCTTACACACAGGCCTGCTCTTCACAGAGAGCGCCTGGCTTTCATTCTGTCCCTCCTGTGAGTTCTTTTCTTTCTTTTTCTTTTGCATTTGAAGTGAACATGGGTGGCAGAGGCTTTGATTTGGCTGCTTTTATCCGTCAGAGCACTCAGCACAGCGCTCTGAAGAGAGGGAGGGAGGGAGGGAGGGAGGCGATGGAAGCTTCAACAGAAGCCATGAAAAAAACCCAGATACAGAACAACAACATTTGAGGTGTGAGAGGACAAGCAAGGGAACCACATTAAAAGAGCCCATTAAAAAATAAAAGTGGCATAAATCTGTCCCTCTGAAAACAATAGGCCATGATAAAGAGAGAGAGAGAGAGAGAGAGAGAGAGAGAGAGTCTAGTATGTGTTCATTCGTTTGATTAGGGTTAGAGAGACATTCTGCATAATCAGAGGTGACGGAGTTCAAAAGGCGAGAATGAAACATTGAAATGGAAGCGAGATATGTTGAAGACAGAGGATAAGAGAGACAGACGAGGAGAAGATGTGACCTTTTATCGGCCAAATGTGTCAGAAACAACATCCATCATTTATGTCACAACAACAACACATTGTGTTGAAAGACTCAAAGAACCAGTCAGTACTGAGTTTCTTTCTCTCCGTCTGCCCTCTAGAGGCGGGGCATAAGGGATGGCTCTATGGGCCGGTGTGTGTATCTGTGGGTCCATCACTCCACAGCAGCATATCAGGACCAATTGGGTATTCCTGGTCGCCACAGCATCAGCTGTCATGTTTTTTTGACGACCTCCGAAGACAAATAAATAATTTCATCACCTTTTAAATGATATAATTAGATTACAAAAGGCACTCAAAGTGCGTCTCCGCCACAGTTCTGATGCATTGCACATGCGGCTCATATAAATCAGCCAGATTTACCACGTGGTGCTTTGTTCAATATGCCTGTGTTTCTGAAGGGGTCCAGCACCAAAGAAAAGGTCAAGAACCACTGTTATCCCAAATCACTAGGAATTGCACAGAGCTCTATATGAGATATACATTGTTGGCAACACTTAAGCATGCGTGTGCCATTTGTTGAAACCTTATATTATGGGTTGTGTATAGTTTATGTTTTGTGATCGTTTGCACATGTGTGTGCATGAGAGCGTCCATGAGTGAGTAAGTTTGTGATGTGAACAGCTCTATGTCTGTCCACAGCTAATCTCGCATTCTGCATAATATTTTGGGTTGAGAGTTACGGCTGCATACTCGAGGTTTAGCACACTTTCCCAAAACACACTTTTATCGCTTTTTTATACTGCCATTTACTACCTGCAGCATCCTCACTCACTGCTCTTCATCACTGGCTGGTAGGGGCGGCGAGTTAAAACACAGCCGAGTGCGTCTCCATCCCTCTGCGCTCACAGTGGGAGGAGAGGGGAACACTTTGTGGCGTGTCTTGCTAACAGCTAAGAAACTACATTTTTAACAAGATCGTATTTATAATGTCCTGTACAACGACTTTGAGCCAATTGCCTGCCTACAGCGCCGCTTGTTCTGAGTTTAAATGAAGAGTGTTTTGCGATGCTTTACAGCCCGCTGGTTGCGTACATCACTGGTTGTTTGTTGGCCACTTTTATCATTTTACGCGGTGTGTTTGGCTAACGGCACCACCTGTACACACACGTAGAGGGTCAGCAAATTGTGGGTTGTATTCATTCAGTCACACTATACAGCGGTGGTCGTTGCAGACACAGCAGGCGGAGATCTGCACTCTACTGAGCACACCTTTCTAGTTCAGCATGTCTTCCTCTTTCCTATTTTAATTTAAAGCAACATCCATTTTAAATTATAACTATGCAGTATATGTATACTTACAATATTTACAATCGTTATCAGAGGATGAACCTCTTTCGATAAATAACAAAAATAAACAGTTTAACATCGACACACTTCATAAGGGCTCTGCCTCCTCCCCAAAACACACCAACACAACATGAAAATAATAAACAAATGATTCAACTGACAATTATGGTGAATACAATCCAAAACAAGTAGATTTAAGATATATAAGCAGAGACTGATGAGTATGATCCGAGTACGTTAGGCAAATGTAATTAATATCTCATATATGTGTATATATATATATAAATACATTTCTCCAATGTAATTCACTTTTTTACTGCGATCAAGACTTACATCTTCTTTAACACAAGAAATACCAATTACTGAATGAATACCGATTGCTGTGAGTACGTTCATGCTCCTCAGAGGATGAACCCTTTTCATTTGAATGACTCCACGACCTTTCCTTGAGCACCAAGCTAGCGAAGGCTAAGCGTAATCCTCAATAAGGTGTTTGTTACATTTGACACTTCCATATTGTGCTGGTGGAGCTTCACAATTGTAATCTTGTTTTACGTTTTCATCCATGGTCAGAGCAGCACAAACAGCTTATCTGTACTTTTGTTAGGGCGAAGGCTTAAAAGCTTAGACGCCAAGCGATTGAAGTCCATTTCACAGAGACCACTGAGCGACTGCTCGGACCAAGCTTTAGTGGTTAGTCAGCGTTGTGTTGAGTGCAGAGGTGCATCGGTGTATTAAAAGGTGAACTCAGACTCTTTATCTCCTGCAGACATCCGGACTCTTAACTACCAGCCCCCCCCCCCCCCCCCCCACACACACACACACACACACACGCACAGTAAGCTGCTCACTAGGCCTACTCCCTGCGTTATCAATCTATGTGGTGACTGCTCACCATATTTATTTGATTCACAACAGAGTTACTTCACTAAGCTGGTTTTGGTTTGTATATATGTGCCGTGTTAATATGTGCTGTCTCTCAGAACATTATTCCTCGTCTCCCTATACTGTGGTTGGATCCAATTGTCTTAAAAATGTTAGGCTCCACGTGTCTGTTTTGACCCTTCTTTGTTCGTAGCACTTTTTCCAAGCAAGCAGCGCTGCACACAGACGCTAACAGGCTCAGCCAGCGGCAGCGTCTGCCCGGACTATCCCGGCTCCATGTGTGGGCCATCAGTGAAGTGAACCCGTCAGTGAGCCATGCGAGCGTGTTATGAGGATGACGACGTGTGAAATGGAAAGGCAGCGAGAGACAACAGCGATGGCGACGAGAGTTCAGACGTGCCACCCGGACAGACGGCGAGTTGCTACGCTGTTAAGACAAATCATGAATATGTTATTACACGGAAAGATCAACGAGCATCTTACCCACTTATGAGCCACGCTTTTGTCATGCAACACTGTGTTCACAAAAATAAATCATCACCCATATTCAGACAGTGTCATCACCCATATTCAGACAGTGTCATCAAATAACACACATTCCTCTGAAGGCAGCTCACGGCCTTCTTCCTCCGGCATTATTCCACCTCTACACTTAATGAACCACACAATTCAATGTACATTGTGATTAAAACGTGTTTATTTATTCAGGAAAATTAATCAGGTATTAAAATAATGCTTAGAAGATTTAGAGCAGTATAAAGAGAAGTGCAAAAAGGTTGTGAAGGCTTTACAACTTTAGTCAGGTTGCGTCACAGCCGTTTTACAGCTTAGAGAAAGGCAACAGTGTTACACATGCTGTGTGTCTTGGGTGGTCCTTCATCTAAAAGTATGACATTTTATCTGGAAGAGAAAACACAGACAGAGATTTCACTTTTGAGCCATTACAGGGATCGCTTCTGCTGGTCAAGATGAGCACTTTCAAAAGTCAATACGATCAGTTCAGTTTTCTAAAAACGGGGCCGGAGGTCAGAGCCCCGGGCCCACAGTGAGGTCCTGGTTACAGCCTGACCTGCTGGTGTCCTCTCTCTCCTCTTACAGTGATAGTAATGCACAGCAGCTGAGCAGCTGCGAGCAGAAACTCAAGACCGCTTCGTTTCAGACGGTATTTTTAGCCGCTTGAATGCCGTGATGTTTTCAACCTTTGTCAGCGTGTACGTAAACGAGATCGGATGTGAACGTCTCCGGGCATTGAAATAATGCCAATGGACACTTTTCTGTAATTATTCATCTTTCTATTTATTATACAGTGTTTTGTATGGAGGCTCAAGTGTGTCACATGGAATAATTATTAACATTTCCATTGGTTGATTCAAATGTATTAAACATGTCTTTAAAACATTCATTTGTGTCGCAATGATGTAATTAAAAATAAGAGGGTAATAAATAACGAAATTCAAACCAACTACTAACTATTTCTACTTCATTATTTTAGTCTATGCATTTATTGTCAATAAATAAATGAATGGGCCTTGGACACATTAAAGTGTCTTCAGAGAAATTGGACTACATTGGTGTCGGGACTTTTTTAAAGTATTCTTTCAATGCGTTTCTACATTCTTGACTAATAGACTCTTTTAGTGCCGATGTAAGTTACACATCAAGAATGTCATCTTGTATAAGTTTGAGATGACAAACTGTGATTCGAGGCTCAAGCGAACTACAATATCGGCAAAGCATTTTAAAGGTGGAGATGAAAATGCTGCTATTAGTGTAGTTTAGCTTAGCCTAACCGTAGCCTGTACGGCTGCAGCGGTGAGCTCATTGCTAACGCAGAAAGCTAAAACATCAAGAGAGAAAGTGAGAAAATGTTGCGAATAGTTTAGCAGCCAAAGGCTCACAGCTTCGGTTAGCAAACAGCTGAACTATAAGCAACAGTTTCTCTCCATCTCTGAAACACGGACTCGCTTGCTGATTGCACAGTTGGCTTCTCTACATGGTTAGATGCCTGAAATGAGGTCTGTGGTAGAATTCATTGTTATTTCAACCGTCGTAATTAAAGCAAGGGTTGGTGATGGTCAGAAACTTGGTAAAAAGTATGCCTAGATGTCTGACACGCTGAGGCCTCTGTAGGTCTCGGATCATGGCAATGGTACAAGCATAAGGAGAATCATTTGATGCAACCCCCTCCAACCCCCCTCCCAACAAACATCCCTGTGGTTTAACACTAACCATGTCGGTCAGGCCACACGTCCGGTGACTCACCGTCGTTGTCGGAGTCGGAGTCTGCGAGGGGGGGGATGCGGACGAGGATGTGACGGTGGTCCCTCTGGACTACCAGCTCGCAGCTTCCCTCTCGACTTCTCTATCAGCTTCCCGGCATCGTGCAGAGAGAGGTTCTCCGTCACCGTCCCATTGATCTGCATCACGTGCATACACACACACACATACACATACACAGTGTAGACAGTCAGAGGCTGCATGAAGGATTAAGGAGCCAGTTGGCCTGCTTCGGAAACCTTGGGGAACTTTGCTTCTTTTACCTTCATGTTAGATGCTGTTTTTAAAATATTTTAAATTTTTTGTTTCTCATCTCGTATTGCCATTGTTGTCAGGTGGACATTTGCCGGCGGGTGAGTGGGGGGAGCTCTAGGCTCTAGGTGTTGAGGCTTGTTCCACACTGACCGACCGTGCCAGTGTGTGTGTGTGTGTGTGTGTGTGTGTGTGTGTGTGCGCGCGCGGGTACATTATGCCATAACATAAACGCTAACGTTTGAATGAATGCGATCAATAGAATTAAAAGGTTGACCTTCACCCTCTGAGACCTGCGGGATTGGCCAGCCATGTCATGCTAGCTTGTCGGGAAGGAGCTAATGCTACCAAAGTTAGGCTAAATTTTGGCGAGGTAAAACCGCATGCCAATTTTCTTAGGGGACATCTCACCTCAACTTCATGAAAGTGAA